>NC_091491.1:34959059-35333050 GCF_947461875.1 Haliaeetus albicilla
TGGTATTTCCTCTCATTTTTTTTTGTCTTTGGAGAAGCATTGGCATGGTATTCCAAAGCATTACATGTAGTAATGGAAGCACGCATGTTACCCAGACTCCTTTTCATGCAGAGGAATCTGAGACTTGACTTTTTTCTGCAGTTATGTATAATGGAAGGCATTTGTGCATATGAAAGTAAATTTACTATAAATATGCAATACATATATGCAATGAAAAAAAACTCTGAATTAAGAAGCAGAATGAGTACTGACAAAAAAATCAGTATTATATTCAAGCTTAAACTTAAAGCAAATGACACTGTACAATTAATTCACAACATGTTTAGCTTTTTCACACTTGTCAATTCACTTTCAATACAAGTATGTTGGCACATATGGAGGTTTAAGGCATGAGTTACATGAATTTAACAACACAGACTGAACAAGAACCATCTCCTAGCAGATGAATTGCATAATTAACATGAAAATCCATCAAATTGTTCTGTAAATTCAAATAAGCAAGTCACAGAAGTTTTTTGAGTTGGTCCTGTGAAGGCAACAACAGTGCACATTCTGGACATTTCACAATTTGTATTTAATATCAAAGAAAGATACGTTAACAGCAAACCAAAATAAGAGTTGTGTACAAAACAAAAGCTGTGTATAGAATGGACAGTTGGAAAATTAAGAGGACCCTAACTGTTGGAAGTGCATTAACGTCAATGTTATCTGCACCCCCTTGCTTCACCCCATTTTCCTAAAGAGAAGGAAAACCGGAACTTGCAAACTCATTCTATAATATTCCTATAACCTATGCTAGTGTCACACCTAGGCATTTCAATATTTTTGTCTTTTATGATGCAAGGGAAGCAAATACTGGTTTAGAGGCGCAAAAGTGAGGACAAAGACTACCTGCGCCCTACTGCAGCTGCAAATGCTCTCTAGGCACTGGTGTGTGCCTCCACTTAAAATGCATGTACCTGCCTCTGATGGAAACTGTGGGATTCCCTGAAGGCATGTCCTGGTCAGGACCCAAAGGAACATTTCGGGTAGTGTTGGAAGGCAAGATTAGATACACCCTCAAAAAATTTAGTGACTCATTTCACAAACAGGTCACTGGTAAAAGACACTGAACTAGAGGGGTTTTGCATGTCAGAGTAGTGCCCCTAACCAGTTGAGTATGATACCAGCATGAATGCAGTTTGCCAGACCACTTGTTAGGAACAATTTCAATCTCTCAGTTATTTGACAGGCCTCCTATTAATAACAGGTTATGTAGGCTCTTGCATGCTCCTCACTGGGCCCAATTTCTTGGAGACAATGAAGTTATAGACAAAAGGGATACCTGAGCCAAAACTTTGTCAGCAATAAAGCTGAGAAGCTCTCTTCTCAAAAGGATAGGGATTTCCTTACCTCTGAGTTCAAGACCAAAATGAATACCTACTTCTTAAGTTTAACTGTTCCTCATCAGCAGTATCTTAAGCACAAATTCAAAGAAGGAAGAAAAACAATGCCACCCAAAACTTGCACTATATATTCTGTCATGAGGTATTACATCATGCTATGCTACACAATCATACCATTTCCATCGTGGAGGGACAAATTCAGATCCTTTTTTATGTATGACAGACACAGATGAATCAGCCTGTGCAAAGGACACAGTGAGATGTCCCAGAGTGAGGCTTATGAAATTAGTCAGTGATGAAGGAAATGCATTCACTAACATTTCAAATGAGGCTTCAGAAGTATTTACTGGAACCAAGAAACAAGTCTCTGTCTCTCCCACACGACAGTGGCTAAAGCTTTCATCTGAAACATAGGGGACGTGACACAAGCTGCACACCTGGCAAATAACTGAGCATTTATACAGATTAGAAACACTTCTAAATAAAAGAACAGAAGATAACTGTCCCAAGGTCAATACCCTGAGAAATGGTGTGTTTGCCAAAGATGTGAAACACCAGCAGCACACGTTTTCCAATTTTGTGCTATTTCTCCTGCTGTTGGTGACCACACTTACCACTGGGTTGTCTTAAATACTCAGTTCTGCTTGCAAAGAATGGTCTGGTAAGGCCACACCTCCCCAGTGTCGCTACTGTAAGAATGGACAGAATGGACATTTAGAGGTGTCCCTAGTCTCTTCCCCTCCTTCCCAAATGAGGTGTTCCAGAAGACCTAGAATACCCTTCCAGCTTCTCCCAGAAAAAAACCCACAACTGATGTGCTGGTCTCATACTGCTCCCTTTCCACTCGCTGGCAGAATGTCACTATTGAAGTGGGGAGAGCAGGATGTGCTTTGTGCAGTACCCTTCACTGGCTAGCAGTCCACCACAGAGTAGGTTTCTTCCTAAGTGAAATCCAGATAAACTTGCATGTTTCAAGAAAAAGGAAAAAACCACAAACCCACAACCAAAAAACTAACAACACTGCAGAAACACCACATCCACTGTTCCACATACTCCAGTCTCTCAGCAATAATCCTATCAGAACAGTAAAAAGGCTTATACATGAATTATTTCTTGTCTGCTATGTATTTAAAGGATAGTGTTTTCCATGCTTGGCTTCAGGTAATTCGATGGCTGTTTGGGTTGAAACAATCTCTGCATAGTCCCTAGGAAGTTTTCATTCTCATCATCTATAGGTCTGACCACAGGCCCTCTAATCCTTTCAACTATATTCCCACTTGAGCAAAAGCCTCTCTGTTTTTTGCCGTGGTTTTTAAATTTCTTTCTTGCTCTGCCTACTGTCTTGAGTCTTCTCTCCCAAAGTCAGTCAGCTGCTCTTAATGAAAAGGAGCAATCTCCCCCTTCCTCTTGATGGTTCCACCTAATCCAGTGATTCTTTTTAATGCAGCGTAACATGCAAACCAACAGCAAAATGCAAACCCAATATTGCCTGTTACTGCTTCCATCATCAACTTGTGCATTATAGTTTCAACTTTCAACCTTAACATCACCAACACAACTGCAAAACCCTCTGCTCTCTCCTCAGAAAAACACCTAATGTCTTGAGAAAGCTCCTTAGAAACTCATGGCTGAAGAATGCCATTAAAGCATTCTCCTAGGCTGGTAGCTTTCTTCTTGCTCTTTCCCCACCTTCTGCTCTCTGCTCCACCCAAATTTTCCTTGCTGGCTGACAATGTTGACATTTCAATTGTAATCTTTAGGTAGAAGAGGAGCAGATTCTGTTGCAAATCTAAACCTACATTACACAAAGGGACCAGAGTCTACCTGATAGCTGATTCAGGCCTTGACCCTGTGATAATCTCCATGTGTGGGAAACCTAAGAATCAGGACCTTCGTTTTGAAGAACTATTGCTCACTGCAATTCATTGTCAGTGCAAATAAAGGCTTTACTCTTTCCAATTTCTTTGCTACAACTACCACAAGCTTGTTTTCTTAATACTTAATAGAGTTTCACAGCACAGACATGCAAGTTTCAGTGCCAATCCAGGCAGAATACAAATTTCAAAAATGAAGACTCAAGAGTAATAACAATCAACATAAAACCAGAAATAACATAATAGCTCTGGTAAAACACATCAGCATTATCTCACTGCTTTTTCCTCAAATAAGAAGCATAACTCAGGACAATGCAGGTAAAAGATGGTAAGTATCAAACATGACTTTAGAAATTATTGAGAGAGAATACAGTCACATCTAGATTCTGTATTCCTTAGTTCAGCTTTAGGGAATTTTGTGACTAATTTACTAACAATTACAAACCTTACCCCTCCATCACTTTCCAACAATCTTACCTGTTTTTTAACTGAGCTAGGAAGTCAAATAATGTCCACTGCAAGTCGGATGGATTCTCATGTGATTGTCACGAACACGGATATGCTGTCACACATACACACTTCATCCCTGGTGTCAAATTACAGTGAAATCTTACTTTGTTTAATTAAAAAAATCCACAGCCATTCTTACCAAGTGAGAGAATCTCAGTTTATAATTAGTGTCATCCACAGTATGCTCTAATAATTATGATTATCAATTTAATGACAAAGTGATGCTACATATACCAAGCTAATTTAGCCACAGGTAAGAGAGTGCGGCATTGTACTCTGGTACAGATGTGGGGCACACAAAAAGATAGCAGAATCTCAAAACGGACAAATGAAAAGAAAAAGAAGAGAGATGTGAAACAGACTGGCATAGACAAAGAAGGCGGAGTACAGGCAAAAAGCAGGAAAAAACTTTGCAGGAAAAAACCTGCCAAGATATTCTATCTAAACTTTATTTTTACAATATATATCTTAAAACAGAAATTAAAAATGTGCTAAAAAGTGCCCAAGAAATTCTGTATCTTGGTGCCCCAAGGTGAAAGTCTGCAAGCCTTTAACAGCTTGGTAGTTCAGCCACTCCGCATACAGAAATAAGCAATGTAAGATTTGGCCAGCTGTGCATATGACAACGTAGAACTGTGATTTTCACCTAAACAAATGTTTAACAGCCTTATAGAGGCTCTTAGCAGGTACACCACAATCCTTGTGAAAGCACAGCTATCTATTTCACCTCCTGTCCAGTTTGTGGAAGATACAGTTAAGAGAAAGTACTGCCAGATTTCTGCAGAAATGGTCTGCTTTAATGGAAAATTTACTTATGTACTACGTATCAGCTGCTTTGGATAGTCCAGTAAGATAAAGCTTCCAAAAGAAAAATAATCTTCTATCATGAGTTATTTTAACCCCAGAGTGGAAAACCTGAAAATAGCAGTAGGATAAAACTCTTGACAAAGAAACTACAAAAGCTTCAGAGTTTCTCTGGAAAATAGAAAGGGAGCAGTTTAGAAACACAGTAGGCAAAATAAAAGGTTTTGTACTCCAACTGAGAGTATATTTCTTAAACAATAATTTTGCTTTCCTCCTGACTTCAAAAACAGACATTCTGCAGAAGGGATAAAAACTGTAGTACATCTATTTCACTTGAGCCCATTAGAGCTTATTAATTTTCCTCTGTGAATGACCTTCCATACACCACCACAAGGCTGACCGATAGAAGATCCAGAGGAACAGGTGCTATAAAATGAACTAACCAGGCAAATAGAACAGAACTTTGATTTCTAAATAGATGGAAACTCTGATGGCAAAAGAAGTCACTTCCAACTTTATTTGTGGGGGAAAAAACATATAAATTCTGGTTCCATGAGGTTTTCTACATTTTCTGTTTTTGTTTGATTTTGATATTCCTAATGATGGCCGATTCCTGCTTCCTATAAATCAGCAGTAATAACTATTATTTCAGCATTGTGCCCCTGTGTCGACATGACCACCAACGTGGCCATAAAGCTCTAGCTGTAGTAGCTTGAAGGACCAAGGCTTTAAGACCCATGAAGCTACCTGTTGTGTAATGAGCACAAGATTAATATTTATCTACAGAACCTGAACAAAATCAACTTTCAGCATTTGGCATGACTTAAAACACTACTTGCTAAGACAGGCATCTAGATGATTAATTTCTGGAGAACACAACCTATATAAAGGTAAAAATTCATAAACCTTATGGTTTCAGAAATAATATATCACAGCTCTGACCCTTCAGGCACTTGTTATTAAAGCTACTCAGATATATAGGTGTTTACTGACTTTGTATGTTGAAATGTGAACTGACAGGAACTTAAACATAGCTTTTAAAGAGCCAGTCCCTTTCTGCACTGCATACAGGTTTCCTGAGCAGCAGAGGAGGAAAAGGAAATAGATTTAGACAAGCTTAGAGCAGCTATTTGAAAATCTATGCACAGAAAACTTATTTTATTTCTGATACAGATTTGGAAAGTTTAGTGGCAGCATTTAGGCACTGTGGTAAGTAAAGAGATACAATGCTGACACCCATCACCCATGCCAAAGTACTCTAGAGACAGGCAGTGCCAAGAAAGGGAAAGCAACTGTTTCTCCCTTTAGCTAGCAGCAGGTAGAAGAATATTTCATATATCATATACCTCCTAGCAACACACGGCACTTAAAGAAGCCCTGAAAAAAGACCATACTCAAAACATGTTAGAAGTCTCCAAAATATCCTCTTCCTTAGCAAGTGTGGCATTTTGTAACTCTGGCTTTGCCTTCTTCATCCAACATAACATGCTCACAGTCATGTCCAAGCTGGGGCACGTCTAGTTCTCCTTTAGATCTGATAGGCAAGTGCAACAAACTGTGGGAAGAAAAGAAGTTTGGATTGTCTCATGGAGTAAAAATACATACAGCATATTTTAAAGGAATTATGACATTTCATCTTCAAATGATGTATTATAAATTATTTCATCTAATAATAAAAAATTAATTATTCCGTGTCTAGGCTCACCCAACAGTCTTGTCCAATTGCTGGTATCAAACATGAAGCAATAATTCAAATTCCTCCATATCACCACAACTCTTGCCAGGCCTTTCCACTTACAGATAAAAGTTTCCTTTCCCCTCAGTAAAGATGAAATCTCTCTCTTAAGCAAGCAGATCTTAAGCAAGATCTCCCTTTCTGCCTTTTCTTTAAAGGGTTGTCACAGGAGAAGGACAAGGTACGTTATTAACCCGTTCCCAACCCATGTGGAAGTTTGCACATTTCATTATGTCTGCTCTTTTTCTCTAAAAATGAGAAATTTCACAACAGAAAGAACCACTAAGTGTAAATCTGCAAAATCCCCTTTGCCAGTTGAGCTACCAGTCCTTCTAATCAGGGCCTGGGGAAAGTGACGAAAGAAATACAATAAAACTCCCTTTCAGGTAGTTTTTTTCTGAAAGCCACTAAGATCTGGATCTAGCAAAAGGCTCTGTCAAGATGGAAGAATCAAACCTCCTGTAATTAATTACAGGGAAGGAGTCCCTGTCTCTTACTTTATCGGTTTAGATGATATGAAAAATTAAGCACTAGTCATGCCCCAGTAAAGTCATTACCCCCCTTTTTTGACAGAAAAGGGACAAAGAGGAAACCATCTTAAAACCAAATTCTCTTTTACATATGAAGGAAGTCTAGTTAGCTACCAGACCCATACATCTCTACAGACTTTTTTTCCCCCACAAAACAAACACGTAGCTGTTTTCCACTTGCTAGCTCCCCTTTCCATATTTGAAAAGGTATTATATGCTGTCAGGGGCCTTGTGCTCTGCAATGAATGGATTTGATTCCTTTAGCAAATATAAAAGTTTCCTTTCGTTTCCATCTCGTGAAACACCTGTACAACACTACAAGTGCCTTAGCCAAAACCTTTCTTCTATCCTCTTTAAAAGGCAGCAGGTTATCTTCTTGTAGTGTTATTTGGATAACAAGGAAGGAAAGAGACAGAAGACTACCTCCAAACAGTATTTCAGAAGATACTAAATCAGGCACTTGAAATTTTAGTGAAAAAAATTATTCAAGCTCAAACTGAAATTATGACGTATTCAAAGTGAACTCAGTACTCACAAAAGCTATACAGCAGAAAAGAAAAAATCTATCTTCCACTGCAAGAGCCAGCAAAATTACAAGCTGCTTAGCCAACGATCAGCTCTCATACTAAACTGCTTACGTGAGGGCTTGTGAGTCCGAGGCCTTAAGCAACCAAAAGCTAGCTGCCTTTGATCACTAGGTCCTCCAGGAGCCCGTGAGGACACCGACACGTCCTACAAGCACAGAGGATGACACGAAAGCTTTTCACTCCTGCAAACTAAGCATCAGTCAGACAGTAGCGCTCAGAGCTTTTGAGTTGTGACCAATTTGAAGTAGTACCTTGGGGCTAAAGGCTGGCATGGTCTCACTGCCATCTTACCAAGTTTCCAAAACTGTGACTTCAGACTAGAGCTACTCAGACAGGTGGATGCTCGACTGCTGTGCTGCAGAGAAGACAGTATGTCGTTAATAATATTAAAAGACAAGCACCAGGCCTGCAATTCTGCCTCGTTTCATAGTAGTCTTCAGCAATCAAGTAACTGAGCTTGTCCATCTGGAACCAGTCAGTGCCCGACACGGCCTTTCCGCAGACGGCCCTCCCGAGACGGCCCGGCTCGGGTGGGAACGCATCAGGGGCAGAAGGGAGGTGGCAAGAGCACAGCTCACAGAAAAACGGGACCGTCGGGGTGTGTGTGTGGGGGGGCAAATTACTTACAATAAAACCCAAGAAAAATGGGATGGAAGAAAAACTGCTTTTTCTGAAAAAAGCGACTCTGGCGTGTGAGAAGGCTCTGGGTCAGGAAGATCCGTGCCATCCCGTTCCCAACCCCACAGCACCGCGCTCTGTTCCTCTCGCAGCCCCCGCCGCCCCGGCCGAGGGCAGACCTCTCCCGCAGCTCCCCTCTGCCAGACACCCACCGGTGCCACCTCCGTGCCGGACCCCGCACACCACCGGAGGGCTCCAGCCGCCCCCCGGCCGAGGTGAGGACACTTTTCTTTCTTTCTTTCCTTCTCTCCTCAGGGACGGGTCCCTGCTGGCTGCCCCCGGGCCCCTCACGCCCCCGCCGGGCCCGGCCCCCTCCCCCTCCCCCGCCCGCCCCGGGGCGGTGTCCGCGGTTCCCTCCCCGCCCCGCGCCGCTTTACGACAGCCGGTGGTGGCTTTGCGACGCGCCCGCTTGCCGTACGGCGAGCCGGCGCCCTCCGGGAGCGCGGCCCGGCGGTCGCCAGTGCGCGGGGCCGGGGCCGGGGCCGGGGCCGGGGCCGGGGCGGCCATGGTGAGTGCGGCCGCGGGGCCCGGGCCCGCGGGTCTCGCCGTAGGAGCCGGGGACCGCTTGCGTCTGGGCCGGCAGCTCCCAAGCCCTTCCCCGGTCCGAGGAGCTCGGCTCGTCCTTGGCCCGGGCGCGGTGCCGAGGGGCCCGGCGCCCTGGGCGGCGCGGGGAGAGCGCTGCCCCGCACAGGCCGCGGCGGGGCCGTTGGCTCCTGCCTCGGCCCCGGTGCTCGGCGGGGTTCAAGCGCCGCCGGGCTGGGTTTCCCTCGTCCCCCGCAGCTGGGGGGGTCGCGCCTCTCCTGGGCGAGCCGCAGCCCCAGCCCCGCCGCCGTCGCTGTGCCCCTGCGGTCACTCGGAGCGGCGTGGCCGAAGGAGTGGCGTTATGACCGCTTTTCCCCTGGTCACGCCGTTTTCAACGTATAGACGTGCCCGACCCGCTGTGGAGATTGCCGGGGGGGCTTTTTTTCTTTTCCTTTGGTAAACGAATACTTCTATGTCTTCCCTGTGCAGGCCAGTACAATGGTGGCGGTTGGCCTGACCATAGCGGCAGCTGGATTTGCAGGTTTGTAGGCGACGGGAGGATGCTGAACGCCCAGTCGTACTTACAGTTGCCGGCGTCAGTAGTGATGAATTTTAAGGTAGTTTAATAGCTGATACAGGACGCTCTTTTGGGAGAGCCTGTGTTGACAAGCATGGCTGTAACTAAACAAAAGATCAAAGCTTTTACTTTTTTATGTCCCCCAAAAGTTTATGCCACGCTCTAATCCGTAAGTTACCAGTTGCGCTGGATTGCTAAATCCTTACAAAACTTTATACTTAGCCTCGTTCAACACTGATTTCTTTAAGGTCGCTATGCACTAAAAGCTATGAAGCAAATGGAGCCACAAGTAAAACAAGCACTTCAGAATCTACCAAAACCTGTAAGTTTTTATCAGTAGCATCTTTTTATTTAAAAGTTTACTTGGTGAAATAACTACAGACTATTGTCTCTGTATAGCATTGCTGTATTTTCTTCTAATACTAAGCATAATTTTGTCAGTGATAACAGAATTAATCTCAGATTCTGGTGGTGGTTGACTAATAGAGAAGTTGTTTTGGCAATTTTAAGTACTCATTTAAATAATGATACTCTACTTCAACTGAATTTCTTATTACAAGCGCAAAAGCAGCTTTGCAGTATTCTTACAGACAAAAAGCTCAGCAGCTACTAAAGAAATAATGAGTTGTTTTAACTGATAAACTTAAAAATTAGTAGGTTTTAAACTAACATATTTTCTCTTTCAGGCCTTCAGTGGTTATTACAGAGGTGGATTTGAACCCAAAATGACTAAACGAGAAGCAGCTTTAATACTAGGAGTGAGGTAAAAGGAAATTTATTAGAAATAAAAGATAAAGAGGTGGCTATGGTGTTACCTAGTTGCTGGCCTGGTTTGAGGAGGACATAATTCTCAGCGCTTGAGACTGTCCTATGCCCAGCTTCTCCTGGGAATGTCACTGCCAAGTCAGGAAATACCAAGCAGCCTTTCAGGATTTTCTGTACTTAATTGGGATTCTTTGCTGCATGTTAGCTTGCTTAAAACTAACTCTATCTGGACTTCCGTACATCTGCAAATCCCTAGCACATTCAAAAGCTGCGTACAGGTCCAGGTAAATACACCATATTCAGGAAGCCTTGGGGTTTACTCGGTGTGGGGAACACGGTTGTGCTGTCTGCTTGTGGTTCCTGTCACTGCTGGTGAATTTCAGATAGATGCAGCGTGAAGGTGCTGCAAACCCACTTCTTGCATGTGGAGTAAATTCATCCCTTATTCTAGAATATCTTAGATATGAGTAAGGTAGCTATCCCTGCCAAAACTTCAAGAGACTTAAGACCAAATACACAAGATTCAGAGTAAGAACCATTTCTGTTTGAAGGCAACTTCCATCTGTGAAGTTTGTATATAAACAATTTGCTGTTTTTTTAAGTAAAATTTGCTCTTGATTTATTTTTTTCCTCCAGCCTTTAGGAAGTTGTCCCAGTAAAAATGTCACAACATAGTTCTGTTTCTTTTCAACTGTGCAAATGACCCCCACCATCTCAGACTGCTGTAGCATGTCTTCTTCAGCATACAGTGTTTTGGAGAAGCCTTAGAAACCTTTGCCAGGGCTTACATGCTACACATCAATAATAGGAAAGGAGAAACACACATGTAAGCCGAAGAGTTTATGGATAAGACAGAGTGATTGCTTGTCCTAAGACATCTTTTAAAGATCTGGGGGATTTTATGAGGTTGCCTTAAGTCAGTTTTTCTCTCTCTTTTAAAGCCCTACAGCCAACAGAAGTAAAATTAGAGAAGCTCATAGACGGATCATGCTTCTGAATCATCCAGATAAAGGTAAGTAAATTAAGTCACATTGATAAATTAATACATGTTTTTAACACAGATTAATAGAACTGTGTAGGGAAGAAGTGACTGACATATGACTACCTCAGCTACTAAAAAAACCCCAGAAAACTCTGAGTGAAAACAAATTTTAGGGTGCCTTAATCATTACGGTTTTGGAGCATATTTTTGTGTTTGAATGCTCTAAAGCAAGCAGACAGATTCAGCAGGTCACTTGTTCTATCTTCTGTGCATATCAGACTAAGATATGATTTGTTAAAATGAGACTTAAAATTGCCTTAATTTTAGATGAAAGCCCAGAGTGTATTTGTGTGCTTTGTGTACCATGTGAGTCTGAGTTTGTTTGAATGTACTGGGAATTCACCATAAATGGGAAGTATTGAGCCTTCAGTGTCTGTTGAAGACACTAAACTATGAAATATTTCTGTTTGTGGCACTCTGAAGGCTCAGAAGTTAATTAACTTGAAGCATCTATACCTGTTCTAAATTCTGTTTATTTCAGTAAATCAGAATCAGGTGTTAGTGCTTGGCATTTAACTTTTTAAGCCTCACTTAAAAGGTAAAATGGCTTCCTTTAAAGTGACTGCTCAACTTCATTACTTTTATGCATCAAAATCTACAATAATCCTTGGGATGTGCCTTTCATAGATAATATCTAGTGGAAGTTAACTTGAAAATTAACTTTACTGAATATATGCAGTACCTAAAAATAGCTATCCAAAGACTGCTGGGAGCATTTCACATGTTTTACGTGACCTAAGTAAGTTAAATTAAGCTTCAAGTAAATAAGAGTAATTCTAGTACTAGTAAATGGTGCACGTTACAAATACATGCTACAGACCTTTGCACCTCATGGTCAGTTAGTTACAATTTCATTGCACTTGCATTGTGGATTCTCTTTCGGTATCTTCCCAAGTCATTTGTCCTGTTTAAAAACTGAACTAGTCCAGCAGCAGTTCGTATGCAACTAGGGGGGAAAGGTTTTATATGCAGACTTGTTCGTTTAATGCTTCTGAACTCTCAACAAACTGTATGCTAAGTCATTAGTGACCACTTCATTTATGACTGATAAAACTGGAGAAAAACCCCACTCCAATAAACTAAAAGCAACCTAACAGGAATGAGCTGTCTGCACACTTAGCTACTGCAGTGACTGTGTGTGTAAACTTGATGTGGCTTGAGTTATAACGCAGTTTGTTCTTTAACTTGAATAACTTTCAGACCATACTCTTCACTTTTTTTTCCTGTGTACTGTGGCATTATTAATACCACAGAGGGAAAATATTTTTTTCATCTGATGTGACATGAGGTTATCTTTCTTCTAGGTGGTTCCCCATATGTAGCAGCCAAAATCAATGAAGCTAAAGATTTACTGGAGGACCAAGCTAAAAAATGAATGAGAGAAAATCAGAGGGTTTGTCCATGCAAATGATTATTTTTGATAAATGGCTGAAGAAAAGTTTTAATGTCAGTCTTTGACTTAATATAAATGAAGCTGCAAATATGAATTCAGGGAGGTACTTCCCTCCCCACTCACTTCTTAGTCACTTTTGGGGGAAATGTGTGAGTGGGAGGCTTAAAAGTTTTTTGCATAGCTGTTTGTTATTAAGCAGCAAAATCTGCCACTCAGAAATATTTTCAGTGTAAAAGAATAACAACTGGGTTGGGCCAATGCATGTTACCAGATACAGGTAGACTTACATGCTGTTACATAATTTTTGTTAAACTAGCTATGTTTGAAGTTCACGCTGCTGTTCTTTCATATGCCAAAGCCAGCATCATGAATTGGTTTGGGGAGGGGGTGGAAAAAAAAGAAGAGGATTTATTTGATGGGAAGAATTGAGACAGATGTGTGATGGTCTCTGACTGAAGAAATAAAGTACAGGAAACAATGTACACAGTTGTGTTTGCCTTGTGAAAAACAAGGTTGGCTGGGTGGGCTTCTTAAGTGTTACTGATGGGTCTGGAATGTCCCAGCTATTTTTAGTAACTTCCAGTTTTTAATGGATTTTATAGCATTTAATAAATTCTAGACTTGTAAAGTAAGTACTGTAGTTTTATACATTATCTTGCATTACAAAGAGTTCACATAAGGTTTGTGTTTATAGTAATTAGGAAACAGGAACTCTTTACAAGACCATCCATGACACCTGAGCTGGATTTATCATGCTGCATGAAGTGTTAATGTTAACCCAGCCCAGCAGCTGTCTTCGCAAGTGTCTGAATTAGGGCCAATGAGTTCTGTCATACTCCAAGGATCTTGCCAGTCTTTCTGCAACTACAGTAAAACTGCTGTACAGCATGTTTAAGAGTTAACACCCATCTGTTCATGAATACAACGGATTTCAGAGCTTTCATTTTTCTAGAAGTAACAAGCCTCTACTTCAGAGTACTCCTGTAAGTAGTCTTGTGTCCTCTGTGTAAACGTTGGCTGCCATGTTGCTGCATTTCTGTAGACTAGTTACAGGCTGTTTAGTAAGGATTATCTGAAAAACAGTAAGGAAGCGTTTGATGCCTTCAGAAGAGAGGATCAACTCAGTAACGTGAGGATGAAATGGAAAACATTTAGAACCTATAGAGAGAGGGGGATAACTTTGCTTAATACAGAAATTAAAGGGTGGTGAAAAAAACAGCTAGAACATTGCCATGCAGCAGTTCCAGAGTACGTGTTATTTCAAACCGTATGCAGAATGCTACTGTACTTAGTCTTTCCCTGCTGAATAATACTTTTTTAAACATAGTTGTGGGGTTTTTTTCCCTTCCTCATTTTTTACATTTTCTCCACTCTTGTGGCTGCCTTATCAGTTGAGATGCTTGTGCACACTTCAGAGTTACAACAATTTAACTGTTTGCTCTCCAGGAGGGAACACTGTTGATGAGTGTCAACACTTAAGTCATATTAAAAACTATGCATCTCCTTAAATGAAATACATACCCAAACCAAGTTGGTACAACTCTTCTGTAGCTGTATCAGGTAAAGCAGCTGGAGTCACAGGTAGTGCAGAATACTTGGTTTTGTCCTTATTCACTTCTGATGAAATCAGGTAAGACAGAATCTTTTTTCTTTCAAGTCAGCACAACTTCACTACTACCAGTTTGCTCTGACTTCTTACAACATCTCTTGCTACCTGGATGTTTTTCCATACCTCTTTTCTGCTTCATTGCTCATGTGCCTGAAAAGATGGGTTAGTGTGTCACACTTCTAACTTTATCACTTAAAAACTACATCTGCATTAATTCCTATATATGTTAGTCAGGTTATGTGATTCTCCAAGCTAAGAAGTCTGGTTTTAGACTTGTTAACTGATGTTTTACATCATCTCCTTAAAGAATGGAAGATTAGCATGTTAGAAAACTCTTACGAAAGAGTTAGAGGTTCAAGCTGCCTCACAAGTAAGTTTCAAACGTTAGTGTTAACAGCTTGAAAACAAAGTCAATAGTAATTTAAATTTCTGATAGAAACAGTCAACAGATGGAAGATCAAAGTTTATTTTCTTTTACTACCAGCATACAAAAAAAACATATTGCACATCAAACAACCAAAACAAAAATAAAAATACTCTACTAAGGACTAACATATGTAGTTTATACAGAATAAACTTTCTGGAAATTGATCTTTTCAGTAGTTCAGGTTATGTCTTAATGGACATGACTAATTCAGCTTAGTGTTAACTAAAGCTATGTTTGATTTTTAAATACTGTACAGTTTAATAAATAAACCAAACAAAGCCTCAATGTAGAACAGTCACTGCCAATGTCACCCAGTATCCCTGCAGATTATGAGAATTTAACAAATGTATTCCAGTGGTCTGCAGATTTTTCCTCTACATACAGCATTTAAAAAACATGTATTAAAACAGACCAGTTTCCAGACTAAACTAATGGAGAAATTACATTTCAGTGCAAAATATTTTAGACTGCATTTCTTTCTAGTATTCCTCAGGTGAAGAAGTGGTTGCATATTATTAAAAATGTAACAAAAGCAGCTAATGCTTTCATAAAGAGTATTATGTTAGGGATCCCCCTCACATCTTTGCCATATTTTGAAAACAAAATAACATTTCCTATAGCCAGCAATTTTGTTTATTTAAATGTTACATATACTATCTCAAGGCACATCTGATGATATATTTATAACACAGTAGGTGTCAAAGTATGTTTAACATATGATTTCTTCAGGATCCCTCCCCTTTCTGTATTCCAAAATGGAGGAACTGAAAGTGCGGTGTCAAGACTGGCGATCCATATTCTATCTTTGGCAAGCTTATACAAGCACTATTTTAAATGTAATGTAAAAGAACTGTAAACTAGGAACTTCAGTTTATGAAACACCATTCAGCACTGCTTCTTCCTGATTATTTCCATCCTCTTGAACAGTAACTTTCTTTTCATCAGGGCTGTGCTGTAGTTTAGAAGGCTCATCCCCAGAAGTTGTAGCCGGACCATTCACTGCCTTTTCAGAAGGGCTGTTTTCATCAATTGCGTCTTTTGCCTTGCAAAAACAAAACCAGGGAAATATTAAAAATTCTGTAAAAATACAGAGTGTAATCTAAATTTCCCTCTGGCTCACACAGCAGCTTTGCAATAGGAAACACCTTGTCTGTCTGTGCCAGTATCCCATCATTTACAGCATCCTATTACTCACCTTGTCATTTTTACACCACTTCTGTATCAAGACATTGTGGAGGAAATTGTGCATACCCTGAGACAGCACACCCCCAGCATACCCAGAATGTTTTATTTCACAATCTCAACTTCATTGGCCTAGACAAATTAACTGAAAAGTTGAGTTCTACACCCCTTTCAAAGTCCATGGTAAGAATAGATTTTGTTAATCATGTAGCAATGGATCTTTCTTTTTTTGCTAAACTTGGATGTAACTTCCAGCAGTAAGTTCAACGTTACTTTAGAAGTAAAGGAATTCTGCTTTAGTCAGTTCTGAATTATTATTTTTTATGCTATGTAATGCCACTCTGATCCTTTAAGGAGAACAGATCTCAAATCTATGATCTTTGTAACAGTACTTCTTTCTAAAAGAGTTTGTACAAGTCACTAAACATGGTACCTAGTATCCTCTATTTATAAAGTGTTTTGAGGATTAGTTCTCAAGACTCATCCGTGGATAGTTTTCACGTTTAGTTACATAATGCTGCATTAGTAAGTGTAATATTTTAAAATGTGTAAAGACTTAATTTGAGCATTAGACTGGTCACTGAAGTCTGCAATGATAGTCTACATACAAGTCAGTGTCAGTTCTCTTTACTCAGGGCTATCTTTGCTTTTAATGATTTATTCTTGAACTCAAATGCATTTGTAGTCAAATGAGGGCAATCTAAACGAAGCATTCCTTTACTGTTTTGCTGCAAGGGAAGAAAAAAAAAAAAGGAAACATACATTAGAGAATAAATTATCATCTTACCGTTTCTTTCTTGGTTTTGGCTAGTGTCTCCTTTGGAGGGTTTCTCTGTCTACTTTGAGATTCAGCTCGTGATATATAATCAGCTACTGTTACTGTTCAAGGAAAAAAATTACAGTGATGCTCACATCAGAAGTCTAATTTAGCATTAAGCTTCATATGTCTTTTCTGTACAAGTTACACTGTAACTGGGAGACATCTCACAAAAGGCCTTCACACTTACAGGTATCAGCTACATAGCAAGGATCAATTTGTGTCTGTTGTTAAATACAATTTTCAGTTAAATCAGTGGTAACATGACAATCTGAAGGTGGAATTTTAAAGTTAATAAAATACTAATTTTGGTCCAATTGTAAATTTTATTGGAAAATAAGGGCTTTCAGTACTGGGTTTGAAGAGATCAGCCTGTAGGC
Organism: Haliaeetus albicilla; assembly: GCF_947461875.1. NCBI lineage: Eukaryota > Metazoa > Chordata > Aves > Accipitriformes > Accipitridae > Haliaeetus > Haliaeetus albicilla. The sequence goes on from NC_091491.1 coordinate 34,975,877, forward strand.
TCTTTAAATACAGACTGTGTCATTGGGTTTTTACTACCTGGAGTAGTAAAGAATTTCACACTGATAAAATGAAGGTATGTTAAAATATGAGAAGAATTGGGGGAGGTTCAGAATGTGGTATCACTTACGATAAAGTGGCATTCAAATCTTTGTTACTTTGTGAAGCTATTGGCAAGAGAACTCACCCTCCTCCTGGTATTCAAAATGCAATCCACTCCATTAACTCTGGCTTGTGGGTGGGTGGATTAATTGTGGTGTGTGTACAGACACGCAGAGGGGCTCTGTATGAGCGAGCCATGTTTGCACTGTTAGGGCTACACTTACTGGATGCCGGCCAGGGGGTTTCTGACCTCTTTACCACTTCAGTGCATGTTCTCGTAGCCTGGTTTTGTCTTATCCCGCCCTCTTGTAACCACACCACTTGAGAGTCAATTCTATCTTTAGAGTACGTAGTACTACAGATTTAAATATACACTTGTATATCTGATGAGCTAAAGCACATTAGAATTGGCAAGCATTATCTATTGAACAGTGCAGTCAATTATATTTAGTGCATCATGCATTCAGGTGAACTATTTTTCTGGATTTGGGTATGACTGTGCATGAAACCTAAATCAGAAGATGAAGTACAGCACATGAATTTTCTGCTGCAGTAATTGGACTTCTTACCACTGGGTCCCTGCATAATTGTCAAGACCAAGTGAGTTTCTGCACAAGGAGAATTATTTCTTTAAAATGAGGTTATGCATCCAACTCCTCTAATGTAAAGATGAAACGTTTTAGGCACACAGGGTAAGACACTGATTCTTAATATTCCTGTATGTAGTAGGAACCCAAAATGTATAGCAATGTAAATCAAATTATACAACTAAATGACTGATGTTGTTAGCATTTGGGGGGGGGGAAGCTGCTTGTCTTAATTCCACTCACTATACACCTACTAAGTGTTTATGAAAAGATTAAATTATTAGGGCATTTTTCACAAGGACAGTATAACTAACTACAACTGCTCTTACTGTTGCATTTAAAAATATTTATTATGCAAACTGAAAATGGTATCTTGAACAAAGACATCAACAGGAAAAACCAGAGAAATCTTGTTTGGGAAATTTTGTTTTGTTCTTAGAATACTTAGATTTAAAAGAGAAAGACTGTAGCTGTTGTCAAGATGACTAAAATCTCTTTATGTTGCTGGCAGAAATTAGTTTCTTAGAAGTAAAAGCTGAAATCCATTTTTACTTTTTCCACCCCTTGATATACTCATATCACTGTTACAAACTAGAATGTTGAGAAGTAATGGGTTACTTTGGGTTTGGTTTTTTTAGGAGGGTGGGCTGTTTATTTTTCCTCCCCCAAGTTTTAGTTAGTATAATGCAACAACTTTTTTCTTCTTAATCAAATGTTGTATGAGCACCACAGATAAAAGGAAGACAAATATGGATGAAATTTTGAACCTGTCAATCTAGAAGACCTTCTGTTACTACCTTACGCCATGTATGTACAAGCACTTTCTAAATAGGGCATATTGAAAATTAGCTAGTTCACCTTTAACATTTCAAGTGTTAGTACACACAAAAGAAATGCAACAAGCCACAACAACAAAAAAATTGGAAACATGCAATTTCATTTAAATTCCTCCTCCTTCCCCCCCTCAATTTGTAGATGACTTACAAACGTTCACAAAAGCCGAGGACTGATAGCAGCAGTTTGATACAGGCACAGGACTGGCAGATCCCATGCGAGCTCCCTCACAGCGCTCTGCCAGGGCGCCCGCATCCTGCCATTCCAACTCTTTGCTTCTCAGCCAGCGCTGAAAAGGTTGTGTCACATTCCGTGCAAGGGCACAGATGCAAGTGAGTGCAGATCATGAACCTTCATGTTTGTCTTGATCCTGGACCACTGAACTCAACAGCAGTTTGGCTATTGACTTCAATGAGAACTGGATCAGAAGCGTAACTCGTATGTCCAAGCAAAAAGTTAGACATTATAAATTAGTTTCATTAGGCAGATTAAGAACTTTTATAAGTTCTCCTAGTAGAAGAAATGTCTTTCATCTTATCTAGTAGTCTTATTAGTTATTGAGTAACCTTTTTATATTATGCAGCTATATGTAAAACAGCAGACACAACATTCTCTCATGCTTTTGACCTGAGATTACCCACAGCTCCACTCGAATTACCTGGCTGTCTATCTTCTGCCTGACCCCTGAAGCGACGCCTGCGGCTACGATTGCGTCGCTGGGGTTTTTTGTCACTATCATCTGCAATTGCAAAGTTTACCATGAACTATTTCTGATGACAAAATAAAAAAATAAATTCTTCAGCAGTTTCAGCATGGGGCATTTAAAATGGCTTCTGTTAAAGAGACAGGCTAAATTAGACAGGCTGAAAGAAAAACATAACTTTATACTGAAAGCATACACAATAATGCAAAAGCTAGATTTTACTTTTTGCTCTTGGCTCATTAAAACATTTAGGCATATGCTTAATGACCTCAGATTTCATTTATTAAAAATAACCAATATGTCAAATTTTAGCCACATAACCCATGAAAGAAGAGGTTTTTATTCTACATTACTAAGCAACAGATTATATTCTTGTCCCAGTGAGTATCAAGAGAATTTCCTGAGGGAAAGTACTGAAGCAGAAGCTGGGTAGAGACAATTAACAGCTACTTAAGTAGCTTTCCTGCACTGGGACTGAGGTTACCAAGGACAAAACAGACTGCTGATCCAGCAGCACTTTCTATGAAAGCAGCAGTCCTAATAGGAAATAACAAGTTAGTCTTTGGTGTCTCCATCAGACAGTTTTTACAAAAGAGGCATATGAAAATACTAGTGGAGCTCAGTAAGCAGGAGATTTCATGGCAGAGCCATGGAGGAAGTCTTTCTTTAATCAGACAGCAACCTTTAACAGAACAACGATTCGTCACTAACAAAAATGAACAAGTGTTTCACTACACTTTACATGGACAACACATTTTTTTAGCTTGTTCTGGGACTATCATCTAACTGTTTACATACCTAAACCATTCTCATTAACAGAAGCTGTATCAGACTCTGTCATTCCATCCATAAGAACAGCATCTTCATCAGTCCTTCGCCGGCGTGACCTCCTGCGACGGTTACTACTGTGGTGAGATTCACTAGCATCGGTATCCACAGTCTGGTCTGACTCCGTGTTATCAAGCAAGCTGTAAGGGTTGCTGTCTGGATCTTTAAGCACTAAACAAACAAAAAGTTTCCATTTAAGATACTGCAGTTACATATAATTTGATTTCCATCTGTGTCTGAAAGTTCAAAATACAAAGCAACCTTACGAAAACGTGTAATACACAGAACTACAGCGTTTATGATTTCATGTGGGTTCCCCTCTGACGCTAATCCAACAGTAAGTATTCTGAGGCACCACAACAGGCACTTGTATTATTTCATCACAAAGATTTCCAAGGTGATATTTGGAGAACTTTTACTGAAAACTGCTAAATGTGTAAAATATACCCTTCACTTCATAGCAGCATGGTAGTTGTGACACTATTAAGGTGTTACAAATTAGCACAGTCAACTTCTGATAAAACATAAGGTAACTTCCGTGCTATGATTTCTTCTCCCATTCTGTATCTAAACATAAGCTTAACTCGGAAGGCAACCACAGGTAACATGCCAAAGATTTATAAACTTTGATAACACCATTATTATGTGTGTGTAGTAGAGGAAGGAAATGAAGATCATTGTGAGCAGAAGATAAACAAATAGAAATCTAATAACACAGAGCATGACAAGAAACTATCACACAACTCTACTGAAATCCCAATGTATTAAGATTACAATGTAAAAATGGAGTACTTAGAAAAGAGTTTAGAGGTTATACAGCAAGTTGCCAAGAACACAAACTAAATTCAAAATACATTTGAAACACAGTACCAGAGCTAATGGATGACTTGCCACCACGAGGTCCACCACGCCCACGACCTCCAGATACACTACGTCCTCGTCCTCCAGGACGTCGTCTATTGTCACGCTGATGTCTGCTTTCTCTGTCGTCCTCTCCTGCCAAGGACCAGTCACTAAGTTCATCTTTTCTCTCAGATTCTGTTTCAGAGGGATTAGAGAGCTCAGAGTTTGTACCTTGTGCAAGAGGAAAGAGAAAATTGGAAATGAATACGAGATTTCATATTATATTCTGGTTTCAGATTCTCACGAAAGCCTTCCAACTAGCATGGCTGGTTTTTTTATATATATATATATATATATATGACATATATATAAAAAATACATTTATTAATATATACTTATAAAAGTATCTAAATGTATATACAATTTTATATTACACATACTCATATATAAAAATATATGCACATATAAAATACAGATAGAGCATGTTACCTACTTTTCTAAGATTCTCAGCCTAAGTTTGTAATAACATGCAAAATAAGGGCTCAAAGATTACCAAAACTGTAATTTATGTACATGGATAAATCAAGGATTAAACAGTATTTCCTCTCTTTGTGTATACACTGCAGGCATTTGGTGCAGTTTCTAGGCAACTTCTCTGAAATTCCCAAGGACAACTTTGCCACCTTATAGCTGATGGCTGTTGCTAAGCAACCTCTTCTGGCGGTTGTAATGCTGCTTGAACAATTTAACTGTTTGTATTAAATAGCATCCATGATTTCCCGCCATCTCTAAGCTAATCAAACCCACACAGCTTTTTATTACTTGAAAATTCAACACCTAGTATTTATTTTAAGCATCCAGGAACTCTCCCTGCTAACCATTCTGGAATAAAGATATTTAGACCCATACGGTTCCAACATGCAATTCTTACCATTTTGGGGAAAAAAATAATACTAAGTTTTCCAAATGTATGTAAACAATCTGAACAACTTTCATTACAGTTTAATCAAACAATTCATTGGGAAACAGTAAAAAACAAAGTTACAAACATTAGCATTATCATCAGAATCAACCTGACCAACATGGCAAGATCCTAGAAGCTACGGTCAGTGACAGACTATAAAATCCAGAAGAGACATCTGTCTGATTTTGTAACAGAAGTGAGCTACATGTAGATGATCAAGAGTAATTTACTGTGTTGAATAAATATGACACCCCCCCCCCCCCCCCCCGTTCACTGGAGCACCTATGTTTCTTTGTGGAATACATCTATATTCAAATGCAGACTGTCTCCATTTGGGGAGCTGCTGCTCAATGAAAAGGGGATGTGCACACCTCTAGGGAACCAAATAGCAGTTCCTTGTTAATTTAAAAATGCATCAGAATACCTCACTATATCTTAAACAAATCCAGTTCGTCTGTGACCAAATTAAAAAAAAAAAAAAAAAAAAAAAAGAAAAAACCCCCAAACAAACAGGATTTTGTGCTGTCTCCATTTTAAGTTATGTTGGTTTACTTTTCAACAGTACATTCGTAAGATGGCCATGATCACAGACAAGCGCTTTTCCTCCTCCTCAATCAAAACAGATAGTGCTAAATCCAGATTTTTTTTTTTTTAATTTTTGTCTCCTGAAGAGTATCTGTAGCTCTTTCTCTTTCCCAGATTTGTATGATGTAACTACTACTGTTGAAGGATAAGGTCTTACCAGAGTTCAGTTTGCTCATTTTTTCAATTTAAAACTTAACTTCACCAAGAATGTAAATCTAATCAGGTGTTTTAAGCCATGTAAAAAATAAAATGGCAAATCTAAATTTTCAGCCCTACCTGCACTCAACTGTGCTGAACACAACGAAATCTAGAGACACTTGTGGATTCAAAAGTATCTTAAGGACTCGCTCAATAGATGCTCAAGAAAACTCACCGTAACCAGATGTGTAATTGGGGCCTCTGCGACCTCGCCCTCTTCCACTGTAGGATCTGGAACCTTGCACTGAGGAAAGGGTGCTCTCATCAGTTGTATAACCCTTTTCTTTTTCAGGAACTCTAGCGGAAGAAGGTCTGAAACCCATACCGATCTGACGCAATTGTTCATCAATCTGGAGCCTTTCCAGTCTTAGTTGTTCTACCTCCTATGTAAAAAGGAAACAAAAAAAATTGCTAATAAAGCAATGTTCTTTCCCCTCACAAAATGCCATCATCCATCCAGTCATGTTAAAAACTAGCATTCCTGTAGGAGCGTTAACGCCACCTTGAACGTGACTGCAAATAATGAATTCAAGTATGAGTTCTGCGATCTCTGAGTTTTGGAAGAAATATACAACCTTTCTCTTAAATCATCATGCAGAAAGACTGTTTTAAAGACTATTATTACCTTACTTAACTACACTTCACCACGCATTTTCTAGTCAAATTTACAAAAAAGCAAACTGAGGAAGTAACATGATTCAAATTCATTACCTCTGTTAAGTCAACACCACAACTCCATACAAAGCCAACTAACCTAAATGGATAATTGTTCTAATACTACATAGTATTAGAGTGTTACTATTAGAAATTCCATCCTACCCCAACAGGGCATTAACCTCAGAACAACAGAACACTAACATAGACAAAAAAATTGCACGTTACTTCCCAAATGCTATTTAAAACCGTGTTCCTTACAGTCCAATCCTTTCAACACCAACAGCACTAAGTAACCATGATAATGTATTTAAAAGCCTACATAATACCTGCAGGCAAGGGGTGGGTTCAAGGTACCAAACCTTAAATCCCAATATACAGAGGAACAGTTTATCAACTGCAAATCCCACCGAAGTTGTTGCTCAAAAATTCTGTCACTTAACTGAAGCTTCCTCTACAGATTCTTTCTTCTGAAATACACTCACCTTTAGATATGCGATGTGGTATTCTAGAAGAACCTGGACATTTCCAATGCTTTCTTTAGTACCAACAAATACAAACGGTACCATCCCCTATAGAAACAAAGCGTCAAATCTTACTTTCAGAAAGATCATCATCAAAACAACACTTTCTGTTTAAATTATAAAACAAATTACAGAAGTGAGCTCAACAAGCAAAGACAGTAACTGAATCTCAGGCTGCAAAGAAATAGCTCAAACTGCGATGAGGGTAGGGGTTTATCTGTTAAGGACTTAAGACTGCCCAGCTTTCCCAAAAACCTATTCGGGCAGTTGAGTTACCTTCACATACAGCATTTATATTCCCGCCCCCCCTACAACAAAATTGCTGTGTGTGTTTATCACAGTAGGTGTGCAGAAGCATCCATAGTTTACCAGGACATGTCCAGTGGTTAATTAAACCAACTTTACAATATGAAGCACCTTTAGAAGATTTTATCTTATATTCTTATATATTTAAAATATGTAAACTCTATTAACACTATTAATCCCAAATTAGTTATGCAGCTAAAGTACATCTAAGGAGAAAGATTAAAAAAAAAAAGTCTTGCTTCAGCAGTAAAAAAAAAAACAAACAAAAAACCCACCCCAAAAACACCCCAAACCCTAACAAAACCTTTCTTGAATTGTTTCATATAAAATTTACTGCAAGATGCCAGTCTGAAAAAAACTTAAAAATTGCTCTCTGTATCCACAGAAAAGTTGCAAACCTGGCTTCATTAAATAATCCACAAGCATCTAGCCTAGAAAACTACCCAATCACAGACACCATGTTTTTGTAACATGGACATCACCACTGTTAGAGGTTGGCCATGAAAAAAAGGGTGCATAGGCCACGCAGGCTGTGTATTTATAAACTGCATAATGATGCAGAGATGAAAGAGTGATCCCATTCTGATGCCATAAGGTAGCACTTTAACTCATTTGAGTCATGCCCCAGAAATTCTCACTTTCTACATATATTTTCCTACATATTCTTCATTAAAAGATTTAACATGACTGGTTTTGATAATAAAACCCTAATCATAGGAAGAAAGAATAAAGTACTTACATCTTCACGGGGCAGTTTATTTTCATTATCTCCTTCAATTCTCACCCTGACGACTCCAGACTTGTCTACAATCTCCTGAATCACTTTTCCATTTTTTCCAATAACTTTTCCTTCAGAGGGCAAGAATGGTTAATTTTGCACCCGTGTGCAAAATATTTTAACGGGTTTCTTGGTATTTTAAGTTATGTATAACATAATTGTAACAACCACCTGACTTTCCTCTACCGTTCACTTTGTTTCAAGGTTTTCTTCTACTTCAGAGAGGTACAAAAAAACCCCAAAGAAAACCCCACACTGTGCCAGAAGAAAGAGATGAAAACTTCCAAAATTAAACTACATATATATATATATATGCATAGAATGACAAGTATTGATGAAGAGTACCACTACACACAAGTTGCAAATTGAACGACACTAAGAGTAAAATGGCACAAAAGTTTTGCAAATGCCTATTTTAAATTTATAAATTGAAATTATTTGGACCCCCTGACTCCACACGTACCCTCATTCAGTCTTTCCTAACATTTTGACAGGCATATACAATATACATTTGTTGGGAGCCTCTTAAAGTAAAACACTACATAATTGTTTTCTGAAATGTAATTTTGCTTTTACAATAAACATGACTACTACCCACACTTGTCATATTATCTTTAAAATACTTCTTTTGAGATCATGCATGGGATCTAAGCCAAAAGGTTATTCAGAAATTGTATGTTTAAATATCAAAAAAAGTGACTCCTTTGCTCCCTCTTACTAGAAGATTTTAGCTCTTCCTTAAACTAAAGTTACATGGAAACATTTCTTCATCCCAGCTACAGCTATCTGGCACTTGAAAACATTTATGTTTAAATTATGAGTAAAGGAATATAGAACCTCTGAAAAAAAGAATATAAAGCCAAAAGTGGGTGACAGAATACTCCGTAATGAACGTTCTTTACAGCAGATATCAACATGATACAAAGTAAAGTGCAAAAAGCATTAAAAATGGTTTCCTTTCCTCAACAGTTCACATAGCTGAGCAGGGTTTTTTTGTATATTTTTGTCTCAAAAAAACCATGTTACAGCTCGTCATTCTGTATGCCTACAATGTCATTTTGCACAGTGATCCTGTTACTACTACTGAAGTAAACCACACTCATTATAATGTTAGACATTTTTCTATGGATAATGGTTAGCCAATAATTGGGAGAAAGTCCTCAGACCCAAGGAGCTTCAGTAGCTGAAACTGGCAATTCAGCAGATGGCAGTCCTCTCTCTTGGCACGGAAAGAAATGCATCAGGCATAGTGCAGTATCTTCAATTTGAGTCATTAATGATCACTATGCTTCTTTTAACTTGGGTATCTTCATAAAGTGTAGCTAAATATATGTCTGCTTACATGTATGACTACAGGTGATTTGGGCAAGATGTCTGCCTTCATCATAAATTGGTACTGTAACTGTTTTAAAAGCAGCATTTTCAGTTAAATGCATTACCATGACTAGTGCCATGATTCTTGTATGAGTATATTCACATTACAGAATGCTATCCAAAATCCCCCAAACCCTCAATTTATAAACCATTAGATTTAGCAAAGTTCCTTGGTTCAACTGGGTTTGCTGAATGAGATTACAGAAAAAAATGTGTTTGTGTACAAACTAACAATTAATTTGCTGAATGTTAAAACAAGCTTTAACATTAGGTAGATGAGAGCATCATCAAGTTGCATCAGATACATAATTTGCAGAGGTTCTATTAAAAAAAACACAACAAAATGCTATACCTTCACTTGTTCAATTTATGAAACCTTGAAAGTCTAATTTTTAGGAGTTTGCACATGAATTATTTAAATTATGTAGTCTATAACATGCAAGCTCTAAGCCAAAAAGCATAGGAGGTTAAAGGATAGCTTTTAATTTCTCCTTTGGATAATCCAAACTCCTGTTGAATCAAGTACAACACGTGCACTCCTAATACTCCTTTCATGCCTGCATTGCCTGTGGGCTGGTAAACTAGAGTAGGAAGCTGCCAGACTCAGAGCACAACAAGCAGGCTAAGAGGAACAGAATGAGGGAAACAGAAAAAAGTACCCTGTGAAGACTGGACTAGGGAGAAATGTGTTTTTCTCTTGAGGGGGGAATAAGATTGACCTCACCTTTATGATACAGAAGCTACCATAATATGCATTTACAAGTTTTGGCAAGCTACACCTTCATTAAGCTGAAACATGGAAAAAATGCCCATTTCTAGACTGAGGATGAGACTGACAATCACTGCTGATTTATACAGCCGCTCAACACGATCCAACCATGACCTCCAACAAATGTGAACCCAGGAGGGGGCAACAGCCTGAGAATTGTCTTGCATCATTCTTGCAACTCAACTGTAGTACTTCCACATTAAATTTTGGAATTTAGTTTCACCACTTCTAAGTAGTCAATTTAGCACATCATTTTTTTACTAGAATCTGAACTTCAAATATTACCACTAAATTAGACAGTACAAGTCTGTAATCAAACCATTTTAAGTGTTAAAATCCTGACAAAGTATTATTCAACAATTATGTATTTAATTTCTTAACAACTCCCTGACACATATAGTTTTAAAAGATTAATCTCTTCCTACTTAAATGGAGAAATCAAATATCGTACTGGCATCTAAATCTTCTTTGCCGAGTCATGCTGATTAGGCTCCCTTTCCCCAAGTTTTCAAGTTATAGCAGTATTACATACCAACAAGATTTCTGGGAACTTGAATAAAATCCTCCACAAATTCCAAGTAACTTCTAGCCTTTTTTACTGCATCAGCAGTCTGGAAGTGAATTTAAAAAAAAAAAAAAAAAAAAAAAAAAGAGTTTATTTGTGAATGTAAGACATTAAAAATAAAATCTTGTAGCAACAGCTGCAAGTCTTCCAAACACCAAACTTACTTTTAAAAAGAGAGGAATAGAAACAACATTAATCTAGTTTTGAACTAAATGTTAAAGAAATGAGTAAAATGCCCAGACATGAAATTCAGTATCAAAGCAAAGCATCAGTAAGAATAAAACAACTTTTTCCATGGTATTTCAAGACATTTTAAAATCTTATTTGCAACTTATCATGAGTAAACCCCAGATAAAAAAATATCTTACTGATATATCTTGAAGCAGTTTCTGGTAGACTTTAATTGGGAAAAAAACCACCTAATTACATTCTTTTGCTCCAAAATAAAGACATAATTTTCAAATCTAGAGTCTATTTATTAGAGTCAACATAACAATTATCACAAAGATTCTGTAGTGAAAAGAAGCAAATTTCTAAGAGGTCCTGCCAGCATTCATAGAAACTTCAGTTTACAAGAATACTATGTTAAAAGAAACTTTGGATCACATACCTCATTTCACCTGACTTTGCAGTGAATGAATAGTTATACGGCTATGATTAGATGGGAAAGCCATAAAACTATAGTTTCAGCTCTGCATTTTCCTCTAAACTGCTTTGGAAGCATCCAGTTTTTCTCCACAGAAACTGTGCTACCATCAGTACTGCCAGCAATATAAATTTATTTTGCAATTTTTAACATAGTTTTTAATGTGTGATACACTATTACGTTACCCAGAAGACCACATGTAGAAAAATGGCAAAGGAGAAAATTAATTTTAAGATTCATTTGCCTCTTGACAGTATCTAAAGATTATGTCACCTGATAAAGACATTTCCAAGGCTGAAGGACAATCTCTCCACAGAACTTTATAGGCTCACTGTAAGCAGTGACTGGCTTTACAGCCTTTTCCATAAGAAAGGTGTACTGATTTTTCACAACAGCCTAAATGAAACAGCTGTTAGAAGTTCTGTCCTCTATGACATTTCTGTTCTCTTACTCAGTATTCAAGAGAACAGAAAGAAAACAACAGAATCAGTCACAGAACCTTTCTTGTAACAGATAGATCCATTTTGCATGCAAGTCTTAATACCAAGTACTGTTTACAAATACACATTAATCCTCAGTGAATAAATGCTGCCAAAATGACAAAAGTAGCTACTCCTCTAGGTGTGCGCACACTCACAAAGCTTGCCCACCACACAACGCACTTTTATCTTCAGGAAAAGGACTCACTGCAGAAAGGCTGGGAGGCTATGTTCAGAGCACAGCGGTCTACAGGAGAATTTGGCAGCGGTCAGGCAAACTGGGGGTTCAAAGGAGCAACAACGCTGCAGGAAAGTATAGGAGTGCACAGACACAACACACCAAGCCTGTTTAGAACTCGCTACAGGTAGGAAGTTTTCTCTACAAAAGTTCTTCTACTTCTGTTTCTCTCCTGTCTTATGCTTGACAGGAAACTAAGCCTGAATAACAAGCACCTTCATACAAACTCTCTCCTGCAACTGCAGGCAAATTATATTAGTGCAACCTGAACTCTACAGTGATCACTAAAATGGTGTACTGCACTTAAAGAATCTGTCCTAATCATATCACCTCTACGTTGCAAGTAATATTACAATCAAGGCACTCTCCTTCCAGAATGCTGGTTTGTGTCCACAGTTCATGTACAATGTTTTCCAATATAGGACTGTGTCATTGGTTAGCAGGGAAAACTCGTATAAATGCTCTCTTACAGCTTTATTATTAAATGACAGAAATTGATTGACAGTTAATTGAGGCTATACAGATGCTGAAACAAGAAACAAGGCTTCAAATTATCAACAGCAGAAGTGTAGAATTAAGGAACGAATATCAGTATCTAGTCAGTAATGATAGCTTTTGAGCACAGCTTCCGTTTTACACTAATGCCTCAGCCCTTTCATCTGTCATTTTTTTAGGCAACACATGAAATAAGAGTACCACCAGCTCCTCCATCTTTCAATAAAATTAGGGAAGTCCTAGAAGAACAAAAAATGTATAAACCACTACCTATGGCAGAGGTCAAAATGACGGCAAGAGAAACATTGGTGAATTGGATTTCACAGTACAGAAACAAGCAATAAAGCATGGAAAACAGATGAACAAGAAGTCATAGGGAGCAGTGGCTATGCTGCATACTCAAAGCAACTGCTAAAATGATACAAACTTCAACACACATTAGCAATTTTTTACCTTCAATTAACTCTACAATAGGACACAATTAACTAAAAAGTTCACAACGTCCTGCCTCAGAAGTATGTTTATCAATTCTTTCCCAAATAAAGATGAAGGAACAGAGACTGCCTCCACAGAAGCAGAGTCAGGATGAGAAAATAAACCACTGCCAGTAACTGCAGCTCTCCAGTGCACCCATACACATAGCTACTCTTTGCCACAAGTGCTCAGAATTTTACGCAAGTACAACCTGTATGACTCATTCACACTCCAACATGAGATAGCATATAAAGGTGATCTGGACAATGTACTCCCAGTTCCTCAGCGTCAGTAATTCAGAAAAGGAAAAGAAAAATAATTTCCCTCTCTCTAAAAATCAGTGTGCACATGGATTAAAGACCTCAAAGAATTCCAGTTACTAGTAACTACCTTTCTAACTTTGAATTACAGTCTATGCATCCATTCATGCTCTGGTTACTTCACAGAGTAGCTCATACAATCAAGACACATCCACGTTACTTGAAGAGTCTAATAGAAAGATTAAATGCAGGGTATTTTCCTAAACTCAGCATTAGAGCTACCATTTTTGCAGCAAGAAAGTTCTACATGAGTGTGAAACAAGAACTGTATGGCTGCAGATTTGAGGGAAAATGTTTTGTAACACAGTCACTAATGTAGATCTAGTGGCTACGTGCTGGTAGAGCGCACTCCTAATTCCAAATGGTGGCTCTGTCTCGGGAGTCTCACACCAGTTTCTGAAACAAGATTTCAAAAGTCTCTCCAAAGTCCTGGTAGCTCTTTTAGACCTTCCCAAATGGAAAAAACAAAACTACCTCTGGGAATCATTTGAAAAGCCTTATCCCCATGCAGATAAAGACAAAGCCCTCCGAAGTCATGACAGGGAACAATGCTTTTTCCATTGTGATACAAGTCATCTTTCAAGAAAATAAAATGCATATTAGTATCTTGGTTCAAACGGAACTGAGCTAATGAAAGCTCCAAAGGGAAAATGAGTTTTCTTGATTTCTCCAAAGGGAAAACAAAAAGTTAACAGTCTTCTGAAAAAGCCTGGATAGATAGGATCTTGCTATCCTTCTATCCAAAGGAATGGTTATCATACAGTTAAGTATCTTTAAAAAAAAAAGTCTAAGAGGGAAAAAGCTCAAGTGTTAAGAACTGCACAAGAACTGAATGCAATTCAATTTTGCCAGTAATGAAGGTCTAAGAGAAGCTTTTCTGTTTCTGAAAAGGCTTTCCCTCCTGGGGAAGCACAAGAAGTAGTGATAGCCACTCAGTGTCCAAGCTCTGAAGTTCACAGTACTGTGGTCTCCATAACAGGTATCACAAGCAGCAGTTCAGGCAGAAGGGCAAGGGTCTTGGAATCAGTGGTCTTGACCAGACGGGAAAAAAGCAGGAACAGCATCCCATACAGTTTAGCTTCCTTCTAATCATATAGCTTTCCAATATTCTTTATCTCCCTGTTCCTTCCCTCAAAGATTCTGGCCCTGAGCAACACTGAACTTTTATTTGTATGCAAAATGCTAGCTATGGGAGACCCTCAGACCCTGACTACAGTGTCAAGGACACTGGATCACTACCCCACACATCTCACAGCCTAAAATTGTCTGCCCGTGCATTCAGCCATTAGGGCCTGGCTGCTTGCCAATTTCAGCTGAAAAGAGGCAAAAAGAGTAGACAAGTATACACAGATGCTGAAGCCCTCGTCACATAGAATATTTAGGTTGCCTGGCTTTTTTAGAAGCAGCTATCACTTCTAGGAAGGACAAGGCTGGATGTGCCTAAAGGCATTTTTATTTAGGTGGCATCTGGTATTTATAATCATTGCTGTGCACTACTGTAAGAGGCTGGTGACAGTCATAACCTTTCCACAAGTTTCAGTATCACATCATTCACGTTAAAGAGACTGAAACTGGAATACACTAGACATTCTACTGCATTTAAAACTTCTCTGATTCTTCTTTGTGAACTCTGAGATGTGATTTACTGGTAGTACTAGGTCAAAGAAGGATCTGTTGCCACCCTGATAGCCTGGAAGTGTTTAAGGTTTCCAAACAAAGGACACAGAACTTCAGAGATACTGAAGAGTACAGAAGTTTGTCCTCGTCTCATGACATGGAAGGAGAGTAATTCAAGACCACAGATTCCTGAAAGAGTAGACAACCAAGGACTTCTAAAAGTGTTAACACCAGAGACTTAGGTGTTAGTGGTACCTGTAGAGTTCGTAACATGGGATAAAAACCCTCAAGAAATGTTCTGACAGGGCCCTGGTGACAGTGGCACCTTTGTTGCTACTCTGCTGCCTTCTGAACTGATCATTGCTTTGGTCCGAAGACAAGCTACATTTCAAGGCACTTGTGATATTTAAACCACATCAGGTAAAAAGTCACACAAATGGCATTAACTCTAAGCAAACCAGTATTATTTTGCTAAAGCCAGCATTAAATTGCCAAAATAAAAGGGTTAGAAGCAGCAGGTATGGGCTTTAACACATTTGACTAGGTCAGAGGAACAGAGACCACACAACAAAACACATATGAACTGGAAAGGGGGGAGGGGGAGAACCAACAAGAACCACATATACAGTCTGAAGGAAAAAAAAAAAAGTATCTGTGATCAAGTAAAATAGCAGCAAATTATGCTTCTCAAGATGTACTGAGATGCACAGTGCAGTTATAGATCTGTGCATCAGGACATGGACTAATTAGGACAGAACACATCTTATGGAGGTCACCACTGCAATGAAATCTTGTATTTCAAATAGCTGTAGTACAAGCTGCCATAGCATGAACATGCACATAGACACTCAGACAACTAGTCAGCTGTTTCTAGTTCTGAATTCTGGGTACAGCTCTTGCCACTCTAAAAGCAGATGTAGAGTGAAATGCTCATCAGATTCATGCAAAGTTTCCCCCTTACCTCTCCATAGATTCTGAAGGTACCAGTATCCTCCTCAAGTTCAATAGCAGTAACTCCTGGAACCTTTCTGGCTTGTTGTATGTTACTGCCATGTGTTCCTATAGCAAGTCCCATTAAATCTTCTCTGACTACAAATTCCTCATGAAATGCTGCAGCAAGCTGTTTTGTGCACTGAAGGGAAAACAAAGTAAGACTCATCCACATGCACTCAATGTAATGTACAGTTATGTGCTCGGTTTCAAGCAACAAGAATTACAAGCTATGGCTTACTTCTAAGTGTTTTGTAGCTTCTTCATTTCTTGACATTAGCATGAGTTTGGTACGAATGCTGCGCAAATGCATGTCACTCAGTATATTCACTCTCTTCACTGTTGCTTCACTGGCAGACTACAAGAGAGAAGGAACATGAAGTTACATTTTTTAAGGAAATCCACATTTAAAGGATAAATCAGGAACCTATTTAAACTACACCACAAACATGATCTAAGTTTCCGGAACTTAGATGGGACATTATGCTTCCTCAAAACAAAGCATGAGAAATTTGGCACCACCTCTGCAAACCAACAATTTTCTCTTCTCACTCACAGCATATTTTACACTAAAGATTTTGCTGCTGGATACACACAGTAACTCTTTCCTCTTGATGCTCCACCAGCCAAACAAATTAAATATTCTACCATATACATACTTGCCACTCGCTGTCTGAACGGCAGAGCTAAGGAAATAAGCAAGGAAAACACAATTCTGGAGAGAGGTTGAAGTGGATAGTATTAAGTAAACAGAACTGTGAAGAGAAACTAATGGTGGGAAAAGTCTATGTAATAAGAGAAAACCATCACAGAAGAATCTAAGGGAACAATTCCTGAATGGCTATGCTGAACTGGTGCAGTTCTTTATGCAGAAACCCAGCTGAAGGTCCAAGTGCGCAGTGTAATACAGTACAGGGGGTAATCACAGAATCATAGAAGGGTTTCGGTTGGAAAGGACCTTAAAGATCATGTAGTTCCAAGCGCCCCGCCATGGGCAAGGACACCTTCCACTAGACCAGGTTGCTCCAAGCCCCATCCAGCCTGGCCTTGAACACTTCCAAAGATAGGGGCATCCACAATTTCTCTGGGCAACCTGCTCCAGCGTCTTGGCACCCTCACAGTGAAGAATTTTTTCCTAATATCTAATCTAAATCTACCCTCTTTCAGTTTAAAGCCAGTACCCCTTGGTCCTATCACTACATGCCCTTGTAAAAAGTCCCTCTCCAGCTTTCCTGTAGGCCTCCTTTAGGTACTGGAAGGCTGCTATAAGAAATCTACTGCTCCAGAGCAGAGTAAGCTAGAGTTAGCTTTGAGCCATCTGCACAAATCAGTGAAACAGCAGTCAGTTGTGGATGACAAAAACCATAAAACCAACGAGACTGAAAGCTGCTCCTAAATTTAGGCTGTATGCAGTGCAGTGCTTGTAGCTCCTCCAAAAGGCCTACCCCCAAAGATTAAATTTAAGCACATCTACTTATATTAAATCTCTCACAACTGACGTAGCTTGACAAGTTAAACCATTTTCCATACAAATATACAGCTGGCTATATACTTCCCATAAATAATATACTGAAAATTCATGCAATATTTAGATAGAAATAATTGCTTACCAGTATTATTAGTTGAGCAGTTTCAGCATGATAAAAAATTCTACATGCTCCCACAGCTTTCTTGAAATCTTTATGTGCATTTTCATTAGCACACCTAAGGAGACAAAATGATTGTTATTTCAACAAGCAGAACATGTAGTATCATGATCAGAACCAAGAATCTTTCAGAGTAGTTTACGGCAAAGACTGCTCAGAAACTGAAAAACTCCCATTCTCCTTAACACAGTTCCAGAACTTATGTCTCTATGGACTGTATGCCATCACGGTTACTTGGCAAGTCTTAGCACCAGAAGCCCACTGTGAGTGCATCACCTGTTCAAGCCTAAAGCAAGACTTGAAGCTCCCATCTCAGAACTTGTTTTTTGTCCCCACCCCAAAAGCTCAGCAGGGATCCCGGTCAGTAGTTTCTAAACCAGCCACTGCAGCCATAGCCACCCTTAAGGTTCTTCATGGACCTGTGAACTGGCCTTTAAAATATAAGCCAAGTGGGTTTTTTTCCCACTCAAATACAGTAAATGCCTTATTAAAGTGTGCAGAGCTACTCACGCATCTCTCAGATCTTCAGGAACATCCACTGTGCACTTGAAAAAGGTGTTCTTTTTGACAGTTTTATTTTGATTCACAGGTCGGAGTCGTTCATAAGTGACAATTTCGTTGTAAGTGGCATCACAAGCAGCATATTCAATGACATAAAACTACAGAAGAATTTTATTTTTTTTTAAATGGTAACTTCAGTAAGGAACAACAAAGACAAAGTAACATTACCAGCATCACCAAAAAAGTATGAAATATGACTATATAGACTAAAACGTAAATCTGAGTTGATATAATGCTACAATTCTACACAAATGAGCCTGGACTTATTTCAGTACCCATCTGATACCTCAGTGACGTCAGGGCACTGTATCAGCATAATTTCAGTCCGCCCCAAAAGCATCTTTGATTAATTTTTCCCATGCCCATCCCTCTTCAAATACGTGCTTTAGTCCAGTTCAAGTTTCAAAATGTTTACTGGAGCTCTAATGCTAAAAAATACCTAATAGAGAAGTAAACGTAACTCATTCTTCACAGAAATATCTGCTCTGCACCAATTAAAAAAAAAAAAAAGGATTCAATGGGCAAGCCACCTGTGAATCATGCAAGATCAAAAGGAAAAAAAATCAATCTTTTTGATACACACTATCCCAAATTTAGTAAGGTAAGAGAACTAAGAGGATTTAACAGCTACCAATAATCTACTCCTACACTTCCACCCAACACATGCAAGTATAAAGAAGCTTGTGTGCGCAGTATCCCCAAAGCCTGGCTTTCTGTTAGGGATGCAGCCTTCGCCTATCGTCCCTTCCACCTGTACACAATTTAGTAGTGCGGAGGAAGCTCCCTCAAAACTGGTATCTGTTTTTGTCAACACACAATTTACTCAAGTTATCAGGAAAACGTAAATCACTAAGGTTGTGACATACTTTCCCATGTACTATTTTCAAATTTCAAGTTTTAAGTTTAGCTTAGGTATCATCCTAATCATATAAAGCTGCTTTGAAAAATATCACAAAATATGTTAAGTAATAATGAAAAATAAATGCTAAACAGACAACTAAATTTAAGAGAACTACCACCCTATGCTTTAAAAACTTAACTCCTATAGTTAAAGATAATTCTGGTTATCAGAACAATCACAAAGCTAACTATCATTAGATACCTGGGTTGTTCGTGAATTTCACATTTACTTTGAGAAAAAAAAAATTCAATATGGAACCATGTTACAGACTGTACAAAGAACCCAAAATTGAACTGTGAGGGGGTTTTTTGTGGGGACAATTCCATCAAATAACTAATTTGACAATGCTATATAAAGATACCAACCATCTGAGGATGAAAAATAATTTTTCCCCATATAAAAAAATACTAGAAAATTAAGAATTGGATAAAACTGCATTTAAATTCAGAATAAAAAATTTTTCTTTTACTATTTTTTTTAAATAAGCAGCATAGCAAGGTAACTGATAGTAAAATTTTTGTGATGTACAAGAGAAGCAGATTAGCCCCAAATGACAAACTCTTACCATTTAAATAAATTTATCTCCTTTTCTATTGTTTTCTTAACAAGCTGTTCATCCACAAGGATCAAGACACAGACTCTTCCTTTGACAACTGCTTACCACCACCTTTCCCTTACACAGCTCAACAGCAGTTACTATTTGTTGGCAGTTTTTAAACAATATCAGACAGTGGACGAATTTTTTTTTCTCAACCCTGTTCCTTTGGATTTAAGAATCTAATACAGTCTAGTCTAAACACAGGTCCCTTCCTACTACAAAGTTAAATTCTCTTGCTGTCATTTCACAAAATAAAGCTTTAACGAGACTGTATCAGACACTGTCATAGCTCTATACCCTCAGGAGTCTGAATCTACAAGTTACTTTGCAGGTGCAACTCTAAGAGTCAATTGTAAAATACAAACTTGACATATGTAAAAGCAAGCCAACTACAGCAGCATCTTTCCACTATGCTCAGCAGAAATACATACACAAAAAAAACCTCACAGCAACACACACTGATAGCTATAGCATGCTTCATTTATGGAGTTTAAACACTGTCTTTAACCACAGGTGAAGCGTACTGCTTTACTTAACTTTTAGCACCAAGTTCAATTCACAAAGTAGGTTTGTTAGAAATACTGTTCCTATGCATGCATACAGTCCTCCAAGCAATTAAACTACTAATAATGGAAGTGACTTCCTCAGCTATAAAAACACAACCCTCAGTTGTGTAATGCAGCATAGGTCATTCCAAAGTGATTTCAACTTATAATTCTGTTTTGTCATGTTTTTGTATTGGTAGTACTTTATTCATACTTTTTCCACCACAAAGACCTTTCGTATTTACTGTATTTAACGTAACAGCATGAAATCAGTAGGTTTTAAAATAATTTACCTCTCCTTTCATCATTCGAACTTTTGCCAGCCACCAGCCACAAGGTTCTTGGTCATTTGCTCTAGAATAAACCTGAAAATGAAAGTAGTAAGAAACACTGTAAGCACATACAGACACAATTCACTTGCTTGCATGTATAATGAAGAAAGAACATTCCAACTTTTCTAATCTTCATTAAAATGGAACAGTGTGCTACACAAAAGTAATTTTTGTATCATTTATCCAGACGTGCTTCTTGCACAAATTTTCAATATTTTACACTACAAGGATTGTGAACAGATTTAAAACCTTGGCTCAATGCTTATTCAGGGGCAATTTGTCACTAAATGCAAACACTGTCTTCACACTGAAAGTTCACACATAGAAGTTAACTCCACAATTAAGATTTTTGTTTTGTCTTTGGCTTACTTGATATACCTAGGACTACTGAAATGAACCAAGTCATATGATGACTACATATTCCATACTTAACAAACACTACGAAGTTAACACAAGATCAGATATAGAACAGATGACTTCTGAAACTTTTGTTTTCCTAATCTTCTGTAAGTTTCATTTAGTCCTTACACACTTCTGACAGACCAAAGTCATTTGCATGCAGACTGAACAAGAAATTTTGCAATAGCAAGGAGGTGGAAAATAATTGTTTACATTTAACCTCTAACAAAGCCAACAAATAGCATGTATTTCAAAGAAAATAACAGAAAAACCCAGCACTTATACTATGTTGTTTCTCAGATTACTAGCCCCAAACTATAATGGTATCGTAAAGAACCTCATTACTTTAAGACCAAGTAAAGTGAAACGCAGAAGTTAAACTGAGTACTAAATTACTAAAGATACTACAACAAGCTGGGAACAGAACACGCACCTTTTAATTTCCTAGTTTAATACATCATTTCTAATTAACACTGTTTCTCTGTAAAACAGTATAATTTACAAAATTTCCTACCAGATTTTACCAGATATTTCATCTGGGTTAAAACTCTTGTTATTGGAAGAGCTTTATTACATCTTCACATCAGAACATTTCCAACAGTTACATTTCAGATCAAAAATGAAAGTTACCTAGTTTTCTTTTTAATTCTGAAACACTCTCAGCAATTTTAAGTTTTAGATTCTGATAAAGTTCCATTGGTAATTTTGTGAAAAAAAAAAACCTGAAATGTCACAGTTTCACTGAAAGCCTAATAAATCCATTACTAGAGATATGTTCCACTTTAAATCTTCTTTTTGCTTAATGTACTTACAATCATCATCACTGCCTTGAACAGACAATCAGTTATGTATCAGAACAGTTCATTAGGATAAACTCACCTCCACTTCATCTCCTTCACCAATTTCTTTCTTGATATCAGGGGGTGGTGGTAATCTGACTTCATTAAAGGGTACCTGGCGCTCTGGTTGCCAACTGAAAGTTGAATAGACGTTATGCATTATTTCTAGAATTTTCTTGTTTTCTTAGTTTTATTTTTAGAACTCTGAGTTTAGTTAAAACTTGCTCTTTCCGTATAATCAAGTCTGTTTCTTCACTGCTAGAAAGCAAACCTCATAAGCAAAGGAACAAAATAATCCTGTCAAGACAAAAGTAATACCTGGGAAGATATTTAATGACAAAAAAATGTTTAAATTAATTGAAAAATGTAACTTGACTCGGTTCACTAAATGGCTCTCATAAAACCCCAGTGAAAAGATTATTAGATGATGTACTTACATTTCTACTGTTCAAGTCATAAAGTCTTTACACAGCTGTAAGCTTATCTTTGCAGTCCACCATGGGGTTCAACCATTTCTTCACCTCATACTTAACACTTCAACAGCTTACCATCAATGTTTGACTCTGATTGTTAACAAAACTTTACGTTTCTACCTACAAACTTGTTAACACTTCCCAATAAGTGTCTAGCAGACAAATTCAGTTCAAAACATACCTTTGTATCTGCTTATCAATACCAATTATTAATAGGAATTTAAACTAAAATTTTACCTTCTTGTACAAAAAGGCTGTTTATTTTACCGTAGCTGGCTCTACAAAGCATTCTACCTGCAGAAGTGTGTATTTTAGGTGCATTTTACAAAGACTACTGGAGCAATTCACATCCTC
The DNA here is from genome assembly GCF_947461875.1 of Haliaeetus albicilla. NCBI lineage: Eukaryota > Metazoa > Chordata > Aves > Accipitriformes > Accipitridae > Haliaeetus > Haliaeetus albicilla. Next base: position 34,998,396 of record NC_091491.1, read on the forward strand.
TGTGTTCTCCTGAAATTCCTTTTCCTTCTACTCTGAGTGTCACAGAATACCATCAGCTGTTCCTCATCCTTTTTAGTCAGCAACCCAATTGAAGACACTACACAGGTTGAAATAAAACCAGAGGAACCCCCCCCCCCAAAAAACTTACTAACTTAGAATATCTGAGGGACTCCGACAATATCTGTCAAAGCATTCCAATGTCCATCATTTATGCCCATCTCAATCAAAGTTCACATCAGGTACAGACAAGATCCAGAACCAACTTGTAACACTAAGGATTACTGCAAGTAATTCATTTTTCTTACTTTTAATACATGCAGACAGAGCAGCCTAAGTTAGTGGAACAAGTCTCGGCATTAAGAGCAAAAGGCACTTCTGCAACTTTCTACAAGATGGATACATTTATGTGTTTTCTCTGAAAAGACAGCTTACGCTCAAGAACCTCACTTAATAAAGATGTGAGGTATCCATATAGTTTTGCTCTAGCCATTATTATACACTTTATTTTTCTTTTAACTATAGTGGAACTTTGAAAAACAAGAAAACCCCATGAACGTTATGGATAGCTTTTGTTGAAGTTGAAGGGTATTTTGGCCACAAAGTGTTATTTAAATCTCATTCTATTTCTGAGAAATGGTGAAGGGGGCTTGCAAAAATCACTTGCAATTCAATTGCCCTTGTTGCAACTATAATGGTCACCAAACTCAGGGTTTGGGTTTTTCACTCCCCTCCCTGCCTTTGTGAAGTTATTACTCTCACAGATACAAAGGCAAATCGCAAGACTTGAGGACAAAATGCATTCCCTAAATTATAGGATATATAAACTGAAGTTTAGTAACAGTGTGAGCATAATAATCGTAACTGAACAACAGGATAAAAAATGTTGCAATCTCAAATGAGCTGCTTAAAGTTCTCTTAAGAATTTAAACTGTGCCTTGTAGTTAAAGAATCTAGCGACTGGGAGATTACAGAAAATTATAAACTGCCCATAATGAGATGCTGTGATTGAAGATACCTTGTACCTTCAATAAAATACACCTGAAGTTGCAGTAGGCTAATTTTGGTTCCATCTCTAATCATCTGTCTTGGGTTTGGCTGGAATAAAGTTAATTTTCTTCCTAGTAGCTGGTACAGTGTTATGTTTTGGATTTAGTATGAGAATAATGTTGATAACACACTGATGTTTTAGCTGTTGCTAAGCAGTGTCTATACTAAGTCAAGAACTTTTCAGCTTCTCATACTGCGCTGCTAGTGGAGGCTGGGAGTGCACAAGAAGCTGGGAGGGGACACAGCCAGGACGGCTGACCCCAACAAGCCAAAGCGGTATTCCATGCCACATGACATCATGCCCAGTATATAAACTGGGGGCAGTTGGCCAGGGGCAGTGCAGCTCAGGGATTGGCTGGGCATCAGTCAGCAGGTGGTGAGCAATTGTATTGTGCATCACATGTTTTGTATATTCTATCATTATTATTTTCCCTACTTTTTCTGTCCTGTTAAACCGTCTTTATCTCAACCCACAAGTTTTACTTCCCCCCCACTCCCGATTTTCTCCCCCATCCCATGGGGGGGGGGGGGGGGGGGGGCGGCAGCGGAGTGAACAAGCACTGCATGGTGCTTAATTGCCAGCTGGGGTTAAACCCTGACATCATCTAAAGAAACTCCATCCACTAGAAGCAGATGGGCAAGTAATGACTTACCCCTATCAGCTGCAAGATGTTTTGGTATTTTTTAATAAAACAGTAGAAAAGTGCACAGAAGACTCAGCTCTCATAATATGAGTCGTCAAAGTTTTGATGGCAAAAAGCCCAAAATTGGAGCATCTCACTGGTGAAATCCAAAATAAGATGTTTTAAGAAATTCTGATTGGCTACAAATTACCCACTAAGAGGATGTGACAGAACTGGTGCCTAATAGCCAGAAGGATTATCCCAAATATCTGGCACAAATTACAAAAAAGGGAGGTGCTTGCTTCTTACAACACAGTAGTTCTTCTTTCAGTATGGCTACTTCAAACTCCAATAGGCCTATATGAAATTGCACCTCAAAAGCCAATTTTCCATCTTACACAGTAATAAACTTTCCAGTTCCTGAAGCTTCTGCATTCATTCTCTGCCTCCTTACCTCCAAAAAACATGTCTCTTAGACAAATCAAGGCTATCTGCCCAGAGATTAATTACTGCTGTGGCCACAAAATCATCACTAGCAGTCTGTGCTAGCACACCAACTTCGGGAACCTTACCACAGCTGTAGATAAAGACTGGTTAACAACAGCAGAAAATGCAAACTGACAATTTAGACTGCCTTTAGCGGAGTAGATGCGTTTACTTCATTAGTGCTGATCACTATCACAACAGAATGATGCATTCAGGACAGTACACTCTTGCCAACTTTGGGTCTACTAAAGCCCTTATGAATTTAACTCAATAAAAAGGGTAATAATTTAACAGATTTACATCACAAAATAATTTGACTAGAACTGTATACACACTTCCTGAAAAGACCTATTTTTAGTCAACAAAACACTTGACATACGTTGTAGCCCACCCTTTTTGGAACATGGCGGCTGCTGCTGCCAGACTTCCTGTAAAACACATGGATACTAAACACTGGAAATGTGTTTGCCAACAATTAGACCCCTGCTATGAACTACAGGCACTTCCTTTAGCTTACTTGGTTTCTGACATGAGAGCATATGCTTCAAAGGCAAAGAGCCTCCTACCTCAAAGAAAAATAATATGGATGTTGAACATGAAACTGAAGATTTGTCACATCTCCTCAGACCATGGATAGGATGAAGGACCCAATTTGTTTTTTCTTTTTGTTAGGTTTTGGGGGTGGGGGTATGAAAACCTAGGAGACAGTAACAACTTCCATAACCACCTCAGTAAGCTTTAGTACAAACTATCATTGCCACCTCATCTTCTCAGTATTTTTCATAAAAGAAGGGCTAGAAAACACATGCTAGAAAGAAACAAAGACTGGACTTTGCAGGGTAAACCCTGGGATTACTTCTTCCCTCCCCTAGCGCCCCCAGATTTATTTTTATATATGTGCATATATGTATAGACATACATGTACATACATATATGTATACCCATACACACCCTAGGATTATATATTCAGGATTATAAAATACTGTTTATAAACACACACTTCCACACTTCCTAGTACTACCTTTATTACCCAGCAATCTTTCTTGAAGAAAGGCTCAAAGACTAATCTACAGGTTGGTGCTGGCAGAGTTTATTAACAATTTTCACATCAAAAGCTGACACATTTTTAGGAACTCCACCTAGCAACTGGAAGGGAAACAGGAAAGAGAATTTAGCTCCCAGAATATCTTAAATTATCGCTGGAATCTCCGAGGTAATCCATGGTGTTATCAGTCTGAACAGTAGGTATTCATTTGTGCTTTACCATCCCAATGATTACTTGCCACTGCAAGTCCCTACTAGCACTGCTGTGTTTATATATGAAATGAAGAGGGCCTCATGGATAATTCTTTCTCCAGATCTGCTTACAGATTTGCACTCTTTTCCACTAAAAAAAATATTGGGTCTTTAGACTGGGCGTGCACATATATTTATTTTCTTAACAGTTAAAATCAACCACTGTCACGATACTTCTATCTATTTCTCTCTGGTTGAGAACACTGATCAGCATTCCTCAGGTTAGACATATAGAGAACTGTTTGTATTTTCCATCTTTTTCTGCTTTAGTATAAGAGTAGCAGGCCTCTGCCACTGATTACTATTTTAATTAAATTTAGTTGTCACATCTATGGACATCACTAAAGATACCAAAAAACATAAAGGACTGTGCAACTGATGAACTGAATTCTGATACAGCAATTCAAGAAGGTAGTTCACCAGGGATTATGAACAGAATAGTGAGCCTGTGCTTCTAGAACTATACCTCTTAAAGTCAAAACAAACAAAAACCACCAAAAGCACAAAATCAAAATAACAGCCTAATACTTAAATGATTATTTTTTTAATAAAATACTTACTTGTTTTCAAATACAACTGTGAGCGAGTCCTCATGAACATCTTTGATAAATCCCTAAAACAAAAACATTTTTGTTATAAGAATGCATGTGAAGTCAAAACAAGGCACCAATTTCAATACAGCCTGAAACTAAGCCAAAGAGCAGACCACCACTAATACTACAATTCTAATTTAGGAAAGTTCCAAGACACCATCCCACTGTTCGCATGAGGTTGCTGATATTCTTAGTTGGCTATTCTAAGAAATACAGTGCACAGGGTTTGTTTCAAATGACTGCTTAAACCAGACCAGCACATTTACAACTGAAAACTCACTATTGGAGTTTATTATTTTATCTACAGGTGTGTACAACTGTTTTACAGGAACAAAATGAGAGAGATCCAGGACCAGGGCAATTAGTACAACTCACAATACAATGTCAAATAGCTGTGCATAGCACTACTTGCTTTATGGGTGTTTTTCTCAACACAAAACTGAATCACAAACAATCGTCCTTCAGAACTGTATAACAACAATAAATTTCAGGTAAAATTTGGCAATACTGGCTGCCATAGAGCTAGTTATGGTATCATCTTTCGCATAACAAATTGGGGACTGTATGAGGCCACATATCTGTAGGACCTCACAAGAAAACAAAGAGAATACAATATTTCACATTTTTTTGTGTTACATTATTATGATCTCAGGAACAATTGAGGGGAAATCCCACTTCCCTTTCTTTCTTTTGAAAAACAAAAGGCTTCTTTAGGGGGCACTGATTATGTCGGAAGCCTAAAGACAAGGAACAACCTGATAGATACAGTTGTACTCAAGTACCCATGCAGAAATTAAGTTCCTACAACTCTTGGTTAAGGCAGGCAGGCATGTTGGAAAAAAAGCAGATAAAGGGACAAGGAAGACCTTTCAAACTACTCCTGCTTGTGCTATAGCCTGGTATTTGCCCAAGCAGAGGAGGTCAAGGAGGAACCTGCAGTTTTAAAGGAGTAAGAGAGCTGCATAGCTATGTTATGAGAAGTTCCAGGAAATCTGCTGAATGGATTATATCCCCTTAAGAAACTGCCAACTGAGGAGGACAAAGAACATATCAACTGTGCAAGGAGCAACTAGCCCACAGAGGTATTATGTGTCAGCTCAGGGAAAGATAAATTTTGACCAGGAGATCCCTCAATGTAACAACGGACAGTAAAGGAGCCCATACTGACAGCTGGTTGCAAAGGGCCTATATAAACAAATCTCCTTTTACCTGAACTCGTACTCAGGCAATGATGTGAAGGCATTTGCTCAAAACCTGCTTTTCTGCTCCCTGAGCTTCACTCAAAACCATCTGCCAGCAACAAAGACGACTGGTTCGAGCAGAAAGCATACTGGTAACCCTGAACAAAGCAGGTCACCAGAAATCACCTCACTGAACCACCTGGTGCGTTCCTAATAAAATAAACCCTTTCAAAAGCCATCCTGCCACTGCAAGGGAAGGCAGGCAAATCTCCTTCTTTGAAAGGTAAGCAATGGCAAGAGCTGGCAATAAAATACACCTTTAACCAGGGACTTTCAGTTTCAAGGCAGCTTCTGGACAGGAATACTGAAGTTATGTCTGTTTAAAGGTGGAAAGAGTGTACAAAATTTTACTGCCTGAAGTATGTGTTAGCTAACAGAGGTAAAGCAGAACTTTTACTAAATTTATGCTACCAATGTCCCCTTTAAACATGCCCCAATATGGAGATCAATTAACATGGCACAAATTGCAGGAAATACGAATTGTTCCACTACAATTCATTCGAACTCTGTCCATGGACAAAACACCCAAGTCACAGCACTGCACACAAAGTTCATGCAGTCCAACAGTCTGCCGAATGACAACTTATCAACAGAAAGCAGTATTTACAGAAGGAGATTTAACTCCCTGCTATGGGCAGCCATTTATCTGCATTCCCAGAGTCTGTGGTTCAATATTACTCTTTGCCTCATTATGCTGCTTTATTTCATAGCTGAACCTTACCTCTTATTTATGTTATTACATGCTCTCACAGTACTCAACATGGGCAGGGGGAATATGTATTTAATTCTACGGTCAGTCTATAGTAGCTAAAACCGAATTCAGATCTGCAGAATAAATTTATCTTTATTTTGTTAAAGAAAAGAATCAGAATCAAGAGAGATTCAAAATCAGGTACCACAGAACACCTGAAAAACATTCAGAACATAATGCTTTACAGGGTTTAGAAAATCCTGAATCCACTGACTAGCTACATGTTTCATTAATAAGACAAAAGAAGTGGAAAAAAAGAATCCCAACTGCATTGACTTTCCAGGATTTCAGACAATTAGTCCATTACTAGGTAAAGTCTGGCTTTCTGTGTAACAGTACAAACAGGTTTAATATTCACAACTGATTTTTAAGCTAATGTCCTGCTGAAGAATGGGAAAGCTGATGTGAAATAATAATGCAGAGATATGACTAGCAGCAGACTAACAGCTGACACTGCACAAATGTCAGTTGTCTAAACAGAAACATTAAACACTTTTTCATAAAATCCAAAGTACAAATTCCGACAAAGAGTCTGTACATTATACAACACCATGTGGGTTTCAGGAACGTCTTCACACAAGGAAGTCTTTCAGTTCAAAGCATGCACACTGCTCTTCCCATATGAGAATATAATGCAGACTCACAGCTAGCAGACATGTATGCAGTAACCTGAAATTATCTGAATAGCATTTTCAATTGGCATTCTCAAACTCTTTCACTCCACAGTATCTATATATGAGAAACACTCAAAATCAAATATAACATTCATTAGGTATGCACTTCAGGTCACAAATGGACATATGTAAAGCACTAAATAAAATTACATAACTATTTAAATAATTACATTATTGTGAGGCCTGAAAAAAGTCTGATCAGAGTCTAATTGTACAAACACAAGACTAATAGTGAAGGAGTAACATAGAAGTAAAAAATCCCAAGTCTAATTCTTCCTACTGTTATCAATTTCTCTACAGCTGTGGGGAAGAAATCACATTTACAGTAACTGAAGCACAGCAGTCTGTGAGGTACTATAGACTGTATGGTTCATTTGAAATACAACTAGAAATAATCAGAATTCAATATAGGTTTTAAATACAGTTTTATAAGAAGTTATTCCATTATTACCAAGAAACATGCCAAAAGTATCATCAAAACATTTGTCAAAAGTAAAAACTCCTGCATATTACTTTGCTACCTACAACCCTGATGTTTACTATAAGCATTATCCGTTGTCACTTACAACTCCAAGATAAAATCAGACAAATAGATTTCATGCATGTCAGGATGAGATTTAGTGTAATTTTTAAAGAAGTATTCCAAGAGCCTAGAGATTTTTTTCTTTAAAAAGGTTTTACAAAAAATCTGTGACATTATGATGTTTTGCAATACAAAGCAGATTTTTTCACATTAAGTTATGTTAAATCCTATAAATTCACAAGGATTTCTTCAGAAAGGGCATGATGAAAATAAAACAGAAAAGTAAATATTCTGGTTTTCAACTAGGAGTTTTGAAGGAGTTCTTTATCAGTGAGGTAACCTACATAAATAGATTTGTACTCTAAGCTTGCACTAGTCATGTCTGATACTGTATCAAAAACATTTTCTACTAAATTAAGTAATGATGCATCACCTTAACTTTTACTCAAATGAACAAGCTACTCCATTACTGAAATTTAATTTAGCAGTGCTGCCTAAGATAGGTAGTGCCAATATCTGTTTGAAATCCTCACACATCATTCCATGTATCCTCATTCCAAACAGAGGCGATGAGGCAGAGCTAACAAGAGACCACCAAACACATGATCAGTAAATATATTGGCATCAAAGAACACATAGGGATGAATTGTATTATCAGCAAGTAAGTTTACACATAACACTTGGGTCTTTTACACCACATACAAAACTGTAGAGGGCAGGAAGGGAGGAAAAATTTATGTGACTTCATCTTGCCAGACCTATGATTTGGACTGTCCAGATATTAGCGTCAGTCATACAGTTTACGCTGTGAGCTGGATCTCTGGAAGTCCATGTATACCCTGCTTGCTGCAGCCCAGCTCATGAGGCAGACAGGAGACTATACTGTACTACAGGCTATTAATGTCCTGCTGGCTCCCCAGACACTTTGGTTCAGACCTGTCTCTGCCACTTACTTGGCAGAAACCAGGCTCCCAACACTAGCACTGTAAAATGAGGGGTAACATCGCTAGGACTCTTGCCTAGGTTTGGGGTCAGAGATCCAGCAAATCTAACACAGGGCCATACTGTCTTAAGTATGAACAAAAGGACAGGAAACTAGGAGCGGATTATTTGCCACCAAAATCACTACAGTTGAGACTTCCATCTCGTAACACACACACATGCTCTTTCCCTTTTACCTGGGTTTTGCTCATGGATTTAGGATTAGGATCTGCTGATAACATAAACGGATCAAGACTTACTGAAGTGCCCTTACAGTGAACTGTATGTCTCTGTATATACACACACACTTTTTTTTTTTTTTAAAATCCAGTTCCAGGCAAAGTCACAAAATCTGTGTAACACAGATGCAATCCAAGTTCCCTCTTCATCCTGCTCTCTTAAGTTTATCTGACCCCCAGGTAGGATGGTCCAATCTGAAAATGAGGTGCTGTTAGTTTAGCTGCAAACATTCTTTCCAGGGATAGCCACTGTGTTGGCTTTTGAGTCACGCATACCTGCACACTAAAAACTATACTAAGATCATGTTACCCACCGCTGAGCAAATTTCAAACAGTAAACGCTTTGGCATCTGGTACCATGGACTGTTTCTGAATCAGTGACATAAAGGTCAAGAAGCCTATATCCAATTACCAATCCTTTCACTCCTTTCAGAAGCAAGAACCATTAGTATTTTTAACTAACATTCATACACAACTGTTTCAAGTACATGAAATAATTATTACTAAGGGATGTATCCCATGCTGACCCTCCAGGAAAAATAAATAAGTAAATCAAAACACACACAGGAAACTTGTAAATAATCAAATCACTGGACAAAAAAGACTGAACTTCATAAAATGTTATTTTCATTAGAAGTGATTAGCTGCACCTGCTTATACAAGGAATTGATAAAAGAAAGCAGATCTAGCTTGCCACAAAACACAAACATTATAAGCAGGCATCAGGTAAGTAAGAGATCCTGAACTATTATATCAATTTTAGCAACCACAGTTTAATCTATGACATTACTGCTTATTTCCATTCATAATCATAATTATCATATGTAAATTCAAGAGTCCTTATGACAGTTATGCAAGAACTTCAGCACTGATTCCCCTGGTTTAGGCTTATTCATTAAAGTCTACATGACTCACATTACTTATACTGCTTTCTTCATATGCGTATTCCCAAAGGGCAAAACTTCTCAAAGACACCCTCCACTGATTATGTACATGAGCAATCAATAATCACTGCTTGTGGCATTTCCCTTTATCAGCCTAAAAGGGTCAAGAAAATGGCTCATCAACAGCAATCATGACTACAGATACTTCTCGCACCAGTCTACACAACTATCAAGAAATCAGTAACAACTTTAAAATGTCTAAAATTTCCCACCCATTAAGGCTAGATATAATAAATAAATGCTGACCATTAAAAGAAAATAAAGATCTCAACTGTCTTACAAGTCATTCCAGTTACCATGTTTCCTGGTGTAGTAATTGGGTACAAACAGCTGTGTAAGCTACACTCTTAATGACACTTTCCTATTTTAATAACAATCAAGCTAAAAACCATTCAGAAGAACTCAAGAGTTGTTTTCAAAGCCACTAATTAAAAATTCTAAGAAAAATTAAAAAGCCATTATATTTTTTTATTAATGCATAAACTTTTTTCTCACATAGAATTGCTCATCATGCTTTGACACTGTACACGTGGAGAAATGCTGTGTACTTCTCTTTCATCATTTTTTCCCTTAGTAATAGTTTGGCTAGTCTCTACCTTGAGGCCTATGCCAACTCCTGCCACCAGCGCTTTGGTTAGTCCTATTACCAGCACAACCACACCTCTTGAAAGAGGAATAGACCAAGAAGAAAGCACTTTAGAACCTGTAAATTAAAGGTTGAGTTTCATTCTAATTCACATTTTTATCTATTTTATGCCCTTGCATAAGCTAAGCAGCTACTACTCTAGGACAGAAAGAACACAACAGCATGCCACACACCAGAGTCAGTTTTTCAGCACACGTAAGTCCCTCCAATGAAGAATACAATGGATCTTTCAGAGTTATTCAGATGCCACTGAAAGATTCAGGTAAAGGAAGTTATCTGGTGTTCAATTTATGTACCTTGGTCTCATTTTAATTTAAGGCCCAACCCATTTCACATGAGCTGACATGTGCACTCATGAATAATGTGCAGAACCAGGGCTTGAATTTGCCTAGAAGTGAGCATACGCAGGCTGATGAAGGTACTGGATGAAACAGAAGCTTTTGTCTTGTTCTTGCCAAGAGCTGCAAAGACACCCTTCACAACTGGCAGGACCAGAGGCAATAGGCACAAACTGAAACACAAGAGTTTCTGTACAAATGTCAGGAAACACTTTTTTTTTTTTTTTTTTAAAACTGTGAGGGTGACTAAGCATGGGCACACGTTGCCCAGGGAGGCTGTGGAGTCTCCATCCTTGGAGATACTCAAAAGCCATCTGGACATGGTCCTGGGCAAGTGGCCTTGCTTGAGCAGGAGTGTGGACCACATGACCTCCCACACAGTCTCTGCCAGCCTCAACCATCTGTGATTCTGTGAATTACTTAATGATCTTAATGACACAGAGAATCATCATCCTGAAAACACTGCAGGCCAAGATGAGGCTGGCAGTATTCAACTTTCACTCTCTCTACACATTTAGAAGCCAAAGAAATCCAGATTTTTTGGCCATTTGACATTAAAGTCTACTCTGACGTTCCAGAGATAAAAACTAACCTGCAATCTAGCACTCACCTAGAAAGCATCCACTGTTCTGCTCTCAGAAAGTCCTCACCACACCTCTAATATATGCAAACCCTTAACTGATTCATCAACCCTGTCCTTTCTCTTGCCTGTTCCATAACATAAACCTCACCTTTTTTTCTGAAGGCCATGACCACTTTGAGCCCCATCAGTGCCATCTGTTCTCTAAACAAAATGGGTGCTCAATATTACGATATATGCAAAGTCTTCTGAGCTGCAGGGAGTGGCTAAACACTGGCTCTGTTGTATACTGGTTGAGAACCTGGGATAAAATACAAGGTAAATGCTGTCCTGTTCTCCAAATTATATTACTTCTTTAAAGCAAAAGAAAAAAAAGGCATAAATTAGTTTGCAGATTTATAAGTAAAAGGTTAAATTTAGATCATAATATTTTTTTGTACAGGACTATAACCACAATTACTGTCCATTGATTTATACATCATGAAAAAGATTGATTTTTCATGTATTTTAGTAAAGAATATTATTTTCCTTACTAATTTATAGCAACCATAGTGTATACATATAAATACATGTGCAAAGAATTCCCTGTTAAAATTGAATTTTACTAAAATGAAGAACAACTATCAGAGGAACAAAAGAACGTATAATGAATACCATTTACCATGGTCATATCTCTAATAACTACTGAAAACCCCACTATAATGCTCTAACAGATTTAATCACTACATTTGTTCTACTACAGCTAAGTTGCAGATCATATTAACAAATCATTAAAAAAAATCCTGTCATGTAATTGTTTACCTAATTATTTTGGTTTTTATCTCTGTTGGCATAGCAGAGTCCTTCTCATCTCCTTTACTGGGAGGTTTGCTGTCCTAATGAATCAGAATTCAGACTGTTCTGAGGGCAAACCTCAAATTTCATCCTATCTCACAAATTCTGCTTTTCTCCTCAGAAAATTTTTGCCACCTCCTATACAGTGACATGGGGCTTAGATGATGAGCCTATCCTCATCTTAAAAATGCTATCAGTGTCCAAAATAGGATACTTTCTAAATGAGACTGACACACCTCCCTCCTTTGCTTCAGAAACTTCAAACAGAAAATTACTAGTAGTGTTACTTAGCTCCAAAATGCGTGCATAACCTCTGCCTACCTCAACAGTAGGACTCACAAAATGGAGTCACTGACAGAAATTTCACTGCATTTAGCTCACAAGAATAACCTTTTGAAATTGTGTTTCAGTTTGGTTTATTCAGTTTTGGTTTTGGGGGGGGTTCTGTGGGGTTTTTTTTTCCCCTCCACATTAACAGTAGATTATTCTGAGTTGGGGCTTTGGTCCCTATGGGTCCAATCACTCTAACCTGACTTCATCCACTATGAAGATGCCATCACTGGCCTTAAGCCCCATTGCATTGATCTGAAAGCCATTAACACCATTTTTAAGTAAAACTTCTGCTTTTGTTAGTCACTGTTCACAGGGCTAGAACACATGATGGTGCTAATCCAACCCTGACAATTCTCACTGACTTAGGAGGAGGCGTCATCGTTGCAGATTTTAAATCGGGCTTATTGTAATAAATTCTGTGCACACAGATCCCTTCAGTCCAATAATTCAGTACATCTCCTAACGCTCCCATTAGTCTCACATTCCCCTTAAGCAGAAGAAACAACTAATCCATGGTTTACGAAGTTGTCCAAGATCACAAGGTAGAAAATGGAAAGCTAAGAAGAGTGTCTCCAAATTCTGGGCTTCCTAACAGGCAGGGGAAAAGAGGGAAAAAAAATAAAAAAGAAACCAGCCATCAATTCTATTTAGGAGTATCCTGTTCTAAACGCAAATTATTCTGATGTGGGTTTCTGTGTGGTATTTCAAGTCCAACTAAAAATGTACCCGATTTACAAAATTTATTATCTACTGATTGTGGTAAAAATTTAAGAGGCTTACCTACCAAGGGAATATAGCTTACTCCATTACATTCTTTCCTCATAAGAGTATCTCCTATTTGTCTCTTTTAATAGGCAGCCAGTTGAAAAAACTAACTCCTGAAGTCAGCTGGTTACAATCCTTTACACACCAACTGCCTTTACATACTGTACAATTACCACTTGACTTCCAAGCCAAATCCACAGCTGCACACGGGAAACTCAGGGAGAAAAAAAAAATAAAAAAAGACACCCCTCTCTCCCCCCAGTGTAATATTGCATGTGTAATACCACACTGTGTATGTGGTTAGGCACAATAGCTAAAGAGAGTCCTGAGATTAAATACGCCCAGAACATAGCTACACTGCGTGCTCACAATACTGGCTGGAATCAGCCCTCCTGGAAAGGAAGACAGAAGGCTCTTGCCATAAAAAGAGCTGGGATTCTTTAATATCTGAAGCCAGGCTTAGGGGAAAATGACTGACGGGCAACAGCTGGGAGTATTTTGCATTGATCCTGTAACATCCTGACATTCCAGGGAGGGTGATGGTGAAGGAAGCTTTCTGATGACATAAATAAACTCGAAATCTTTACAGAATTATTTAAAATATTTTAAAATGATTATTTCAGCTCCGTTCACCCCATCCCACCGGCAGCCCCTACTTCTTCCAAAAATACCCCGCCCGCCCACCCTTTCCAAAACGAAAGCTAAGCAAACCCCCGTGCCGTGCATCTGCTGCCCCCCGGCCCTCCCGGCGCTCTCCCTCTCCGACACACTAACCTCCCTCGAGAGGAGCCCGTATCAGCCCGCCTCGTCACCACCTTCCCCAGCCACCGCCGCCCCGCTCCATCCGCGCCGGCCCCCGGGCCCCCTCCCCTCACGCCGGCCCCCGACACCCCCCTTCCCCGCCGCAGCCCCCTCCGCCACCGCCCCCACCACACCCAGACACCTTCCCCCAACGCCCTTCCCCCTCACCTTCCCCTCCTCCGCGGCCCGGCGCGGAGGCTCCCCCCACGGCCGCCACCGGCCGCCCGCCTCCGGCCGGGCGCGGAGAACCGCCGGCCGGCCGCCCCCCGCGCTGCCCCCGCCGCGCCGGCCCCGCCGCCACACCCTCCCGGCGCCGGTACCTTGTAGAAGGCCCCGTTAGAGCCGCGCACTTCCACCGTCAGCTCCTCCATGTTGAGAGCGCAAAGGACGCCGGGACGTGCTTCTAGAAACTGTCACCACGGGGGGGAGCGCTGGCGGGCTCCCCCTCCCCCTCCGCCCGCCTCCCCGCGGGGTGGGGGCCGCTCCGGCGCGGCGCCGCCCCGCCCCTCCTCCCCCCCCCGGCGCGCGGTGGGTCTGCCCACGCCGCTGGGCGAAGGGGGGGGGGGGGGGTGCTCGCTCACGGTTTGCGGAGCGGGGCGTTCCCTGCGGGAAGGGCTGCCGGCCGCTGCCTTCCCCCCCCGCCGCGGCCCGCGGGAGTGGGAGCGGCCGGCTGCCGCGGGAGGCCCGGTGCTGCCCGCCGCGGCGGGTGAGGGGGGTCTGCGGCGCCCGACCGCCCGCCCGCCCTGAGGCGCAGGTGGCCGGGCAGCCTCGGCCCGGCCCCGCGGGAGCGGCCGCCGTGTGGTAATGGAGGAAGTTAGCGGCCCTGGCGCCGCAGGCCGCAGTCAGCGCTGCAGGGAAAATGCGGTGGTTTGTTTGTTAGGCTTTTGTTCTGTTTTGTTTTAAAGTGAATTCCAAAGGCCGGGCCTTAGGGGACGCCTTCCGTTCCCGAGCCGCCTCAGGCGGCCTGGCTTGTCGCCCGGCGCAGTCAAGATGGTGCCCGTCGCCCGCCCCGCTTTCACGCTCTGTGCGCTCGGCTCCCTTTGTCCCTGCCGGTGCCGCGGCCTGCCTTCGGGGGCGGGGAGCCCCCCCGCCGTCTGCTGCCGGTCCCGCACCGAGCCGCCCCCTCCGCCCGGGCCGGCCCCCCGGGGAGGCTGCCCGCTACGCTGACGTAAAAGTGGGGAATCGCCCCGTTGCAGACACTGTGCCTTCTTCCTCCGTGTACTGCTGCAGAGGAGAAAAAAATAAAATGACTTTGCTGTTTGATGACCCTCACAACACAATCGGACCCGAGTTTTGCTGTGAGCTCAATGCTCGCATAAGCTTAGTCATGCAGAGCTTGATGAAAGGCCTGTATCTCTGCCAAATGCATGCATTTTTTGCAATAGCTTTAAATATCAATAATGGTACTTTCAAACGTCCTTTCTGCTGATCTTTCCTGTTAGATGTCAGCCCCAAATGAACAGGAGTACATGATGGTATTTTACCCATCAAATGTTTTCATTTTTAGTTTCTCCACGTTAATCTCCCACTGTAGCTTTTTTGCCGGTTTTAACTGTGTCTGTCAGAGGGGTGAGGATTTCAGATAATAGAGGCCTGGAAGTTTTGAGAAAGCTGGCTACTGGGGAAGGAGACTCAAGCGTGCCACAGCTGAAGGAAAGATAGGGGTTCAACAACATTGGCTTTGCTAGCATGCTGCTGGCTAACCCCCACGCGTGCCAGATGGTTAGCATGCAACTCTTTGAGCATTTATACTCTGTGCTTGTGCTGTCCAGTGAGCAATTTGAGGGTACGGGGATGGGCTGGGAGGATTCTGTTGGGGAAGAACTGAAGGTCATAGGTGGAGCCAAAGTTACAGGCTCCATGGACAGTAGAGCCTTGAGTCATTGTGGTGAAGCATGAAGGGAAATGAGACACAAATTAATTGGAAAAAAAACCCCAATAGGCTTTGCTTGTTCCAGAGAACACCATGTTTTTTCCACTCAATAACTCATATCTTTGTTTGGCTATGAGGTAGTGCTTAGAAAAAAAACAGTTATGTGATCTACTCTTTTCCCATGCTGTGTGCAAGAATATTCTCATTCTCACATAATATTTATTCCACAGGAATGTTGGAGGGTACTTTTTATTATAAATATTGTTTAGATCTTTAGAAATGACCCACAATTTATTCTGTCAATGGTGCGTAGGCCACACATAGGTAAGAGAGCCCTTCTTGCAAAATGGTAGGTGCTTTTCCTATTTGCAGAGGGCACTTGGGACTTTCCAGGATAAACTACAAAACCTGATAATATGAAGCAAACAGTTCTGTTACAAAAATTCTATGCCAAAAATTTTCATTGCCCCAAGCTTGAATAGCCAGAGGTTCATTTATCCAGCTTCCAAGACACAGACTCTCAATGTCAACTGCTAAAAAAGGTTTCAGGGTTAAAAAAAAAAAAGCAAAACCAAACTATGCATGAGCTGCTGTCCTCAGGAGTAAAACCAGGACACAGATAAAAAAAATTACTTCAGAACTGTGGGAGGTGCCGGGGTGTCCACATTTGCAAAATGGGGGACAGTTCTGGTCAATAGTGATAACGAGAACTGGCTTGAGCCAATGCAATCTGCATCTGAATTTGCCTGATAAAATTTGTTTTTCTGGAAGTGTGCACATGATAGTAGTTAAAGTGACAGGGTTGTTTACAGATTAATAATGAGGCAGATTGCTATACCTAGGTAAAAATGGGAGTAGAAGAGGGTTATTATTAGGTTGTGGGCCATAACAGTTTGCAGCACATCAGCCAGACTGGCAAGGATGAATCTGTTCTAAGTTTAGTTTTCACGTAATGTAAATTAGAAGCAACTATAAATTAAATTAAGGATTTACTGAAATTAGAAAAGAGAGGATCTTTTCTCTACTTGGCTTTGGGAACTCAAGAGTCTCCCTCTGATAGTAGCTACTTACAACTTTTTCACAAGACTACATAATGTGATTATTTTTTTGTTTTCATTTTGCAACACCCACAGTGAAACTGCCCTGCCACCTATGTTTCATAGTGCAGTTCTGGTCAGGGAGATGCTATGAGTAAGTCCAGTTGAACCACTCCCTGTCCTCTCTTGAAACTGTTCGGCAACGCAGGAGGGAGAGCAAGCTTCATCATGCCGAAAGGAGAGTAAGCAAAAAATAGCAGGATTCTGTATCCTTGGGGCCCTTGGTTGGAAAGAGCAGAAGAAGGGTTTGCTTATTTAAGTGAGCAAAATAAAGGGTGAAGGATTAAACACTGAAGGATATTAGGATTGTTGTCTTCAAATACATCAAGGCACACAGAAGGGATAACGATCAATGAGAGACTAAGGCTATAAAAGACAGAAAACATGACCAGCAAAAAGACTCCCAAATAGGTATAGGCTGACTATTAATAAATTTAGTCTGGAAATTAGAGTTTAAAATGGGAGGTTGAGGAAGCTTCTGAACAGCCTTTCAAAATGAAATAATGAAAGTTAATAAAGCCTGCCTACTTTTAGGATGGAAAAAGCATTTATAATGGTGCTATATAAACCATATTTTCAACATTGGAGACTTTGAAAGTATTGATTCCAACAAATAAACAACCAACCCCCACCCCCATCCTCTTAAATGTCGTTGTCTAAAATTCAGGAAGAGGGTTCAGGAAAAAAACACAAAAACAAGGATTGAAAATGTAACTCACACTGAAACAGTATCATAGCGGAGTTTTAATATTTTGAAAGAATGATTTTTGGCCACAATCTGCAAGTACCCAGGTATGAGAAAAAATTATAAAGGCCTGTTTAGATTCCTATCACTAGCAATTTTAAAATCAAGACTGGATATGCTCTCGTTCATACAAAAATGAATTCATGGAAATCTCACCATCTGTGTAACTGAAGGTCAGAATGGAATTGTCATTCTGGGACCTTGTGACAGCAGACTCTGTTAGATGTTCATCTCACCCAAAAGCAGAGAAATTTTAGCCATTTTCAGGGACTTGGGTAAGCATGAGACAACCATGAAATCAACAACATTAACTCCTCAAAACAGTGATCTTTTTAACTAAGATTTAGTTATGAAAAGATGCACAAATTGATAGCCCTCTTAAACTACTAGTAGGTTGATTGTTTTTGAAAAATTTTTGTGGTTTTAAACTGATCAGCTACTCCTCTGCCAATTAACTTCAGTGCCTTTGCTGATCCCAAAACAAGCAGTATTGCTGTGTTTTACTGAACATATTGCGTACCCTTCAGTAAAATAAAAACCCAGAAGCATACTTTCTTAGCACATTTTGTAAAAAATAATTAGGCAAAAATCAAGGGTGACTAAATTCAGACTTGTACCTTTACTTACAAATGCAGAGTGTAATAACCTGGGTCTTATGTTCTATTCAATGAAGGGAAATGCTGACACTTAGCAACTTGTGCCATAAAAAAGTAAAATAATGATAAAAAATTAATCTAGCTTTGCCTTTAAGTGGGTAAAAACCTCTTTGGTTCAGTCGCTCGTTCTGAAAATTTGGCAGAAGGCTGATACTTATGAGAGACATCCATCCAGAGCCTTCCAACCTTAGCAGAAGCTTAGGCAACTGGCAGCACTTAGACCCTCTGTAAATTACTGTGCCTCCCTAATCCTCAATGGAGACAAGCAGTACAGATGAATACTTGAAGGATAGTATGAGATGAGATCTTATTGGCCTCATGTCTTACCAAATGAAAAAAACTACATTACAACTCAGAAAAAGTCTTGGAGAAGTTATTTTGAAAAATTACATGCTTCCGAGTGTGTGGGGTTTACTCATTTATGTGTATGTTTTCTTTGTTCCAGATAGTGTACTTGGGTAGCAGAAGGAAGTTTGTGAGACATGTAAAATCAGCTCCAATAGACTTGTGCAAGTAGGGCAGGGGACCTAATATTTTGTGTCATAACACTGGTATTAAGGCATATGGTCTTGATACAGACCATCCTGTTGGGCTGCCACTTTATGAAGAGCCAGTGGTAGTTGTAAAAATGGAAAGAAAACTCCTAAAGAAAAGCTTGTGTTTTATATTGTCCTTCACTGTGATTTTTGCACTGTATGAATATTGGGCTGAAGAAGTGTCCACCAATTTTCAGCAGCCTTTTACAAATGCATTCCTGACCTTTACAAATGAATGAATATTTGTCGGGAGGTTAGCTGAACTGAGTGTGCCGTAGCCAGATACATCTGCAAGTACTGTAAGCAGACACCGCTTCTGAAAATAGGATCCACAAAAGGTGTTGCTAAGTGAGTGTATGTAAAAACATTTTTGTGCAGTGCAGTTTAAAACCCTCTGTCTGATATGGAAATCAGAGAGACAAGAAATCATAAATGTTCCTATTATTGTCAATTAGATTTTGTAGTTATTTACACGTACCTTGAAAGGGAAAATCTTTGGAGCTAGTTTATTTTTTGTGTATTACAGCTGATAGCACTTACATTTATCTGTCTGTGTCTAGACATAATGAGCTTAAAATGTTTCACAGTTACAGGGTTAAAAACCTCCTAGGTTTAGAAGGATAAAAGGTGTTAATAATCCACAGACTGCAGTAGGTGTTTACTGTTATATTCTACTTCCTGTTACTGCAGTCTAAAAAAGAAAAAGTCACTGAGCTAATTAAATTGTATAAGGAAGACATCAAGATCCAGTATTAAAATAAAATTGGTTTTGACTACAGTCTGTATTTATGCTGAAGTAATGATGAGTAATATGATTCAGGTTTCATTTGTTCAAAGTCCACAAGATAACATGCATGCTCAGCAAAAGAAAAATATACATCCAGGCAACAGACTACTATGTGAAAGTAATATCACACTGAATGACAACATATGAACCTTTTTTTTCACACTGGATGAACTTCTGGTTTACCACTGCTTGGCCAGTCTTCCTATTTTTGTCAGCAGCGGCACAGGAAAGTAAGCAAAATAAAACTGAAAGTTTGATGTCATTTTAAAAGCAAAGAGAAGCACTAGACAATGCCTGCAGTAAGCACCATGTTCATTCTGGCACAATGCAAAGAAACTGCAAAATCATTTCACTGAAATTTTAATGAACTTAAATGAGAGCACTGCTGTTTAATGGACTTTATGCAATGGTCTGAAGCTCATCCATTCACAATACAACTTTTCATGGGGTTGGCTTGGTGTGGTAATTTTCATTATCACTTTACATCTGCCTCTTTTGAATGCTACTATGGATGCACCTGATCAGAAATAACCTTGTGCTTGACTTTGTTCCAAGCCAGGAAGTAAAATGCACTGAGCACTAGAGAGGGACCTTTGTGGTAGTGTGAAGTCATGGTGAAGTAATGGTGGGGAAAGGCCATATCACTCTAGATATCCAAGCCTAGAAGTTCTCATCTCCAAGTGTTAAGAGTTATATCCTTCGTATCACTGTTGTTACAAACACAAACCCAAATTAATAATTTCTGTCTTCTGAATACTTTCAGTGGAAACCAGGAAAGGAAAGTATTATTTTTTCTCAATTGCTGATCCAATTTTGGTCCTTGTTTGATCCTCAGACAAGTCCAGACTACCTTTGTTTTGACTTGACACCTGGGCTAACCTTTAGTGTCAGTGTTGTGTAAAGAGATACCTGCATTTCTAGTGTTGGACTGGACCAAGGCAGGGTTTCAGGTAATGTAGATTTATGTGATATGAATTAGTAGCTACTTCTGCAAACATCAAAATGTGCATGTTTAATCCCTGGTTCTGAGTATTAGTGTTTAATTTCTTGAAGTCAAGGCCTACTCTAAAAAAAGGCAATGAAGTCCTGAATAAGATTTGCAAAAGACAGTGGACAGTGGGCATGTTGCTATCATAAATACATGATCCGAGGTATAGGAATTTAGTGCCTCAGGACATCAAACAACGAAACAGTAGCACTTAAACAAAAGTGTATCTGGAGTAGCAGAGGGATGCACATCAGTCCAAATGAAGAAATGCAGTATGGAAGAGCGAGGAGGGAACTCACAGATAGGAAGACGTTAGCAATGCATCTGTGTGAAACTCTAAGCAAACAAACTGAAAATCTTATTTCTGTTCTTATAGGATTACCTGATATAATCTAAAGCACAAAATAATTCAAGAAGAGATTGGTTATCAGCTCAAGGTACTCTGCTGTCGAGAGTTGCAAAAGCAGATTTCTGGCTTGCCACGCTTTACTTTTTGAAGGCCCCAATACAGCAAAGTACTTAGACAGGTATTTTATATAGTATCTGAATGGAAGTGATATAAGAATGACTTTAAGTAGTTGGCTTAATCTGTGCTCTTCAAGAAAGGAAGCTGAGAATACAGTTTTTTGCTAATTTGTTGGCAGAAAAATAATGTAAAACATTCTGTATACACATGTTTTCAGGTTCCTCTGAAAAGTCCCACCTGTTGAGCTACAGATATATATATATATATCTCATATAATATATATGCATTTATTGTATATATTGTTATTATATAAAGAAACTGCAGATAAATACAGAGTCTCTGTGCCCTAGGAGCAAAGATAAGCATTTCACAAATGAAGTACTAAGAATATTGATATGTCAGTGTTGGGGTCTCAACATCAATCCCCAAATGGATTGTATTCAACTTCTTCAAAAAATTAGGGGAACCTATTCTATTACTTTATTCATAGGCACTGACTTTAAGAAATTAAATACTAATACTCAGAATAAGGGATTAAACATGCACATTTTGATGCTTGCAAGACAGAGCTAGTAATTGATACCACATAAATATATATTACCTCAAACCCTGCTCTACTGTTAGATACAATGAGGCAGTATGGAACAGAGTATTTCAGTAAAATGAGTTATCAAGAAGTTAAAATATGTTTTCTGTGGCTTTTGTGATTGCTCTCTCAACTGAGATGACCTTCCTCTGGTACATGTGTTCCAGTTGTATCACAAATGCCATTGAAGAGGGTGGGAAAAAATCTGGACTCTTGCCTTTTTCTTTTTTCCATCTTTCTAAAAATACTGTTCCATTAATAGCAGAGTATTTTCCCAGACTGCCTATCTGTTGAGATGAAAAAGGGAACTCATGAAGCTACTTTGGTGGTAACGTAGACAGTTCTAATAAATACAAAAAACCTGACCATCCTTTGATTTAATCAATAATATTATTGCATGAATGCTCAGGACGTCATGTCTTTGGCATACTTCCACTTCCTTTTTTTCAGTTGCTTTATAGCCTGATACCACATTCTGTAGGCTGTCTGGCACATTAGACACTGCGGTTCCTGATTTCACCAGTGATTTGTTGCCACAAGACATCATCTGAGCCCTAAAAACTGAGGGTGCTTTAACTTGCTCTTTCCACAACTGTACATGCCCCCTTGTTCTCTCCTTTCTCAGTGGAGTTAAACCTCCAGCCCTGGGCTTTTCCCGCTGGGCTGAATTGGGACTTTGGAAAGGAGTTCCTCTGCTCAACATTTAAAATGCTGCTTTAGACGGTGGGGAAGAAGTGGCTAATTGTCAGAAACCAAATACATTAGAGCCATCAAAAGGAGGGGCTGAGGAGGATTAATGCAAACAGATGAAATATGCAAGAAAAGAAATAGGAGCAAGGAAGAGAAAAATGATAAAAAGAGAAAAGTCAAGAACAGCAGGAAAAGAACAACGAATGGTTCATACAACAGAGAAAGAAAGGTTCAAAATTTAGGCTTTGATGAAGAAAGAAAAGTTTGATGAATGAAGGAGATGAGGTAAGAGAGGAAGATATATAAAATGGGTGATAAATGAGGAAATGCAAGAGAGAAAGAACGGTTCTAGGGAATACATGAAAATACATGATTGTTACCTCTGACATTCCGAGGCTTTTTCTCACTAAAAAAGAATGGAAAAAGAGATGGTAAGACATCAACAATGTAAACCCACAAGACTAATTCATATCTAACATAATGTTTACTGGTATTTGGGAAATCCAAGTTCAAATCTATTTCTTGGCAACTTGGAGCAGGAATTTGATTGCAGTTCTACTGTCTGAGCTGTGTGAGCATGTCTGTACCACACAGTCAATGTTGCATCATGTCAAGATACTGGACTAAGCTCTGAATGAAGTAGTGTTTGTGTGGGAAGCAACATAGCCACATAACGTAGTGTTGCACCCAAGCTAAGATACCTTGCCTTTCAGTAGGGTACTTAGCCTCCATGGAATGCCAAACAAGCATGGGCAAGGTGTTTCCAATGCCCAAAGTAGCTTGTTCTGACATCCTTGTATGTTAGCACATTGTGAAGTATAGATGTAATTCCAGCTTTTTCTGGTGAAACTGTTTCACTTCCCGGAGATATTTTAGTGCTCACAAAACTAGAGAGCGGGTGAGAATGACAGTTTAGATTTTGAACCAGTGAATCCTTGCATACCATAATAATCACAAATACAACAGTTTTTCCTGTATAAGACAAAAGTATGCTTATCCAAATCAGATTGCAGAACTGGAAACTTTGAAAAAAATTCCTAAGTTCCACTTTATGGAACCATTTTGAACAACTTTTAATTCACATGACAAATGTTTTAATAATTGAACATTTTCATCATTAAATGACATTTTATTTTAAATTAAAATAAAATATGTTTTCTAAATGCATGACAATAAAGTCTGATGTCTTAGCTACCCATAGTTGTTCCTCTGAGAAAATAAAGTCTGAAATACCCTAAATTCCACACTCTGGAGCAATTTAGGTCTCCTTAGAGATCACAGTTTGAACTACAAATGCAATAAGGGCTGCATCCTGCTGTAACTGAAATCCTTCCTAAGTCTACTTCTGCTTTTCAATCTCTCTAATTTTTCATTAGATCAAGAGTCACACATTTTTGTTGGCAGTAAAGCAATTCCAATTTGAACTGCCTTCTGTCTTCAATAGGAATTTTCCCAAAGTACAGAAATAAAAATGTAAAACTTTGCTGTGATTCATTACTTTCATTCTTTTGAACATTGCTTCTCTGAAAGCTCTGTGTGAAATTATTAGAAGACAGGTTTTGAAATGCTTGTGAAAGTAGATGCATATATGGGACTCAAAGGGCCTTATTTAAAAAAGAAATTTGCCAGTTACCCAGATCTCTGGTTGGTTATGCCCATTCAAGGATACAGAATCCATCATTCGTATGATTATTTTTACATCTGAACTTTTTTTTATACTAGATAGACTTGAAACTTTCAGGGTCATTTGCCCAGCATGTAGTTGAATGTCCTGTGCTATAGATTCCAATTAGCAAGACCATGTTCAATGGTCCTACACCACCAATGCTGTCTAACTGCTTTCCACTTGGCTTTATATGTTTCTTCTTTGTTGCAGCTGCAACCAGGTCTATCTACCCTTTGATAGAAAAATTTCAATTACCCCAGGGAGAAGCTTTTAGCTTTATTAAGCATTGAAGTCTACACATTTGTTCTTCTGTTGAAGAGCAGTTCAAAAGGAGACTTTCTGAGGAAGTAATCTGATAAATTAGGATAAATCTTGTGGACTTTCACTGCTAATGTTTTTCCTGTAATCTGAGCCTAAGAATCTGCCAACTCAATGTACAGTTAAGCATTTCTTTAACACTTTTAGCCCCTGACAGATGTTTCTTATACTTTACAAGTAAATGGCTCTTCAGTGTTTTTTGCGACTGCTGTGCTCTCAGCATAAAATTGATGTCACAGAAGGCTGGATAGCTGTGCTCTAGCCTTGATAGATAGTGACAGAAAACTGTTCCCATCTGGTAGCTTTGTATTGGCCTCTGAGTAAACTAATGGTTTCCTTTCTTAGATGATGGGTGTCAACTCCTCACCTCCTTGTTGCCAAGAGTAACCTTAGTTATCTAAGAAAAAGCAAGGACTGCATACACCAGATCTCTAATCTGCCCTCACTTTGTTGTGATTGGCCTCTTAAGGGGAGTGAGGTGGCCAAGTGACGTGGAAGAAAGCTGGCAATAACACTGTTACATGTCACATCTCTTTGTAGATAAAAAAGGAGCTACTCTTCCTAATGCTGTCAATCTTGTATTTTACTTCATTGGTGGGTTCATTTATGCAAGTAAATAAGGCTATCATTTATGCTTTTTAATGTTTGAAAATTCCACAAAAGTTTCACGTCGCTGGTTTGAAATCGAATCTTTCATTATTGTCTCTATCTTGCAAATTAATTTATTACTGTATTTGAAGTCCTAAATGCGCCTTGAGAGAGCTGAACATACAGTCTAACAATCTCCCCATAAAGAGCAAACATGAGTTACACATTTAAAGAAGATAATCTTACAGTTGTATGGAAATCCTGTCACTCTTGCTTTTCTGTTTAAGCTTCATATAATAAAGCTTTTCTGTTTTCAGAAAAGTTTTGGTTCTTCCTCACTCATCCTTGTTCTGTGTGGCAGAGGAAAATGGCACATTAAATTGAGTCTGTGAAAAGGGCATACAACAAAACGAAATTAATATTACGAAATTAGAAGAACTCTAGAGTTCTTGAATGAAATATATTTTTCTAGGAATCCTCAAGAGAGAGTGAGGAAGAAACAAATAACCATGGAGAGAGTTCGCCAAACCCACAATCCCACCTAGCTACAGCATGCCTTTTTTTTGAGCACTATTAAGTAACAGCCACTATTGGTTTCAAACACAGGTAGTAGAATTTACATAAGCAAATCTTGTCTGGCTAAATACTGACCTATATATGTATTATAATCTGTTATTAACATGCAAGATTATATTGTCATAATACATGAAAATATTACAACTGGGGATTTTGAATGAATTATCACTCTTCATTCTTGTGCATCCATCATAAGGCCAATATGCCACCTACATCTCTCTTACAAGACACATACATCCTCTACTGTCCCTCTGGAGAGAGGCATTTAACTTTTTTCTCAGCAACTCAGCTAACAACAAATACTCCCACTAAAACCAAAACAAAATTGAAAAAAAGAAAGACAAGAAAATCCCCAAACTGTTTGCTCTTAGGAAAACAGTATTTCATGGTGCAATAAAAATAAGACAGAGAAAAAATAATTAAGATTACAGAAATTAATTCTATATCAAAGTCCACAGAAGGACTCCTGTTGACATCAAAGCTTTGGCTTCTCTTTGATAATGAGATTACACATCACACTTTATTTTCTACATATTCTTCTCTGCAGAGTAGATATATTACCACAGTCTGTCAATGATTCCACACAAAATTCAATCAGTTTAAAAGCAAAGGATATATTTTTTGTACCACTGGGTTTGGAAAACCTGCAACCCAAGACCTGACTCCATAACCTTGGAGTTCAAACTGTAGTTAGAGCTTGTTGAACATTGAACTTTTCAATGTTTCATCATGTTGTGCATATATAATATTTTAGGCTTTCACCGCCAGTCAGTCAAGATCTCTGCCTTTCAAATTTCAGCTTGTATCATCTATCCAGCTTCATTCAATACATTTGTACACATGTAATTACATGAAACTTAGTAAACAATTCTGTTGACAGGAAAAAAAAAGTGGAGGAATTGCTGTCTTTCTCACCTTGTTGGGTCTGGAAAAAATAGCTGGAGAAAAATGCAGTTAGAAGGCAGTAGATAAGACTGAACATAAAGAAAGGGTTAACTTGTTTGTGAAAAACACGTATCTCTGCCTATCCCCTTATCAGAATAGAAATAGTATCATAAACCAAATACCCAATCTTACTTTGATACTCTCCATTTTCTGAATAGTCTGGTAATATAGTCTGGTGACAGTTTGACATGGAACCTTTTAAGGTAAGCTGTAAGGGAGTACAGTCCTTTTGAAGCTGTACTGGGCTCAGGTGCCAAGTCACTATTCCAAAGATCAAGGTATATGTTGCTGAGTCAGTCATCGCTAATACTGATGTTTACAGCATTAAGAGAGAAAATACTGGAAGAAAGTCTTGCAGATGCCAGACAGAGAGATGTCTATATTAAGACTTAGGCTGAATTGTTAATTTTTAGTTATCAGCAAAACCAAACTAAGAATCTGCGTGCTCAGCTGAGAATGTTACTGGTGCAGCTTGTTCATGCTTCAAAGATAACAGTTGCTTTCAGTATGAAATGCTGAGATTTTTTTTTTGTCCTAGGTTTGAGCTCTTCAGTTCAAAACATACTTAAAGTTGGTTACTAAATAAGCAATGAAACTTGTGCTGTTTACACCAGTGTAAGATCTACTGAATTTTCTGGGATTTGAGGTGACTCAGTGCTGTCTGTGTGCATTGAGAAGAGAGGGCTTTTTTAAAAAGCATTTAAAATCCACTAAGTGGAAACCATAATGTTCATTAATGCTGAACCCAAGCCATGAAATTCAGCAGAACATGGACTGAAGATCATCATCTCAGTCAGGGTATGTCTGACCTGCAGCTGGAGAAGACCAACTTCATTCTTCATATGTGAAAACACTACAGTCCATTGTGGTCTAGCAAACAGCTCTGATGCTGGAATTGGTCCATAAGGTATTCCCATCCTAGCTCCAGCCTTTCCCCTTCCCTGCCCAGACCTTTTGCCTACTTCTTCCTCCTCCCTTCTGCAGCAGCCTTCCATACAGATACAGAAAATTAGGTCCAGTAGCAGGGACTTTCAGAGGAAATGAAAGCTGATTGATCGGTGAAGAGGAGCAGAGTATCGCTGCTTACACAGTGGATGTGATTTCAAACTGTTTAGGGGATGAGCAAGGTGCTGCTACCTGTGCCAGTGTGTAGAGGTTGAAGGCTGCTTGGGCAGGTTAGACAGGGCAGGAGAGCTGCTGCCTGATGAGGCAGTGAAGGTGGATTTGACTGCTCTGTGAAAGAGGATGACAGCTGCTTGGTGGGAGAGGGGACACAGACTGCAGCCGTAGAGGGAAGGGGTATAGGTTACAGGGCTTTGTAAAGCAGAGATCCAACTCACAGCTACCAAGGCTGCACATCTCTGCTTTGCATTATCACACGATAGCATAAAGCAGGTGAAGAAGACTTCAAATGAGCAGAACAGCTCTATCAGAAACTTTGTGCTGATCAATATGGCAGACGATTTGTTTCAGCACAGTGCTTTCAACCAAATGGTACTTTCACTTCCTGATACAATGATTTATAATCTTATTTGAGTAACTCTTATTTCACGGACTTCTAATGAAAGATCCTGTCATAATCATCTACACTAGGGAACAGTTTAGATTACCTGCAGAAAAGTCCTCCTCACTACATAACCTTCACATGCTATTAAGCAAAGATCTCTTTTTAAATCAAATATTAGTTGGAGAATTTCCCTGCTTTTAGTGATATATCCAAGTGTTGTGGTTTAACCCCAGTTGGCAACTAAGCACCACGCTGCCACTCACTCACTCCCTTGGAATGGGGGAGAAAATCGGGAAAAGAAGTAAAACTCGTAGGTTGAGATAAGAATGGTTTAATAGAACAGAAAAGAATAAACTAATAATGATAATGATAATGATAACACTAATAAAATAACAATAGTAATAATAAAAGGATTAGAATATACAAGTAATGCACAATGTAATTGCTCACCACCTGCTGATCAATGCCCAGTTAGTCCCCAAGCGGCGATCCTCCCACCGCCCCCACTCCCCGGTGTTCCTATACTAGATGTGACATCACACGGTATGGAATACCCTGGTGGCCAGTTTGGGTCAGCTGCCCTGGCTGTGTCCCCTCCCAACTTCCTGTGCCCCTCCAGCCTTCTTGCTGGCTGGGCATCAGAAGCTGAAAAATCCTTGACTTCAGATTAAACATTACTTAGCAACAACTGAAAACATCAGTGTGTTATCAACATTCTTCTCATACCTAGCTCAAAAACATAGCACTGTACCAGCTACTAGGAAGACAATTAACTCTATTCCAGCTGAAACCAGGACACCAAGGTACTAACATTAGAGAATGTCCACCACAGGTGGATTGAGATGCTGGTGAATCACTTTAGGATTTATGGTTACCCAGTGTAGCCTACAGTGTGAGAGTATGGGGGGGGGGGGGAGAGCTGTGTGTTAGAAATCACAGGAATGATCTACAAAGCATAAGAAAAAAAGTAATTTAAATAGTGCTGCAGAAGACTTCAAAGAAGCCAGGTTCTGCTGCAAGGCTTCTGTGACAATCTCAGCCAGTGCTTTTCAGCACCTTCAGTCATTGTCTCATTTCAGTAAATTAAGACACCTCTATGCTTGATCATTATAGTAGTTCACAAAGCAAGGAGTAATTTATGTCTCCCTGGCTAATGATAGTACCTCACAGGCTGAGAGGACCACTTCAATGAAGTGGCATTGTATCAGTGAGCTGGGCACTCATGCAGATGCAGAAAATGTTTGTGTCTTAATGCATTTTTTCCTCTCCAAACAAAACATACACTCTATAGCCTTCATGTATCATTC
Organism: Haliaeetus albicilla; assembly: GCF_947461875.1. Classification (NCBI taxonomy): domain Eukaryota; kingdom Metazoa; phylum Chordata; class Aves; order Accipitriformes; family Accipitridae; genus Haliaeetus; species Haliaeetus albicilla. The sequence goes on from NC_091491.1 coordinate 35,027,422, forward strand.
CTCTTCCTGCATTACTCCACTTTAAGATATTCTGTCTAGAACATGTCTTCAGTCCTTTCTCCATACAACTAAACAGTAGGTCAGACAGTACGTAAGTATATTATAGTCTCAGGCACAGAACTCCCCTCTAAAGAAATAAACAAAATTATGAACCCTGCTGATTAGTCTCTTGCAGTATATAGCTACTATTCAGCTGACAAATTAAATGGTGGGCAGAAAATAACACTACTACTATTACTATATATATATGAATGTTACTATGGAGAAGGCAGCGGCAGTCCTTGCCCTCATCCCATCAACAACATTAGCTGGCACCAGCTAATGGGATCTCTACTATCAAGAGTTGTCCAAGCCTTAAAAGAATCTATTCAAAGCAGAGAAGGAACAGAGAGATGTTACCCAGGTGAAGGGTACAATGCCCTTACTTTCACTGTGCTTTTTCATCCCCCCAGTAGAACAGCTTTGTCTGTGAATCTGGCTACAGCATGGAGGGAGTAAAAGAGAGAACGTGCACATACACATCTTGCAAAATTAATGCCACAGTGTTAAGTTCAACAGGAATATAATTTTAATAGGAAAAAATACTATTTCCATGCAATCACTATCTCCCTGAACAACCCCCCCAGCAGGTACTTGTACCTACAGGACAAGTGGCTAAGCTATGCCTAATCCTCAGAAAACTCTGATCTCATACACATCACTGGCTTGCAACCGTAAAGTTATATAGGACCGCCAAGGACATAAAGCTTGTAGGTAGCATGCTTCACAGTCCAAGTGGCATCTGGTATTGACCAGAAAATAGAAACCTCAGCACGTCTAATTGCAGCGCTTCAGAGCAGTCTGTGCAGCCCAATGCATGGGCTTCTTTTTGAGTTGTGAAGAAAGCCAGTAGTGAGAAGCACAGTACCAGCACCACCACTTGGTTCTGGGATTACTTCACCTCTTCTTCCAAGAGACTGTAAGAACAGAGAACAGAAGAGTTGCAATTTTTTTGCAGTCTTCAGTATTTGCTTCTACCTTTATCTACTTTTATCCTTGCTTTTCCTTGGTGAGACATCCAAAATATTTTTAATTTAATTTTAGGATTTGAAAATGCAGTTAAGCCTGTTCATTATAAGCAACTGGAGTTTATCTGAGAAAAGTGCCAGAAAACTTCCTAGTAGTTTTAAGTAATCTGAAACAATACTTGTATAAGCTTACTTTTGAAAAAAGGAAGGTATTAGCCACCATAGAGGAACTGAAAGGAGACCTTCATATCTTTCTCAGAAAGTTTTGTTCAGGTGCTAAAGGTTTTTTTTCATTTCCCTATCAAAATATTAACCACTTCTGAGTTACAGATTCAACAAATGAAATTCTTTAGGGTTTATAATCAAAGAGCTCATAATGAATTATTTAGAGTTTACAGTCAGTCTTTGGAACTGATGATCGGATGATTTAATTCCAGTCTGATATATCAATAGCTAACAAACATCTATTTATGTAACAAAATACTTCAGTTAGTATTCACTCAGTAAGTGGACTGCCTTAACTTTCACTTTAGCTTAATACTGGTGATAGCAGCTCAATTTTAGTTTCCTGCTTTCATTTTTTTTTCCTAGAAAGATTTAATAATTTTAAAACCAAAGTACATTAATTAAAATTCCATTTTTTTCAATAAGAAGCACAGACCAAGAACATTTCCATATTGAGTGAATATTAAGTGATCAAGGAAAAATGTGATGGGCCCCCAATTAGTGTTTGGGTCTCTCACATAGTCCTACTCATAGATCATACTAACAGATCACAGTGAGTCATCTCACTCAGCATACAGATTTGCACCGTTGAACAAGACACACTCCCAAAATATGTCAAAGGAATCACCTCCATAGTGTGACCCTACCATGGCACTCGGCAACAATCTGTTTCTGACAAAATATGCTCCTAACACAATTAAAACTGGACCAGGCGATACCCCTCCTAACCCTCAAGAAGCCTCTGAGACTAAGGATAATACACCAGCCAGATGAAGAAAGCGGGTGCTCCATTTTCCTTAAGTCCATCTTCTATCTCAGCACTAAACTCAATTCTCCCCCCGCCCCCATACTGAAGAGAATCTCTTCATACACTGGATTTCCCTTACTATTCAGCGTTTACACCTGGTGATGCATTATGCTGCCTATCACACAGTCTCTGGTGGATACTTGCTCTTTTGGCCATAACAGCAGCAAAATTACACAGGGTGGACACCCGCAACGATCCAAACAACAAACTTGCTATACTTAAATAATTCTCTGTAGAATTTTCTGTAGCCTCACCTGGCAGTTAATGATTTGAATATGAAGGTATCACTGGACTGCTTGAGCTTTTCTTCCAGTTGGGAGCTTGCCTCCATCAGGAGAGGAAAACACAGGGGAGCTGAGGTTATGTGGTTCCACTTCCAGTCCCTCCTGCTTCTACGTCCAGATCAGCCTGTTGCTGAGGTGGCACCTATGATGCTTTCTATTCAAACAATATTCAAAATAAGTTTTACCAAAACTTTGTATAATCTAAAGCAAATGCTTCTGTTCACCTCAAAGTCCTTTGACCCAGACTTATGCATATGAAGTCCTTCTAAACTGATATATGCAAAAACTTATGCTTTAAAGACTGAATACATGATATTACTGTTATTGCCTTCTCTTGCAAATAATTCTCCCAACACACAAAAGCAAGATCCGTGACAGGTATGCACAGGCACAGATTTTTAAGGATCAGTATAATACACCTGGCTGGAGAGGTGCTGTCATTTATGTCTTCTGCATGTTAGCTCTCCATTAGTAAACCCCAAAATGTTCTAAGACTGGTAAAACGTAGCCTTACTTCAGAAGTGATTTACCCCTAATTGTACAAGATATTTAGCAATCATTGTTATGTTTTTTTTCTTTTGTGGTGGGAAGGTGCCTACAGGAAATCTGCATTTCAACCTCTCCAACTTTAACGTCCAAAAACTTGACAGAGCTGCGTATTTGGACACAGCATGAATACAATGAATCTTATTTTTCTGTATTTTGTGATGCTGCTGCCATCTAGAGCATACAAGTAATATTGTGTCAAGAAACATCATCAGCACTATTTAATTAATGGATTTTGTATTAACAGTGAGCAAGTATAATCATAATCATACATTTTTTCTCTATTTTGTTCCACTGCTGCCACCTAGAGTTATAAAACAAGTATATTATTTTTCTAACTACAGCTATTTAATTAGTGGCTATTTATATGTGTGGGTGATACCTTACTTTTCCACAATTTTCTCATGGCTTTGGCTTGTCTCTTTGTCCTCAATGTCAGTATATCCCAAGTATTGCATCTAGTGTTATCTTTTAAAAAAATTAACAAAGTGGTTAAGCCAAATAATTAATTTGTTGCAATTATAGGTTTTTAAAGGTCATCTTTAAATAAGAAAATATCTTGGGTCAACCTGACTTTTTTTTTCTGGTTGCAGGACATCATTCATCATAAAAATTGGACTTAATATTCATGTGAGACTCCTGAACCAGAATTAATAGGGAAAAAAATAGGCTGCCATTGTTATTAACAATGACAGACAGCTGCTGTTACTCCTGTAAAAAACCCTAAGATTTTACAGAACCTTTTTTTTTTTTTTTGTGGCACAGAAAGCAACACACATGCCTTGGGGACTGTAAAACAATCAATAAAAGAAAATAATGAATAATAGGTTACCAAATCTGCAGTCACTAGTGGATGTGACCTCCTTGTATATTTGAAGGTTCAAAAGAAGTCTCCTTTGATGCCTAGTAGGTAACTACAGAAATTCCTGGAAGAAATCCTAGGCATTCTTGTTCTTTTAGCCTATTTAATTTTTAGACAGCTTTGGATGACTGCACTGGAGGTAACAGCAACCCTCCAAGATCAAACATCCACCAACTCTTTACCTGGATTGTTCCTTCCTCTTTGCTGATGTAATCACTTTCATTATCCCTCTTCAGGTGGCCTCGACAGCTTACTTTGTTGGGAATCCTTAGCTTGTCATGTCTAGTGGAAACAGTAGCACTTTCTATATCTTTGTTTGACAGCTCTATTACAGTGCCTCAAAACTCAGGAATTTAATACATAGGCCTCCTCAATATCTCTAATGGCAAATTTCATGAAAAAAACCCTTTTCTTGGACTTTGATCACAGAACTTTCTCTAGCTGGCTGTTCTTGGTTCCTAGTTCCTCTAGCTGTGCCCCTTGCCTTCTTTCACCTACCTTGAAGTAAAGCCGATGTCCTGGCTTTGTCTTTTCAAACTATCTTTATGAAAACTAGTCACAGCTCTTGTCACAATGGCTTCACCTTAATAGCAACATGAAAGTCACACATGCTTCTGTATAGCCTCCAAATAGCTCACCCCAGGAAAACTGCTGCAGATACCACAGGTAGCCAAATGAAGCAAGGCTTTATTCTCAGATTGGTGTCATTTGTCTTTTTGGTTGTAACATGGAAACTTTTGAATAATACATCCAATCAGTTCCCCAGTTTCTCAAAGAACGTCCTAGGCATAAATGCATAGGTATTTACAGATTTAAGCAGACTCAAATGAGAAAGCAAGCTAAACAGGGAACAGATGAAGCTGAGATATAAAGCTGGCAGAACCAGAAGCTACAACATGATCTGTAATTGCCTACAGATCAGAGCTATTAACAGCATGCAGTATAGCAACAAAATATCTCATCTCTGCTTGTCTTCTCATTGTAGAAATAAGAGAATTAATAATGGCGTGAAAGATATGTCTGGAGGAAAGAGCCACAAGAGTCCAATATGGATAAAGGATCTACAGTGAATGGTATGGGGATGGAAAGAGCCCCTGTGAGGCTGGAAGGAAGGACTCACAACTGGGGATGTCTGGGCATTGGGAGGGCACCCATAGTGTCTGACACAATGAAGGGGAGGGGTGCTTCAGGGCTTTCCTGAAAATTTAACAGAATGGCAAAGTGGTGGATAGGACCTTTACAAACTAGACAGACAAATATAAAAATTGCTTAGTGTCAGGAAAGGCCTAAAAAGCAGTCTCCTGAAGTATTCATCACCCTGAGTAGTCCTTACTGTATGAGATTATACAAAAAAAATAATCCCATGCAAGCTTAGAAATAGCCTTTGTGTTAAAGGTATAACAAAAACATTGGCAATAGGCTGTTATCTTTTAACCTCAGCTATATCTGAGTAACAATAAAAAAAAAAGATGTGTAAACTACATAATCACTACTTCCAGTAGCTATTATAGCGTCTCGCTCATATTGTCTATATCCTCATAGACTATCATGAGTTTTGTCTAAGGAGCTTCAATTCTTCCTGTAAAATTGACCCAGGGGTGAATGATAATACATGACTTTTATGAGAACGGACTACATGTTATCTTCCTGGGTTAGCAACCACTGTCTGAAATGTATCTCTTTTCTTCAGTCTGAAATAGGGGTCATTTGTTATGATGTTTTGTTTGGTCTGCGGTGACAATCATTTTGGGACCCCTTGTTTTTGTTAGGCATTGGCAACATTGTTCTTTTCCTTTGGCCTCTAAGTCTCAGATCTGGTAAGAAAAAGGTATTATGTTGTTGATACTTCATTTTTTTAAAAAAATCAATTTCTCTGGTATTTGTGCTGATTTTTATTCTAGTACTTGTGACCATAAAAGACAGGATGTATTATACTTCCACTGTTATAACAGAGAGTTACAAAAATGAGGCAGTTGTAACTTGTAAGCCATTATCAATGAACTTGTGTGGAATCCCATCTTGGCCAAATTATGATAAGCCTTTGTTATTCAGCATATTCTATTATAACTCAATATTTAAAATGAGAATTGATCAGAAGATTGCACCACTGGGTGATCATCTAGTAGAAAGATTCATCCTATATAAGCTTCTTGAGCAGTTTTTGTGCTTTGTTAGACTTAAAAAAATAATCAATAATTTGTTTCTGTAACTTCCAGAAGGTTTTTCCCTGTGTCAGTCCTCCTTGTAGCATATCAGTCATGCTGTCCTCAAGCTTCAGCCTGAGTGGAACATGCAACTAGTTGTTGCCCGGGTACCTCAGCATGTAATGGTCCTTTTTAAAGGCTTACCTTGTGTGCAACTGTCCCTTCCTTTTGGTGCTCTGATGAATTTGCCAGTGAATACAACTTCTCTGTAGTTAGTATAGTTAATCCTTTTCTGACATTTGGTCCCTGTTATGTGTAGTATAGTCTGGGACTGTATGGGACTAATTAGTTTTACTTCAGGTAAGCAGTCGAGATACTTACTTATTCCTCTTCTAGAACCCTAAAGATTCAAGTCATGGCATTTTGATGGCTTTTAATTGCTGAGCTGCGTTAAGGCTAAAGAGAAGATTTGGAAAGAGGTATCTACTAAGAATGGATGTAACACTTCTGAACCTCCTTCACTAAGTTGGTTCTAAAACTAATGTTTGTTTTTTTTTTTTACTAAAATAACAATACTCATAGTATCTGCCACTGTCTTTGGATCCTCATCTTGTTTTTTCAACAGTGAGCTTATTATTACCTTAGTAGATGTCTGAATTTATTCAGTAACTATTATTTTAACCACTTAGCTTTCTTTTGTCTGATCAGCAGCCAAGGTCTACCCAATACACATAGTTGATAGTTTGATTCTGCAGCCTGCTCTTCAATCCAAATTCACATGGGATCCCTGTTGCATTGTTTCAAGTGCTATTTTCATCTTGTAATGTGATTCAAAATGGTTTGGACATAAGAGTTCCCATTCTGTTTACATTATTAAACAAGCATAGCTTTTGCTTTTGACAGTAAGTGGTCAGGCTCATAATGCCTCTAGTAATTATCTTTCACTGAATACCAATATTTATTTTGAAATTTACATCCAGGAACTAATCAGATACAAAATCCTGCTTTGAAAATGTATTTAGAGCCTCAGAGAGAACTGCTTCCATGTGATCACAGCTTTGTCCTCAAGCTGTTTGTTCATGTATGTGTGTTTGCTCTTATACCTTAACAATTTTTCCTGAGTGGTGCATGTTTGTGTTATATAAGCAAGTCATAAAAAGCAGAGAAAGGTAGTACAATTTGTTAGACCAAATGCTGTAAATGGGAAAAAGACAAGCTTTTCTGTGCGTGTCCCTGTCTTTGGGTTTGAAATAGACAAGCAAAATTTAAGCTAAGGTTTAATACAATTATGCCAGCTTAGCTGGACACATTATTGCATCCCTTTTCATGGAGCAGTTTTGAAATATTTTACAGTTGTCCTACATATATGAAAATCAATTTGTCATTCTTTTTAACCTTTTGCTAACTCTGTTTTCTGTAGTTGTGCCAAGGTATATATTTCTAATGAATGCAGTTCCAAGTCTGTAACTGTTTGCTAACACTATCATTTGAAAAGAAGACTTTTTCAGTAGCTCTCAAAATATTCAGTCAACTTACTGCAATAATTGCTTTGGCCTCTATATTCTTTCTACAACAAACATTTGGTCTGATCAACTTCATATTATATAGATTCATTAGCTAGGTCTGAACCATAATGATCAATGATCTTATCCAACGGTTTATTATAAAGACAAAGTATTTTTGCCAAGTAATATTGTTGATCAAAGGAGTCTTGAAATACATTCCCTTTAAAAAACACCATGGAGCAAAAAAAAAAAAAAGTTCCAACTCCCAACCCTGGGATTACTTCAGTTCTTTATCCCATGACTGATTGTTGAAAAAGACATTGTTGGTTGTAATGGGTTGAAATGTAATCACTGAACTAAAGAATCACAATCATCTATCCTTTCTCTGCCTCCATAAATGTCTAAGCTGCAACAGCCTCCAGAGAAGGAAGCAGCCCGTGTGCTCCACTTGTCCTACCTGTGAGGCAGCATAATGCATAAGCTGAACTTTAGGCCGAACTTTAGACATTTGGAGAAATTTAAAGTGTGTACAGCTATGGGATACACATCTCCAACGTTAGACAGCAACTACATGGAGCATCTGAGAAGATCTGAGGAAATTTTGGTAATTAAGTCCCACTTTAAAAACAAACCCCTCTGTAGATCTAATTCTACAATAAATAGATTATAAATTCCACCTAAGGTTTTTCATCAAAGTAACTAGTCACAGCTTGTACCCCAGAGTTTATAAGAATTGCACATCTTTGGTTTTTACTGTTGGGGTTGTCTCACAGAGAAGAGCAAAGTTTAACAGCAGGCAGTATGGTGGGGGGAGAGTTCAGTATCCACATTAGCTTTGAATAAACTGCCAGTCTCCAAAGGAAGGCCTTTCCTGGTTTATTGCAGTATTCAAAACTTTGGATTTTGAACTAAATGTCTCAGTTTTACTACATAGGGTCTTAGTGTGTGTCCTGGTTTGTCCACTTAATCAGTGGATATTCTGTGAACTCTAAGGTTACCTACACTTGTGGGGGGGCTGGACTCAGTAAACTAGGGGACACCTTCCAATTCTATGTTCCAGCTATCTTGAGGTTTAAAAAAGAAGTAAAAAAAAAAAAAACCAACAAAAACAACTAGGGTCAAAAAGGTCTAGAGTTCCAGTAGCTTATCAAAATTATTTCAAAGGTAAAGGCAAGACCATAAGGCGTACAGAATCTAGTTTTGTCTATCCAGCAAAAAATAATCAGTCAACTCCATCTCCAGGCAAAGGTAAACTCTTTAATTGAAACACAATTCCATTCTAAAACATTAGGTACAGGACTGTATCATCATGTCAGTCTCCCTAAATGGTTCTGCCAAGATGAAAACAGAATTTTGTACAACACTCCCAGCAAGCCCATAATTTACCCTCGTATTTCAGAACTGAACTACGGAGACCATGGAGTGTATATATTTATCAAATAGCATCAGTGCTAATTTTTATGATTGGCAACTGCATTACTTCCAAAGCAGGCCACTAACAGAGTCATGCTTTTCCAAGCAGTGCTCTATATTCCAGGAATAGCCAGGAATACAAAATAACAGCCTGGAAAACCAACTAGCACCTAAAAAACAGTGTTTGCTAGATGTTGTGCAATCCTCAAATTTCTTCCTCTACTAAATTAAATAAAGAAACAGTGTTACTGCAGAAGTAAAAATGCTTGACACACTTGTTTAAAAAGTCCAGATTCTGAAGTTTTGCCTAAACACAGGATCTAGCAGTATATTGTCTGTTGTAGGGAATTTTATTCTAAAACAATAATAATAATTTTATTTCAGAAAATTATTGTTATCCAAACTAAAGAAATTATTTTAGAATAAAGTCTCTTGTAATTGGAAAGAAATTACTTACATGACGGAATTACTCCAGAATAGCAAAAGTGAAATAATTATTCTGGGGTGGTTATGCAAGCCAATTTCAAAATGTAGCCAAACTGAATCAACAGAATATGCCCCAAATGCAGGCTCTTACATGCTTGAGGTAGTAGATAAATTACAGCAGGGAAAATGCAGAAAATTCATTGAAGTCCTGTGTTTGGATGGCTATTTCTCATGCTATTAGCTATGTTTACAGTATCATTATCATAATTTTATCATTATTTAGTTGTACTATATTAAGTCCAGAGACTTGAATCAGGCCACTCTGCTAGGCAGTGTTCAAGCAGACTTGATGTGGCATTCCCTTCCCAAAGCAACCAAGGAAACCGGTAAGTAACAACAGAAAAGTAATAACTTCAAAGTGTGCTTGTATGGGGAGTTATCCCACTGAAGACAAAGGTTTTAGGCCTGAATTCAGAATCAAATTGCTTTTGTCCTTAACAAGGGCTTTTTTCCCTATTGCCTATTTCTTTTTTTCTGTCTGATTTCATCGTGAAGACACAAAGCTGAATTTTCAAAATCACAGCCATTTCCATGGCAACAGATTGTGATGTTATGATGTCCACTGTTGGAGCAAACAAAACAAGGGACCAAGCTGTTGGGATAAGGAAGGAGTAGGAGCATTTTATAACCATAAAGATGCATTTCTAAAATAATTGCTGGTTGATATCATATTCATTTCATAGCCATCCACTACTACTTTCCCCCCCAGGCCATGATTCTTTACAGAAGTTAACATGATGAGTTAAAGGGCTGGCAGTAAAGTCAATGGAAAGTCTGCCGCTGTTTTGGGGGAACTGGATTGGACAAGAGCGTATGTCGCTATGAATGTGATGTAGGTAAGCATTATTATTCTTGTTTAAAGGGGATATAAAATAATTTGATGCCATGTGATTTATCTAGCATAATGTACTAAATCTCCAGAAGATCTATCATGGGACTGATAAATGACAGAATTCTTGTCCTATTTTTTAATAAATTGCAATCTAACTTTAACATTCTACTGACTCTTCAGGTTTGCATCTGCCCAATAGGATGAATTCTACTTAGAAACAGTGAGTTTCTATTTTCTTAAGGAGAGACAATCCTTTTCAGAATTGTGGGGTTAAATTTAAAATTTGATTTAAAGTTCAAGGTTAAACTCACAGTGAAGTTCCAAAAAATTAGGATAGAGAAAAAAAAAATAAGAGGGAAAAATGAATTCTGCTTCCTTGTATTAGCAACTTACTTGACTATAACATTATTTGTAGAAATATAAATATTATCTTTAAAACTACGGAAATCAGTTCTGCTGCCATTGAAGCCAATGGAGATTTTGTTTCAATCATCCCCACTGTCAGGTTTATATTTTAAAAAACATTTTATTATAAAGAGATATATATTTTAAAAGTGCCCCTTTGATAAATGGCAGCAGCGGAATGGAATCTTTGAATAAGCTCTTTGAAGCCTGCAGTTTTATGAGCTCAGTGCCTTCAGAAGCTTCTAAAGTAGTTATAGACAAATGGAGACAGCTAAGGCTTTGCACGCTTACTTCAAACATAAGTGAGTGACTAACATAAAATTGTAGTGGCCATTAAAACTTCAAAGGAGAAGTGTGACCTGAATATTATTTGTCATAGTACCGGATTTGTTACTGGAAGATCTGATCAACTTTTTTAATTATAGTATCTCCACCAAATGCCAAGATAATGTCTTAGATAAATTATTCTGTCTCAAATAAAATTTTATTCCTGAGATTTCACTTACGATACCAGTGAAAGCAAGCACTAGCTGGTTAGTCATATGGTGCTAGCTCCCCCTCCTTGTTTCCAGCTAAATCTTGTCTCTATCTTGCTAAAGCTGCTGTCCTCATAATCTATTCTACCTTCTTCCTACCTCTCATGGTATCTTTGCCCAGAAAGTCTTCCCTTCTGCTGCAGGCCATAAAACTGTCCTCTTTTCTTACAAACTTCTCTTCACAACTCACTTTTCCCCCCAGTATTTCTTGAGCTATGACCAAACTTTTTAGCCATCCTACAGACACAATCATAGAAATTCTTATGATAAGCAAGAAGTTTAAGAAGTCAGTGTTACCAGTTCATCTGTTGGTTATCTCCCCTCATCAGAAGTGCAGTAACTGTTTGTGTGAATTGATAATCCTTTGAAAATATCTAGTGATCTAGTAGTCTTGCATATATTTATCTTCCCATTCTTTGTCTGCTAGATCTCATCTGTTTCTTTGTCAAGACCTGTTGTATCTCTCTTAAGACTATACCTCAAATGTAATGACTTCTTTTATATTAAGGAAAAAATGAAAAACGTGTATACATGCAGTGATATCTAGTGGTGTTAACGTCTTAACAGCTATGCTTCATTCTCTGGAAAACAATCAGAAACAACTAGAGAATGGGAATTATTGACCTTCATATATGTGGAGAAGGAATGTACTCTGGTCTTTTACTATTTCTTTAGGTCTCAAAACTAATTATAACTTTTTATAGATCCTCTGTTTATGGATAAAAGAATTATGACCTCTTTTTTATCCTCTCTTTGGCTTTTGAGCTCACTGTTGTGAAGAGATTTGGACAACTTATTTGCATGCATACAGTTGGATGATTGAGTCCAAAAGTTATTGCTTACTACTCATCCAGAAAGATTAAAAAAAATGTGGGAATGCTTGTTACTCATCTGATAGTCTACCGTTTTGATAGACCAGTCACAGGGAGTCTGGAAATATCAAACAAAATGTACCCCAGTTGCTACTGAGGGTGATATTTGGTAGAAAACAATCTGGGAACCACTGCTGCAGACAAAACTAACTTCTCCAAAATCTGCAAATCTTTCATTTTTAAGTATATTGTTTAGAAAATGACATCATGCATGGTTGCATATACTGTTTTAAATAAATATGTTAGGAAGTAAAAAATACAGGATATGAAAGTGGTTCTAAAGCAGAATTTAAGGCTTGTTATTGCAGACTTTGGTTCTATTATTGCAGGAAGCTTTCAAGGTCAGCAGAGGGCTCAAAAAAGTTTTGAAATCTGCAATCCTCAGTTTAGAAAATATAAACTGTCTTTAGAACAAAATAGGACCCTTCTGTCTTCAAATGAATTCTTAGCTACTCCCATTAGCTGTAAGAAGCCTTTTAGCTTGCCAGAATACCTGCAGGAACATCAGTCATAGTTCTTCTAGGTACAAGCAATGATAAATGGTGCATTTCTCTTATTGTTTTAGCAAGCAAGGTTCCCTACAATTAGAATTGAAGTGCAGGTGCAATGCTGTAAGTCCCTAAAACTGATAAAGAGTAGAGAAAAGTAGTTTAGACAAAACACTCAAAATACCAAGCTTTTCAACTATTTTACTAATATGTGGATCACAGCAGACAGATGACTATGAGTTTAATAGGATGTAATGTAGAGTGAGCATTAATTAGGTTATACATGTAATAAAACAGTACTATAACTTTGAAATATTGTTTAAAATTGTCCCATGTGCAACCCCTGATTATTACATTGACATTAAATAATCCTTAAAACCAAGCTGCAAGTTTCATGTCCTTTAGTTAGAAACCAATCTCCAGAGAGAACACAAATAATACATAGCAGAGACTTAAGTCACTAAAATCACATTCTTATCAGATTTAAAAAAAAAAAGGACAAAAATTAAAAAAACCTAAAGTCATGTTGGAAATTCCATGAGACAAAAGCAACAACTAGCATCTCAGAGAAGCAATTACAAGTAATCTCTGAAAAGTACTTTCATGGGGCAAAATACGATTAAGTCAGCCACTGTGGCTAAGTTGTCTGAAAGTTCCTAAGTGAGAAGTAGGGAAGGACTCCATGATCAAGGGAGATTTCTCTTCTTTGTAACTGTATTTTCAATTTTGCAGTCAAGAAGCTTACCTTTTCCTTTGCTAGAACTTCTGCATTACTTTCACGATTTGGTTTGCATAATGTCAAAAGTAAATTTAGATGAAACTGGCAATCATGGAATACATCATTGCTTCTCTAGAAGAAACCTTGAATCTCTAAAAATTAATCAGAATTGAGCTTAATCGCCCCTATGGTATTCTGCCAGAAGGCAGTTTCATGGGTCTTATTTACAAATATCATCTTCAATGGAAATCTGCTATAGTGAATATAAACCAATGAACTAGTAAAAAGAATGCAGCAAACAAATGGACCACAATGTTGACTGTCCTAAGTTTCATAGAAGACAATAAGGCATGGAAAGAAAAGTTAGTGAAAAATGCCTTAATAAATTACTGAGGATGAAGAGAATTTTGCAGGTAGTGGGAACGCTTTGATATTGCTCAAATGAGAGTTTGTTTTATGAAGGTACAGCTCTACATACACATATGCATTATAAATTATTTTATAGCATTTTCACAAGTCCTCCATGATGGTATATTTGGAGCAACCTGCATTGACTAGTCCAGCAGAAAGTGCTGAGAATGTAAGAATTGCCATCCTGGACTGAATCAAGGGCCTCTTCTGTAGTTCTGTCTTCTGACAGTGGCCAACACCAAATGTTTAGGGAATAGTAAGAATAGGGCAAATACAGACAAAGGCAAATTCTCCTTATAATGGCATCAGTGATCTCTAAAAAAACACTTGGGGAATTAGAAGAGAAAGGAAATACATACTCCACTTACTCATCAAATGTGTGCTTAAAAGAAGGTACTAAAGTCCATACAATTGGCTGATTATACACTTATGTTAAAGATATTAAAATCCCAATAGTAAGCTCATGAAAATAAATCAACAGCCAGTAACAGTAAGCTTTTGCAGAACAGGCCTTTAAATTATAAATTCTTCAAGGTATCTTTCTTCCTGACTGCAAGATTTCTGTCATGCTCTTTTGTTGCTTGTTCTATACATATCTCTCAGGGCCTGATCTCCTCAAAGCATTTTACTGAATGATCTACTGGGTATAGAGCTGGGAGCACAGAAGTGAGAAGTATTCCAGTCTTGAAGAATTCGCTACAGGCTTACTCCCAAATTCCAGTAACCTGTCTGGAAACTGGAGGATCAGAGGCATTACCATAGAGTAATCTCTGCACTTCTCCTTCCCCTCTGACCCACTCCAGCTACCACTCTACGCTCAGTAGCATGTTACCTTGGAGTTCTGTGAACAGACACTTGACCACGTCTATGTCTGTCTCGGGGGTAACTGCAATGAAATTTTATGGAACAGGTAACATACCTCCAAAGTATCATTTTCCAGATAATCCCCATGGAGTAGAAGCAAGGGACAACACCTGTTCGCTGGGCCACACATTAATCCAATTTGTGGCCCTTTACACCCCCTTCCTTCTCAGTATTAGGAACCCCAAAAGAGGAGAAATAGCACCACATCTCATTGGCAGCATCTCTTTATGAGAAACAAGAATTTTTTATCTTAGAAATATAATATATCCTAAAGTTAATGAATTACTAGGGTCATTTGGAATCAACTATCAGTTTCAAGCATTTACTGAGAGTTATTGCTTTAATAACAACTAGCAGAACCTCATTTTTTTAAATCTAGGAAATAACTGTGTTATTTTAATAATTCATCACCTGATACACCTATTTACATCCTTCCTCTCATGCCTGAAGAACAACTACCTCCACAAATCGCCATAATTAAAGGAATTTTCCATTGAGATTTGTACTTTCCAGATACGCAAAGACCTATCTTCCTTTCCTTCAATAATCTTTCAAACATTTCTGTATTCATTTAACAAAAATATATACACATATCATGGGCGTTATATTTATATATGTGTGTGTATGTACAGACACACAAATTCATAGTTATGTAAATATATATACATATAAATGTCCAGAGATTGCTTGAGATGCTTGCTTGGGCCATGCACAGTAGCTTGTGTTGATGTATAATGAAGCACCACTAGACAGAACAGTCACTTGTGGCAGGTAGCTAAGAAATTTCAATAAAGTAAACTCTCAGTATTATCAAAATTATACATTTGGGGCTGTTAGCATGGCCTAGAAAAAGATGAGGACAGGCTCATCTCATTAAATGAGAAGAAATAGTGGAATTAGCTTGAATCTAATTACAAGCCACACTATCTAATGTAAAAACATGACTGTTTTTTCACTCCCATTCATTTTGGCTAGTAATTAGTTTTGGCCTCTAAAATGCCACCCTTTAATCATCCAAACACAGATGTGATTTGCCGTGCAATTTAATCTTGCTTTAATGAAGAACTAATGGACGCATCGCAAATTACTTTCCCTGTTGGAGAAAAATTCTATTTCCTGCTTTTCAAAAGATCAAGAGTATCTTGTGATAATAGCCCAAGCGGCCCTGGCAGCCTCATCGCACAGAGCAAACAAGCTCTTTTACTCAACTCCCAATTCAATGGAGAAAAAGAGGCTACAATTAGCAACAAAGCAGGGGAAACGCAGCATTACAGCCGAATCACTTTCTGCAGCTCAACCCCCAGCAACCATTGCCTTGTTAGAGCCAGGTCTAAAGTGTCAGGAGCGAACAATGTGCTGTGATAAATTACTCTCTTCAAACAGCTGCACTGCTAATTTTCAATTATACACACAAATGGCTCTCAGATTGGAAGAAAATGGAGTGCATGGGGAGAACAGTAGTAGATTTCTATGTTTGTTTGGTGGTGAGTGTGGAGGCGGGAGAGTGACATCCTGGAAAGAAAGCTGTAGCATGTGGAGTCAGTATTTCAACACCGGATGATAAGCCCTCCCAAATCTTACAGAACCTGGTGGCTTCCTTTTCACATCTCTGCTAGGCTAATGGAGAAAAAGAAACAGAACCAGTTAGATCCATTTTTAGAGGAAAAAGCTTTGACCATTGGCCACATCAGTGGTCTTGGCAGCAGATGCAAAACAGCTGAACAACTTGGAGACACAGGTTCAGATCCCAGAAGAGCTGATTCCCTTTCTCAGCTTTTCAACAGAAAGACAGTGGATTCCATGCGCATCTTTAAATGGGAGATGTGCTGAAGTATGTCAACCCATTATTCTGTGTGGACACTAACCATATGACCTGTTTGGTGGCAGCACTGATTTTCCCACAATGAAGGTAAAACTCATCACCATACAATCAACTACTGTACCATGGCCTGATGCTGTTGGATTCAGATGACATTTTACAGAACTTAACTTGGGAAAAGGTGCTAGTGAAAATGATTAGGAGTTTTGTTTAAGTCATGATTCCTATTTTTAAGTATTTGGGATGAAACAGGCAATATGGAGGTACAATTAGGATTACTGTAAACCAGATGTGGCTCAGCTTCCATAAATTACAAAGAACTGGTTGTGATCTTTTTCTTGCCTTAAAAAAACTTCATAGTCCCATTGAAGTCAACAGGTATACCTAAATTTGGCCCAATGTAATAAAGTTTTCATTGATGCTTCATCATGATTTGTTTTCTAATAGATAGGAAACAAGTAACAGAACTCTACAAAATCAAACAGCTTGCACCGAGGTAGAACAATCAGTTCTGTGCAAGTTTCGCCAAAAAAGGGAAAATGTAGCTGGTTTTCCTTGCATTGTTTTGCTTGACCTTAATTTTGATGAATGACAGGACTGGGGGGGTGAGAGGGGAGGCAGGGGTGGTTTACAATTTTTTTACCTGTGCAAACTGAGATAAGTTTTAAAAAAGAGCTTTCTTTAAGATTTCACATGCTCAGATATCATGATTTGATTGTTGCTATCAAATTTGATGTCCAGGAAGTAAACATTTCAAATCTTCTCAAAATCTTGGGCAATTTTTACATTTTCATAAGACTAGAGAGAGAAAAAAAACAATTTTGGCCGATGGGAGTAGGTAATCTACAATTTGAACATGGCAATATGTTGCCTAAACCAATGACAAGGTTCCTAAAGTTCTTTGTAGTATAGTGTCAGCCATTTGCCAAAAATGGCTACTGAGCATGGCTCTTGCAAAGGCACAGGAGAAAGAGGAGCCCAGTGTGTAAAGAGAACCATGCAAAGGTAGATTCTCAACAACTGGAAGTTACTGTAGTTCTTTTGATTTCATTATGAAGCAACAGCCCTGTGATTTACATCCTTTAAAGTTCTGGTTCATAATGTCTTCTTTTTGCACACCTTCATTAGCTTCATACTAACCCTAAGTTCAGAGTGAGTTTTGAAACAGATTAATGGTAGTTGCAGTCCATAGTATCCCTGAGACAGTCAAATATGACATATGTTATTAAAATGTTTATGGAAAGGGTTGGCAAAGTCATCAGATTTGTTTTATAAATAGCTATCATTTCAAATGAAATGGGCAAAAAAAATCTAGTTGATTTTAATACTTTTCAGCCTAGCTTTTTTTCTACTTCCAATAAATGCTAACATTGTGTCTCCTAATTACAAAGCGCATTACCATACAAAAAGGATTATTTTTAAATTTAAAAATGCCAGTCACAATTTAAAATTACTTTTCTCAAATATGGCTCCTCAGAGAAGCTAAAGAGAGAAGAGAAAGTAAGGGGGGTTAGAATGAGAGGGGGAGAGAGAGGAGATGCAATATTGAATTGTAACAAGACACTTTTATTTTTTTGCTGAAGTGGGATTTCACTCCCTCTAGTTTATAATCGTTACAGAAATTTAAACCTCAAACCATTTCAGTCCAAGCTTATACTAAGCTTGTTAGTGGTTTCTGATGCTGCATATGATAGTGCTACAGCATTACCATAAATCAGCAGAATTAACTATGATCTTCAGAAGCATGCCTGAAAGTGGGTGACAGAAGTCTGCAATTTGGTGCTCTGAATATTATGATAACATTCTATATTAAATGTTTATAATCTACTTAGAGCTGAGCTTCAAGTATATTTTATATTTGTGCTTTACCCAATACTAGAAATCGTGGGCTATTACGGCTTTCCATGCCTATGTTGTTTGTAATATCCAAAATTAAAGAAAATATAAAAACACAAGGTGAGCAAGTTTGTTTTCCTACCAATGCAATGTTATTAATATTAAAAAGTTAAAGTTTACCTACAGGTTTGAAAATTTAAATGCACCTCGCAATAAATATACTTTACTCCTTTCCATTCATATATAAAATAATCTACAGCACTGACCGGATTTCAGAAACTCCATCCTAATACAATTTACAAACTCTCTGCTGGTGTTGGAGATACAGACTCAATTTTCCTTCCAGTCTTCATAAAAGTAACGTATCTAAATTATTCATCTAAGAGTAAATAATGATGACGATTTGCAGAGAATAAAATCACAAACTCAACAGTTTTGATAGCCAGTACAAAAATCAAGGTTGCCACATTACACAAAGAAATGTTCTGATTGTAAGCAAGCATGATCCAAAATTTAAAAAAATAGCACTGCCTGTACTAGATGGGGTATCCCATTTTTTCCCTATTCCAACTGCTATCCTCCCAAATTAATCAAAAAGAATTGAGTAGCTAGTAGTTTCCTACATACATATATAATTACAGCTGGCCACAGGATAGCAGGAGTAGATGCACTTTTATCAGAATGCCTGCTGATGAGTACAACAGTCCTGCTGCATAAACACTCTTGAGAGACAATGAACTATATCCTTGCTAACATAAATCAATATATCTCAGTGCATCCTAGCAAAAAGTAGGTTGAATCTGCACCAGCTGATAATCTGACTTCATGACTTTTCAAGTAATTCTGAGCATGGGCTAGAAAACAAAGCCGGTTTTGTTGTTGAAAATTATGGCCAAGAGCAGCTTACTTCAGATTTAGACTACCAGAAATACGAACTAAGTAGGTGAACCTGCATTTTTTTTTCTGAAGCGACCACATCCATACAAACATCAGCAGGCTGAACTTGCTGTGCTAGTTACCAGACATGGAAGGTGAGACAAAGATACGTGACAAATTTTATTGTGTAACAAGATGATTTAATTCTGATTTTAGAAAAGTTTTATAATTAATGGACAAGAAAAGCAGAAGCTAACAAGTCCTTTGCTGTTCCTGCACCATCTTTCGGCCTCAAATTGCTTGCCATCTACAGAGACAAATGGCAAACAGAGCCAAAATGCAACCTCTGTAGCGTATGAGTCCTATGTTCTCTTGTATGCCTGGATTATTAGCACCCTGCCCACACGCTCACACACAGCTCACGAGGCAGGTGACTAGACCAAAGGAGACATAAGGAGTGTGTCATGTTTGGGGCTGCTTTAAAGGTTGCTCTTTCAGAGCACCGTAGGGCAGCAGCCAGGAGTCTCAGCAACTCAGTCTTTCTGTAAGTAAGCACGTTAACTTAGCTCGCGCTGATCTGTTCAATATGCACAGGGCTTTTTATGATCTCAGAAATGACCTTACATTGCTGCTGGGAAGATACAAAGAACACCAAACAACACAACATATTTGTTAAAATATGGAAAAAAGGGAATTAAAGGCAAATATGTCAGAAAACTGAAAAGTAGTATTCAGTGTCTTGGGTTGATAACTGCTGAAAAGGAAATTATCTTCTGCAACGATTCCTTCATAAATTCTAACAAGGCACTAAGACCTATTGATCTGTTGTGCAAGTCCTGGTCATGCAAGCTAGAGCTACCTAGAGACAGTCTAGCCAGCTTTTCAGTCTGTCTCAATCCTCTTGTTCTTCCACACAGGCACACCCTACACTTGCCTCTAAAAGTTGTGAAATTTTGTCTAAACTTTTTCTGCTACTTATGGTGTTAAATATAAGCCAAAATAAATCTATGTATCTGCATAGTCCATGAATCTTCAATATGAATTATACTTGAAAACAGGGACAAGTTGATACAGCAACATCTGTGGATGAAGTTTCCACACATACATATCATAAAGTGAAAAAGCACTGTGTGCCTCCTCCATCCTTAACAAGAGTGGGTTTTGTAAGCAGTGTATTTCATATTTTGTCTTCTCAGATTTTCTGCCTGTGCCGTAGACTCCCCACTTGAAAATGCACACAGACGCCTAGGGCTTCTGCCCAAATGGGCTGGCTTTTCTCCTTCTAAAGCCATACACGGTTAAATCATGTTGATTTTGCTATGGTTCGGTACCATTACAATTAGCAAATGACCTTGAAGGTGCAGCTTCGCCACTGTTTAAGAAGAACTACACCAATGGGAAAGCAACTGCACCCCATAATATATGGCAGGTAAAAGAGAAGAAAATGCAACCTGTTCTTTCATTACTTCAGTTCCCATCTAGACTATTTTGAAGGCTCTTTACTTTTTTTTTTTAACTCAGAATACACTGAAGCATAGATGAACACTCCAGCAAGTTGGTTTGCTGTAAGTTTTATTAGACCTTTTAAGTTTCTTTAAGCTGCAGCATTTTCCAAGTGAAGGACGAGAGCAGGGATTTACCCTCACGACATCCACTGAAATATATTTTTTGTGCTAGTATGAAGACTACGAATTAGCATTTTGTGATGTTCCTGAAATTAGAAGCCCCATGAACTAACCATTTTATGATATTTATGCTTTGCTTCATAATGCATTCTCCACAGATGAATCAAAGGGCCAAATGCAATTGCTGTTGTGAGATAATAAAGCATGAAGTGGTGTGTTTGGAATTAAATTTACATAAGACGAAAGATGGTGGAAAAGTTTATGATGACAGTAACAATCGGTAAGTATACCGTGGTGCTGGCTTCTCAGAAACTGCTGAACAAAATACCGCATCATGAGCATGAATAATTAAAGCAGTATCTGGGGATTCAATCAATTTAAAAAGGAAGAAGAAAAGTTTTCCAATATTTTCCTGTGTAGCTTGCCGGTTTTGTGTTTGCCTCTCTCTTAGAGATGTGTTTTATAGTTAGCAGAAGGTCTGTTGGATTAACCTAGGCAGAATCCTGCACAGAGCTCCTGAATTCAGGTGAACCTACAGTTTCAGCCTTTCATTTTCTACCTTTCTACTCCATGAGTGAAACAGCCTTGTGTCCCTGACCCTGCTCTGCTGCTCCAGAAAGTCACTGAAAGGAGGCAGCCCCTACCTTGCAGAATATAGTCATTGCAATTGTGTCATAGCACGGTACAGTGACTTCTGCCTGTCCCATTGCCCAATGCTTTGTGAGCCCTCAGAATGAAAAAGCACATAGTAATAATTAGAATCATTCATGTATTTAAAGTACCTCACAGATATTAATAAATTAGTATCCCTCTTACCCTCACATCACAGGTTCTACCTCATTGTGCTAGCACCTGGGGGAAACTGAGGCATGGAGAAATTAAAAAGTTTCAAAACCAACTTTTGCTTTCTGGAACATGTGAGGCATCTGGTTTCAAAGACTTTGTATGCCTGCAGTTTTAAGCTGAAATTATTTTCAAGGGATGTGAATACTCAAGCCTTTTAAAGGCATGGCTAGTTAGGCAGAAAAGGTTAGATATTCCTTCAAAAAATAGGTGACACCACCCTCCCTGCCCCCTCCCAGCTGGGGTCATGTGGCACTTTGGTGGAAGAGGCAAGATTGGAATTGAAGACTTCTCAACTCTTGAATCTATTAAGCCATAAAACCTACTTAAAATAGTCATTATTATCTAGGAATAATACTTTTCAGTTGCATTCCTGATCATGCTGTAGCCATCTGCCAAAGCAGAGGAAATCACAAAGACCACAGTAAGACACTCCCTCAGAGAGGACGGCATCTCTATATAGTGGCCAGTGCGAGGTCTTGCCAGCCCGAGTTGAGTGGCTGGAGACAGCTGTAGGAATCATGACAAAATTCAGAAATTAAACTTCTGAAAAGTTTTAAATCGTGTCAGTTGCCACACACTCAGTTTTTCTTAAGTGAGCAGCACTAAATTTCTCTAGAGCCTGAAAGGAAGCGTACATAATTGCAGGCAGTGAGTACTGCTCCCCTCCCCGGCATGCACTGAACCACTGCTGACTGGGGACCATGTGCAAATACCGATGAGAGAAGGGGAGGAGAGGAACTCACACTTTCAATGAGTTTGAAAAAACACTTCTATGTTCAAATCACATATAAGCTCAATGGTGAGGGGTTTTTGGCCTGAATGTTGTTATCAATTATTATCCTGTGGATAGTCTCACTGGAGGATGGGCACCATGAGAGCTCATCATAGCACAGTTTGTAACCTCTAAGTATTAAATTAAAAAAAAGAAGGGTTTCCTTTGGCTGATGAGAACAAAGGTAGACTTTTTTCAGGTTTTTACCCTGTGCCCAGGTTATACAACCTTTAAGACAATGACAAAACCTCACATCTTATTCATTAAGGTTTCCCTGAGTTTCAGAACACTCCAAAGTTGGAAAATATCTTCAAATGTATGTTTCTTAAAGAGATTAGAAAGCAGAACTCTAGTTAGCTTTTGTCTGTCTGTTTTGCTGAGGGTGTTATTCTAAGAGCATGCAGGAGATGAATGATCAACACTGAAAACCTTGACGCTTCTTTAAATGCCTTATTTTCATTTTTTAAGAAATATGACAGCAAGAATTAGTACTGGCTCTTCTATTTAAATAATGGTAGTCATGTTGAAATGACAACAAACATCATTACATTTACAGGCACATTTATGTAGACAAAAATTGTCATTACTTATTTTGGTGGAACATTTTATAATTTGCCCTATAAACAAATGAAATCTGTATAAGCTGTTTTTAGCCTTCAGCAATATGTCAACACAAGCAACTTAGAGCTAGACTTACTGACATTTACTGGAAAGTATCTCCTTCCATTTTTAAAACGCTTAAGATTAGAAATATAGTATTTATTTTTCAGTTTTTAATAATACAGTGAAAATACTTTTTGATTGCTGGCTGCAAATAAAAAGCAAATATTGAGGGTGGAATGCCCTCAAATGTTGTATATTTAAATGAAAATAAGGAAAAAATAAAGACATATCCATGTGCCTGTTTTGACTTTAATGTTCTAAGGAGGAAATAAAATATGACAAAAAATAAGATGCAAACTGAGAAAAAAGTACGCCTTCTTTTAGTCCATTTGCAGCAAAAAATTATTCTCATGTTCTTCCACTGTATTATCTTTCTCTGTTCTCACTTCTGTCTTTTGTCTATGCTCTAATCACTGTTATAATCAACTTGAACACTTCATACTACCCTACAGAAGTCTTATGATTAAGGCCATAAGTGCTAGAGCACTTCATATATGTATCTGTTAGGCATCAAAGGTAAATGGGAATATTGCATAGGAAAAAGCATTTCCTAGCACTGAAGGAGCTGAATGGGTTTTTTTAAGAGTTACTTGTTTGATTGTACAAGTCGATAATGCCAGAAGACTCAAGAAGTATCTGGGCAGACTATGGAATAACAGGACAGAGCTCCAGGCCTACTGTGCAGGTGTTCCATAACTAATATTGGATTTAAAACGAAGACAAAAAAAAAGGAAGAGGTCAGCTAATTAAGCTATAGAAGCAGCACAGGAACAAACCTGCTGTTACATTTGGTTTGTCATGAAAATTTTTCATGGCAGGAGGTGTTGAATCAGCTTTCCAATAGAGAAAGCGGGGGCAGAGAACCTAACTTGCTTTAAGATGGAATTTCAGACATTTGTGATCAGAATTATGTGACACATCTGTGACTGCAAGAAACAGATTTAGTGGTCTAAGATGCTCCAGATAGTCTTGTCCTAAGTTTCTATGCTAGGTGTTAGCATCATATAAAAATTAGCACTGGTCAGATCATTTGATAGAGAGGTAGGTACAAGATGACACAGAATGGAGAAGGGCTGATCTGGAAAGAGAACATATACCTGTCCTTATATTTCAGCTCTCTCATGCTAGCAGGAGCCAGATCTCAGCAGATGGTGGCAAAATGTCTGTGCACTTTGGTACAGAAGTTTCAGATTTAAAACGTTTCTTCAGATATTTCTTCTCTCTCTTTTACACATCTTCCAACAGTGGCAAGTGATTGTAACAAGGAGAGACTTTATGAACCAGAGCATGTAAAGAGCCTTGCAATCTGCTTGAATGTTACCATTTGAATTCTAATCATTATCATTTAATACACTAGCTGAGTCCACATCACAACAGAGCCAAACTCTGTTCCTGTTTGTGCAGAGCAAAGTCTGGAGGAAATCTATTGGCTTCAGCAGAACTATTTTGCATTTGCTTCAGTATGGCCGAGACCAGCGTTTTCACCTGAGAACTTAATGGTTCTCTTTAATATCAAGTCTGTTTTCAGTATTGGTTACATTGGGCCAAACTCTGCTTTATAAGTAGAGCATTATATACCCGGATTAGCTTCGCTGAAGTAAACATAGTCATTCTATATTTATAGCCATGCAGTTTACCTGAGGATTTTATTTTCCTATTTCTTAGGGCCTTTAGCAGTCAAGATAGCTCTGTAAAAGTACTGAATATGGAGGACAATATAAATTTCGCTATCAGAGTAAACCAAGAAAAAAGTCATGTAATATAAAAAAGTCATGTAAGTGTGACATACATGAGTGCTGATATAAGAAACTGAATAAGCAGCTGAAGAACAGCTGGACACAGTCACCACACATGGGTCAGCATTACAAAGGACTACTATCTCTGTCATACAACTTAGGTCACTGTTATTGGTTCCAACAACACAGTCATATCTTCCCTCTTTTTTGAAATTCAAATGTGAACAAAATACATTGCCAACTACAAAGAATCAGTACAAACTAATACAGCCCGTTAAAGGAGTAGTTACTGCTAACTCCTGGTAGCTGTTATTATTGATTCTTGAATTAAAAAAGAAAATAAAATGGAAAGTTTCACTTTGAGACAAACTACCTGGCTGTTCCCTCATCCTCATTGTAAAACATGATATAATATTACATGAGATACGGATTTAGCATAGTCTTTTATTGCTTCTCCTTGCCTCAAAGAAAAATACTGTGTGGCAAATGCCATTTATTGTTAAACAAGATGTAAGAGTGGAAAAAGGCCTTATGCAGGATGTACCTTTGGCTATCAAAATCAAAAGAAAAAACTCTTAACAGAGATTTATGAAGTAAGAAAAGGAAAGCTCCATTTGGTTAATTCAAACGGTTGTTTCTGTTTTAAAATACGTTTGAACAATACGCGCATAGATCACAAATATATTTTTGTTAATGAATACTGAAAATACAGCAAGTAGAGAAATATGTGCTTTGCTTCTTTCTCCTCATTTAGATTAGAATAACATTGACAATACATTTATTTAGTTTTAGTCTTGTTTTCTTCATAGAGATCTAGCCTCTCTTGAGGTGATACAGGTGATAAGGCAGGCATATACAATAGATTTAGTATTAGTGGGTGAAATAACATGAGGAATAATTTAGGCAGAAGCTTTTTTTTTAATTCTGGGGAAGTGTGAGGGAAGCCTAAAACTAAAACATATTCTCATTAGGAGAAAAAAAAATCATTTTAAAGCTTGTCATAAATGAAAACAATTTACTTGTACCAGTGTCCTTAAGTGCCACAAACTCTTCTGCTTCTGCTGCTACATTCTCTAATGATATTACTGCATATAGCACATCTCATCTAATCTGTTAGTAAAATCCTAA
Organism: Haliaeetus albicilla; assembly: GCF_947461875.1. Classification (NCBI taxonomy): domain Eukaryota; kingdom Metazoa; phylum Chordata; class Aves; order Accipitriformes; family Accipitridae; genus Haliaeetus; species Haliaeetus albicilla. Next base: position 35,053,129 of record NC_091491.1, read on the forward strand.
AGTCACTTATGTCAGTCTCTAATGCAAGCCAAATGAGTCTTCCCAGTAATAAGAAGCTTCGCAGAATTAGTTTTCGTTTTGCAGAAAATTGCCATTGGGGCTGGCACTTTTATCTAAAAATTTCACTCGTGCATAAGCAAAAAACTCATATATTATTTGGTTACATTCCATCAGTATGAGAAATAACATTGTGAGAATTCTATGCATGCTAATGATATATAGAAATCCACCTGCTTTCAGATAAAATGAGTTTAATTTTCTGTTGCCCACTGCCTGGTTGGCCTTTCATAAATTACTTATGCACAGCTATTATTAAAATAGAGGGAAAGCAAATTAGAAAGTCCTCATATCTCTCCACTGGATTTAACCAAGGCAGGGCTGTGACAGCTAGAGTCAGCGTTTTTGAAAAAATTCTGCTCTCTTGAAAAATTTTGCATCTCTATACAATTCTATGCCACTGTTGTAAACGTTCTGACCTGCCTTCTTACCAAATTAACCTAAATCCTTTCTATTTTTCAACATTAATGGAATCCTCTAGAGTCCTGCTGATATATATTAAAATATATTTATTGGTTAATTTGAATTCCAGCATTTCGTACCTCATTTCCCAGTACTTCTGTTATATCTGAACAGCTTGGAGCTTTAGCATTAGAAACTTACAAATTAAGATAAATACATCTGACAATTATCAGATCAAAACAACTTAACTTTCATTGGAATATATGATTGCAAATTTCCCTTCCTGATGAAAGAGAAAATGAGGACTGTCTGCTTGAAACAGTTAATTGGATTTGAAAGTACTGTACGTTTCAGCAATCGGTGCAGCTTTTGGTTGGTCAATGACTACTTGACCTCCTGGTTTTCCAACAGACAATTGGTTTTCATTTCTTGAAGGTCTTTTAAGTCCATAGTTCATGGTGACTTTAAGTTTAATTTTTTGTTAATGATATTATTTTGCTCTTTTAAGATAAAATTTTCTTGTGATGTGCTGAGCAGCAGTGGCAATCCCATTACTGTGTGAGGAAGGACACCTTCTCAAATTGCATTCTTTTAATATTGTCTGTATTGTTATGCTATTTCTAAATGTCATTTTAACAGTTTGGGTTTGTATTTCCTGTGCATTTAAACTGAGAGCTACTCTGCTCCTTGAAAAAATACAAATATTAAAAAAATCAAAAAGCCATTGTGGTCACCTGCCCAGCCAAAGCTCCCTTTTAAGTAACTGGGTCCCGATTCTAATCAGCTACTGGTTTAATGCCCTCTACTTCCACAGACTGACTCCTGATTAGAAGTGGTGTGGGTTAGTTTGGGCCAAGGACATGCCCTACAGGTTTCAGGCTCAATCTCTCTATTTTCAAGCCCATTAAATTTGCATCCATACCATATAATAGTGCATTAAGCCTGTCCACACAGCAGGCAATTTTCTAATGCTAGCAACAATTTTGTCCATTGCTGACATCCACAGCGCTTTGCTAAACCCAGCCAATAAATGCTGGCATGGCTAAGAAGAAGTCTCTGCAGTTCTTACACTAAAGCAGCTTTCCTAACAACTCGAAGCAATTATTTCAGAGGATGAAGCAATTATTTCAGAGGCGTTTTTCACTAAATTTACATAAAATGCATATTTATTTGTTATCTGCCATAGGTATTATTTTATTTCCTATTGCATTCTCAGAGGGGACTAGAGACACACAATGCCAGCCAGCTCTCAAGCTGTTGTTTCACATTAGAGCCCTGCAAATCTAGCAGGTACCTGCCACGAAGGGAGGCTGTCCTGCTCTTCCTTTGCCTCCATTGCACCAGCTCCCACAGTGAGGCAGTTCACAGAAGTAAACCAAGAAAAAAACATCCACTTTTTTTGTAAGGTTAGTTTTCTGATAGTTGAGCTCCCTTAACTGGTTTAGCAGGGGACTGAATAAATGCCAAAGTGGGGTATAGAAGCAGAGGGAGCATACTGCTGGCAAAGGGAAGGGAGGCAGCAGGTAGCTATTAGACTGACTCAGGTATGATGTGAAGCCAGTTTGCCGATTTGCCAGCAAATTTAAATTCTGGTGAAGAACAAATGGTTTCTCAATGAGGTATTTCAAATGTCCATCCACGAAAGAAGGCTCTGGATAGATAGGAGAATGAAAAATTATCAGTAGGTGTAAAACTAGATATAGATTGCAAAAAAAACTGTGGAGCTCTGAAAATCTGCTGGAACCAAAGCTAGAATTCTGGGTTCTTTATAAAGTTTAGTAAAGAAAAAGAGAATCAGCTGAATAGTTTATGTAAATTCGGTTTCTGGGTCTTAATTTCACGTGAACATAGAGTGAGTAGGGGGTGCTTAGCATTGGGTTCTCTCTGTGGCAGGTGGCACTGAGCATAGTGCCACGGCTTTGGTGGTTTTCTGGACTTGGCAAGCTTGCCCTCTGGTGTTGCAATCCCCTGGGCCAGCACTCAAGATCTTAAATTGAGATTTAAGCCACCAGAAGTACTGTCTGTGGAGAATGAGAATGTGTCTACATTTGTGGGCAGATAAAAAAGAAATGTGACCATTTAAACTTATATCAGTAACTTTTGCCTCACTCAGGGTAATCATGAGAAAAGCCAACCAGAGTGCTTGGGACTGGAATCTCAGAGAACAACTTCTGATCACTGGAACTCATGCCTTTATCATCCCTAAAGTAATCCAGAAGTTTTTAATTCTTAAGAGTGCTTTCTGATGCTCAGTAGTGGTTGCTAATGCAGAGACTGGTTCTATTCAATAATTCATGTTCCTACATATGTAGCTCTATGAAAATGGGATAAGTCAAACATACCGTGTGCAAGGTATGTTATGAATCTTAAAAAGTTTTTACTTGGATAGAACATGCAATGCAAATGCAAACCACTCCACACAGTTTTCACTAGATTCCTAGCAAAAAGGTTTTTTTTTAACTCCCTAAAATATTTCTAGAATTGGTTCATATATACACATCCAAACATTATTGTATACTATGCAAATTTAGAAATCTCAGAATGAGTCACACAAAAGTTGAAATCCTTTCTAGTATGGAACAACCTAAAATTCCTTTCCCTACTAATTTTAGAACACACACATTTTCTCTCATTTCTTACAGTTCTGTTATCTAATCAAGAGGACAGGTGGCTAACTGATTGAGCACCAGTTTTTACCAATATCAAAACCATTTAAAAAATCATTACTCTGCTTCTCAAAAATCATTCATTGTTTTCACTATAAATATTTTTAATAGCTATAAATACTATTATTTTTTCCTCTGGTTTTGAGACTTTTAGACTGTACTTCCTTCATAGTCTCCAGAATTAAAACTTTGCGTCCATCTCCCTCCACCCTTCAATGATAATTTCAGTTATCATAAATACAGGTGAATCCAGGAATGTTCTTTAATGGAAAGTATATGTTGCAAAATTTGTGATAAAATTGTAAAAATTAGCAGGTAGGGTATAATACTGAGTTTCACACACAAAAATGCATATTATATGGTTGCATGCTTGGGTAAATTGAAATGCAATGTACTAAACATTACAGAACACTGCTATCCACAATATCTGATTATTCTCTGTAGTTTCCTATCCCTCCTGACAATTCAGTATCTGTAAATCACACCATACATTTTGATATAACTCTTACCCCATGTAGTCAAGGCCTAAGCAGTTCATCTTGAGGCCTTAATGGAACACACATAATGCAAAGGCTTTAGACACAGTAATACAAATCACCTGTGATGAATTACTGTAATTTATGGCTTATATTATGGGTGCACATAGGAATTCTGGTTAGGACCCCACTATGATAGATGTTATACAGAGAAACAAAAAGGTCATCCTTCCTGCCAAAAGTTTGCAATCTAAATAATATAAGTCACAGACATATCTGTGAGCATAACACAATATGCTACATAAATAGCTTGTGAAAAATCCATGGACTGAAATACATTCTCCTAAAACAATGTCAGATAATTTTGAACAATAATGAGCAATTGCATTAAAAAAAAAAAAAAAGAAAAACTCTGTTTCCAAATTGTTCTTGAATGCAACAATTAAAGTATTCACTTCATATAACTTACCCAGATACAGCAGACAGCACTGAGTAAAAGTCTGCCATGAACTAAAAAAATGTTCTGAACATAAAGAACACCAAAAACTCCGACTTCTTTCTATACCCTCTCAAGTACACAATGTCCTGTGCACTAGTAGAGGACATCCTATACTATAAGACTGTTGAAATGCTATAATTAAAGGTCTGTCAGAGTTTCCATTAAATCCCTGATTTTCAGGGTTTAATTAATAATAACAGTGAAAATTAATGTGAGTAGAATTAAAGCCACTGTCATAGCTCTACTGCATATTAATTCCTGATTTTAAGCCTCTACAACATGTGGGACTGATCCAGCTTCCTTTCTGCAGGCAAAACTCCTATTACAGGGGAAACCTCTTTCAATGTAAAATTCCTCATTGAAGACAGTGGATATTTGTCTGAACATAGAAAGTGCGATCAGGCTCTGAAACACCTATAGCGTTTATATGGTAAGTTAAATGAATGTTTCAGAAAGTCAAGAATTACTGAATTGCATAAAGTTTTGGAAGAAATGTGTTAAGCAGAGTTCAAACTCATACACCCTAAAACCAACAAACATTCACAACTGCTCAGTCAATTCCCTCCCATCAATTGACTCAATGTAAGTCTATCCATTTACCTTTGAAATATTAGTATTCTTAATTACTTCTCATTTTTTCTAAGTAAGAACTAAGGGGTTGGCCCCATAATGGAAGATGGAGAACTTATGTAATATTGGGAAATGAGCTTTCCCTGGAAGCATGAGAGCAAAACAGATGTTCTGCTACTGAAATAAAGGCTACTGGCATTTGGGATTTGGGTGCAAATAATTTGGAACACAGAATGTTCCATAAGATTATTCCCTGAAAATAAGCACTGGTATCTCACCATACAACACAAGGAAATTTAATCTTTCACATAAAAGGATCAAATAAAATTACCTCAGTGTGGAAGTCTAGAGAGGGACCTGGCAGAATACTAGAAGATATTCAGTTCTCTTCGAAGTAAATAGTATTACAGATGAAAAAATGTGAAAGCATGAAATTTTCTCAACACTGCTGAGAAAAACAGACCCAGAAATACCAGACATATGCAAAATACTACAGTGAAGGGTGGAGACAGTACATTCAGAAATTGTTAAAAATGTTAAGAAAATTTTGTTTCACATAAAAGCACCTATTATAAAATACACATTTTTTGTTGTTGTTCAGATTACAAACTAATAGGTGGCACTATTTTCTCTTACATTAGAAACCTATGTTGTAAACCTATATCACACACTTCACAGGTTAACAGAGAAAAAGGATTCAATACTATTTGCTGTTAGGACTGCTAAGTAGGCCAAGGAAGTTCATGAGTAACAAAACTTCATGTTATAAAGAAAAGTGGGTATTTACATGGTTAATGAAACCTATGCTGTCTCACTACTGAAAAACAAAGTCCACCTAATTAAAAATTCACATTATATCATATATAATCATAAATAATAAGCTGAAAGCAAATAGCAGAGAATGTAATCTGTCTTTGGTAAAGCTAGATACATTTGCAGCACAACACAAAAAGTGTGATAGAAGGTAGGCAATCAAAAAAAGCATGCTGCTTCTATTGTGATCTTATATTAGTACTGTCTTGATATCTAAATGTGGGGATCTACTGTGGTTGTCACCGTGCAATTCACTAAAAGACACAGTCTTTTATCTGGAGAGCTTAAAAACTAAACAGATAATATGGACAAAATGTTGGAAAAGAAAGAATTATCATAGCTTTATCAACCTAGAATTGAGGCTAAAGTTCCAGAGCTACCTAAACCAGAAATGTAACTGCCAGGCCCTGCCTCTGTCCTCCCCTCTCTGTGTGCTTCCTAGGCCACTTGCTGAACTGTTCTAGTTCACTATTCCAGCATAAAACTATCCCTTTAAAACTGAGCACACTTTTGCCAGACTAAGTTACTAACATAGATCAGTAAAGGAAGTGACAAATACCTGAGGCAGCAAGGGACACAAATGTTTGGCCTGGTGGGAGAGGATGGAGGGGAAGGACTCCTGCTTTAGGATAACTTAAACATAGAGATTAAGTAATTTTTCCAAATTCACTTAGAAATTCTATGGCATGCATCATATAATTTTTCTATTATGAGCATAAGTAGCTATAAGCAGATCTTGAATAATTTTAGGATGGACATTTCAAGAGACTTTTTAATCCCTAGAGCACCAAAAGTTTGCGTCAGCCATCCAGTGAGGTTAATAAGAGCGGAAATCTTAAGGAGATTTTAGATGGACCTTTGCATTGTATGAGATGGTTGACAGAGATGATAAAGGGTTATGACTTGAAAACTCAAAATTGTCCTTTCAATTCTATGCATTTTGAAATGGTTCAACTAATTCATAACTAAGAGAAGCTGAAAAAAGCTCCTTCAAGTACACTCTATTGGAGGACTTAAATCAAACGAATGCCAATGCTAAAACAAGGAAAAAGATATGAATCTAATTCTGCAACCCTTAGGAGCCGAGAATAGTACTCTATGATTTACTAATGTCACTATAAACCAGTATACAAAGAACAGTTAGGCTCTTTATAGAGACAAATTACGAACAAAACCAGAGCAATCTATACTATTAACCTGGAGTGTATATTGCTCTGCTTCCATAGTCTTTCAGAATTTTAAAGAATTAAGAAACCAACCCAAAACTTCACACAGGGACATAGTTTGCTGTAATCCATGTCGTGATAAAACAAGGAATCTCTCAACCAAAGTGGATAAAGCCAGTAACTGTTTGTGTGTATCTATTGCTGAGCTATGAGCTCTTGTGTTAGATTTAAGCTAAGCATCATACCATCCACTTTCTCTTCTCTCCTATTCTTTGATGCCGAAGTCACATGACAAACATCTGGTGATCAAAGAGAAATCATGAACTGGATAATTTCTATTTGGATGTTACTTTTTGGCTCCAATTATTCCTGCAGCTGGAGTGTTTCCTTCCAACAGCTCTATGCTGTTCTGTGAGCAACGATGGCAAAATGCCACAAATTTATGAGAAACTTTGAAGGGGTTTAGTGTTAAAGACTTCTACTTTCAAATCAGTACAGCTTGAATCAATAATGCTGCTACTAAACGTAAACAGGCATAATGGAAATTTTACAGAGCAAAACCATTTGTATCTAACATCAAAACCAGCACAAGGTCCCCTTTCTGTAAGAGTGCAAATCACATTTAGAGTAAGGCCAGAGAGAAAAGCAAGATTACTTTGTGATGATTTGCTGTGAAGTTCACTACGCTATTTGCTCGATAATGAATTTCAGTCATATTGCCATGTACTTCAGGCTTCATCAACAGAGTGCTACACTGCAAAAAAATATGATTTTAGGACCTTGGAACAAAGGCGAAAAATGGAAAAAGAGCATATATTATTATTTTATTTTCTGCAAGTAATAATTCATAAAACATTATTTTACTATAAACTAAATTCATGTTTCTAATGCATATTAAATATGGAATCAGAACTCCTTCACTGGATGTCAAATTCTTAACTTTCAGAGTTTTATATTCATTGCAGCAGGTTTTGGGTTTTATTTCACTTCCATACCAGCAGACAAAATACAGTATGCATTTTTTTTGGAGAATAACAACCAGGAAGAGATAAGACTTTTTAAAATAAAGCTTGAGAAAACACCTTGCTCTGTCTAACCACAAATTCCAAAATAGAGAAGGAAAGGAGAAGAGATGAAGGGTGTTGCTGGAAGAATGAATGTGGCTTCAGGTATATGAAATATTGGCTAATTCTGTGGTAAGCTTTTGCTTCCATCAGAAATAATAAATGGGAAGAGATTGCTAAATACCTTTCCACTGCAAAGGGAAGCAAGCAGTTTCTGGTATGTTGCGCTGGCAACAATCTGAATTTTTTTGGCATGCCATTATTTACAGTATCTTATCTACATTAGTAATAAATAAGAGCTGTACACACTAACAGCAACTGGTTGAATAGGTCCAAGCAGTCTTCTCCCAGCTTTTGTACATGTATAAAAGTATGGCCCCAATTCTAAGTAATTAAAGGATTTATTGGTCAGGTCAGGTTACAGAAGCTGTAGCACACAATAGGGGATAGCTAGGTTTTGTGGCTAAAATTCCCGTGTGATATAACTGTTACAGTACTACACAGCTCTCGGTCCCTCTCCTCTCCTCTTACATTTAGACTCTGGCTGCTTCTGCTCATACAGCTGTTCTTCTCAAATCCAAGGCTGTGCTTTTGAATTAGCAGGAGTAACTGGACATAGAGGCACAGAACAGTTGCTTTTACGACAGGTCTTGTAAAGAAATTGCTGGAAATCCTTCAAGAAAACTGTTCTCAGAATTGAAACTTTTCACAGGAGTTTACCAATTTTAGTGAAACTTTCAGAAGGAAAAGAATCTCAAGTCAAAGACAGGATTTCTGACAAAGGTAAGAAAAAGAAGCCTGGCCAGCATCCCGGGATAGCCTGGAATGTCAAAGACAAACATTCAAGTGAACCTGAGGCAGCATTTGTAAAGTTGTAAATACAACATTGTACTTACTAGAATACCTACATTTTCCAGATTGTTACCAATATAGAAGCTGCTTGGGTGCATGAGACTCCTGGACATTGACTCAAATTACAACCTTTACAACACTGACACCATTCATGAAGAGCCATCTTTCCTGAGAAAGTCAGAAGTACAGTGCTGGTTGAATGCCCAACATGCCTAGAAACCTCAATCTTAGGGAAGATGTAAATAAGAGCTTATCATGACCATAGAGAAGCAACAACTGGAAAGTTGCCTAAGGACTGTGAAAGTGCTCTCGCAACATCTATTTGATAACGAAGTTACTCCAATGAGTTCAGTGAAATTATCCTTACTTTACACAGGGGTCAGAGAAAAATGAAGCTGCTTAAACTGTAAAAACCTACCTTGTACATCTTATCATGCAAGCCAAATTAAAAAACCCCATGGAAATAGTCCAAAGAACTTTCTCTGCATGTGGCTGCAAGCCGTTTAAGTCACTCAGTGAGACGGGATAATGGCCATTATTTTTCACTTGGCCAGTTCATATTGTGACACGAGGAGAAAGACAGTCTGTCAAGTTTTTGTCTGCAGTGTCTAATTTTTCACCACACTGCTCCTGCCCTCCCTCCATTGTGTCAGGAGTGCATTAGGTGTTGGAAGGGCAATGAGAGACTCAACCAGTGCGTGGAGAGGCTGGAGAAGGGGGATTGAATTATAGGCAGCCTGCAGAGTCTGTCTGAAAGGCTGTGCTGTTTCTCTTTATGGCTGATATGTATCTATGTCCCCATGCCATATTACATGGAAGGGATTAGAAATAGGATTTCTGATATTTCAGCTGACATGTCAGGAGAGATCATTTCATGCAAGTCTATGTTGGAACCTAAATTCAAATATTCTACCTTTTAAAGGGATTGTGTATATTTTCATCTGTACTCCCAGGCTCAGAACCTTATTCTGCAATGACTGATACTGCAATGAAATGCACTTCAAAGAACCAAATTCATAGGTAATGTTTTGTATCTGTAGGTGTACCTTACTCACTCCCCAGTGACATAAATGACTACATGAAATAGGAGTAAGTGTTAAAATAGCTCTGAAATCTACATGTATCACAGTTTGTAAAAGTTTGGAAGTTCTTTTGTAAATCAAAAATCAAACAGTGTTTTGTTTGTTTGTTTGTTTAACCAAGGCCAAGAAAATAAAGAAACAAAGTAACAGAAAAATATCTCAACTTAACTGTAAGTGCAAGGTATCAAGGTCACTGATTATAAATATAAATAATGCTGCTGCACATAAATCTTAAACAGCTTACTGCAACTACTAATATAACTTTACAGTATTTACAAGATTAATCTTTTTAAAGAAAATTACAGGATCATATTATCAAAAAAGATTATGGTGTGTCCTACATAGTATTTTACTACACATATAGCAGTAACATGACAGCAAATAGGCATTTCAGAGATACCAAGTAACTATTGCATGAAGATGGTAACACTGTGTGCCAAATACCAAACACAGCAACAAGTCTTTGGACCATCTGATCTCCCCATACAAAATATGTTGTTAAACTCTTGGTAGCCTCATTGTATGTCTAATGGGAAATGTATCATTTTTCATGCCTCCAGAGAAATATGCATTGAGTATTCCAACTATAATATACAGATGTAAGATTTTCTAACTGGTGGCTGTTGAGGAAGTAGAAATTCCAGAAATACTACAATGCAGAAAGAATCCTTGGACCCTGCCCTTGTGACAGAATGAAGGTACTTTTGCTAGGTTATATGCATTTCTAGCACTCTTGCAACGGCGTTTTCCGTGTTGAATTCATGCAGTCCACAGTCTGCACCAGATAAATTTTAGCATAGCTCATCTGAGCCAACAGAGCTATGTGCTTTATACTAGCTAATGATCTGGTTCACCGTTTGAAGGCAAGCAGTATCACTGTAAGAATCCAGTTGGTAGTTTAGACCAATAGACACCCTTCTTCTGGAGCACTGAATAATGATAAAAATATTATCACTTAGAAACTTTTGCTTGCTAAGAGTTCTAGGTAGTAAAGAAAACCAAGCTCCCTTTCCCTTCCAAAAGTCTAAACCCATTTGATTTATGCCAGTATTTTAACATGGCCATGTAATGACCTTGCACAACAGAACAAATACATCGAAGAGAAGCCCAGTTGGGGCCTGCAATTATATACCTGCGTATACATCAGAACATTTTTGTCAGAAGCATAAGCTCCATCTCATTATGTTGCACTGTGTGTAACTTCTACTTTCACTAACGCTTAAATAGATACTGTTTGCAGCAAAGGGACCACGCACATGTTTATATGACATACAACAAAAGACCTTGGTTCTCTGGAGGACGTTCCTGTCACTTTCTCTTCTGCGGCTCCCCAAGCAAAAGCTGTTGCCTTGACAACTCAGGGGCACTCTCTGGCTCCATGTATGCCAGTAGGAGGAAGGCCAATTTCCTTCCACGAAACCCAGAACTGCTAAGAAATAAACAATTAACAACTGTTCTGATTCCCTCAGTACTGCCAAAATGAGGAAGCAAATGAATCTTACTACGACACAGGCTTTTATAAGCCAGAAGCAGAAGGATTCAAGCACTGAGGATTCATATACACAAGTGGGGAACAGAAGAAATCACAGTTACTTGAGACAGCAGCAAAATATTGGGAATGGCTATGGCTAAGGTCAGGCTAAGGTTCTTCTCTTTGATCAGCTTCCTATAACTGTAAGGTCACTGGCCTTCCATGGCATTGCCCTTGCTTTCCCATTACACTGTTTATAAAGGAAGTGATAAAAAAATAAAAATAAAGCAATATAAAAACAATATAAAAAATTTAAAAAGGATCCATTTGCAATTTCCACTACTTTTGCATATAGCCTTTCATAATATTAAGTAGGACTAACTTTCTTTATCTTGAATTTTGTGCCCTATTTTTCTTTTTTGAGTGCAACTCTTCTTCAAGTTAAGTGTATTTCTGAAGTAAAAACGAAGATATCAGAAAACTGACTGTCAGGAAAGACATTACAGTAGCTGCACTCCACTAGAAAGAACAGTAGACAGAGACGCTGTTTACATGTAACACAGAGAAAACTATAAGCGTGCTGCCTTGAAACTCCGGTCTTTTCTGTATCTGGTAACTTTGCTGGGAGCTGTTCAGCTATGGAATATTCAGCTGTGTGGTCTCTCTGTACAAAAATCTCACCACATCCATGAGGAAAATCACATTCATTGAAAGCCAAATCTTCTATGTAGAAAGACAGATATGCTTTTGTAATCTTTAAATTCTTTATTACCTTAAGCATGTATCATGGCTTTTGGCTTTTCTCTCTTATCAAACCTTCCCCTTCCTTAAGGGTTAGTCAAAGCATAAGCTATCTGTACTGCCAGTACATATCTACTGATAACACGTTACGTGTGTCCTTTACCAAAATGAAATTATTTTGGAAAGTATCCATTAGTAATTACAGCTGGATTTTCAGAGTCAATAGAAGCTAAAAGTACAGGAGAAGCTACTCATAATTTCATGATGCCAATAAAATCTGTAATAAAAAGCAGTGTACTCTGTATTCCAAAGAGACTGCACCATATCAAGAGACACATCTGCCAAAATCACCTAACGCCATTGAAGCTCTGGCATGGATTTTATTTGTTTATTGTATTTTATTCAAGGAAAGGATAGACAAAGGTTACTGTAGTAACACTTCTGCTGGCAGTTAAATTTAACATGCAACCACATATGGCCAGGCTTCACAATACACCAACTTGCTAGTCAAACTAATAGCATTTCTATTTTAAGTTAAATGGAAGGGGATTAGGGTAAGGAAACTCCTTCTATTGACCAGTGACATTGTTTATTACATAAAAGGTAATTGCTTAGAGAAGATTCCATCTCCTTTTGCTGCAGAAAATGTCTTGGTTTGCTGTTAACCCTTCTTCCATTACAGTGCAGCCACATATGTACCACTGCTCACAGAAGCATAGAGAGCCTTCTGCATGATTGAGGGCAAGAACTTTGTAATGCACTACCTTTATCTGTCATATTTTGGTCTACAGCAGTAAATTTTGTACGCTTCTACTGACTGCTCCCTGGAAATATGGTAAAGATGTGGCCTTTTATACAAAGATAAGGTACACAGAAGCGATATCCAGAGAAAATATTGTAATAGAAAAGAACAGGCTCAAACAACAATGAACAGCTCACAGTCAAATCCAAAAGCATTAGAAGATTTCAGGCTGTGTTGGTAGAGTACAAATCCATCTTGGATCAAATTATTCACCCATTTACTGTGGTCCCTCGCTTGGCCTGGCAATTAGTTCAACTGTGGAATGCTACTTATGAGTACATTCACAATCCTTACATATTCTCCACAGCACAAATGGACTTTAGAAAGGAAGAGCTGGATACAGGCTACCCTACCTAAACAAAATAGCAATTACTTTCATATAGGTCTTAAAGTTGTGTCTGAAAATGAAACACAAGTAAAAAGTTCTCATCTCCTACTTAGTATTCTGAGTAATGTGAGGCAAGTCGCTTAATGTCTTTGTGCCTCTGTTTCATCATCTTTAAAACAAGGATGATACTACTGCCTTTATGGGACTCACTGCCTATTTTTTGGATCTGATAGGGTCATGAATTTTACTGGTAATTCTATGCAGTCTTGTAAGACAATGTTCTCTCATTAGGCCATCTTAACATGGAAAAAATGATCTGCCAAGCAAAAAGTTATGCTAGCAAAACTCACTTAAGCAAAACAATATCCACAAATAGAAAAAACCAAATCTGATCTTTAACACATTCTTGAGGAACTCACCTGAGCAGACTGAAGGTAGAAATTAACGTCACTGGATAGGCCTGGTCTGCAGAACGAGATTTTTCCATTCTGTTTAAGAAACAAAGAGAAGGAAAATGCTATTTTTAGAATTATCATTTGAAATGCCTAAGTTAGAAAAATTATTAAAAAAGCAAAAGGATATTTTACCCTCTTTTTCCTACCAGTTCTGATTCATCATTGCATGACAATTTTTACAACTTCTAGTAAAGTATTGCAATTAGTTTAATCCTGTAGGGATGTAAGCTACTTTGTACATGCGTAAATAAAACTGCTTTATGTAAGCAGTAAGTCTCAGTCTCTTCCCCAAAACTGTTTAAAGTAATTTTGGTTATAATTAGCAACCCCTCAGAACGTAATTATTCTATGACTGGAAATTTTGCAATAAAGACTCCTTTCCTGTCAGATGGGTTTTAAACAGAAAGGTCATTCTGGCTAATAATTTCTGTGATTTTATCTCCCCCCTCCCCCCAAAGTTAAAAGCTTGAGTTAACACATGATGTCTTAAGGGAAAGGAACATGTTTTCTTCTAGTGTTTTAGAAGTGTACTATAACCTTGACCTACACAAATAACTTCTAGAGGCAAAAGTGCAATTTGCTTTGTCAGAGTAAGTCCTTGGCTTTACTCCCAAATTCCTCAGAAGGCTGCTAATCATAGCATTAAACAAAAGGGTGATTTTTAACAAGTTTTGTGCTTGAGCCTGTAGGATTTGCTCATATAAAGCACAGGGCTGCTTTTTCTTTTGCATTTGCCTGCTTCCACTCAGTGTAAGCAGGTCCTTAGTTACCTTTCAGCTGACTGGTGTCAATGATAATAACAATACATTTTTATTTTTAGAACACTCAAATCTAAAGGCAAGTTAGCTCTGCACACATATGCATGCACACACAAATGTAAGTAATATCTGAACATTTCCAAAGGACAACAAGTCCTTTTGGAATAGTAATGAATAGAGAAATCATCTTGTGCCCTGCATGAGATAGGTGCATTTCAAGATTTTCCTGTATAGCTTCCATGAAAATTGGCCCCTAAGCAAGGGTGTGAGTCATTGATGAATACAGCTCTAAGGCTTCACACTGTGCAGCAAGAGCTGTAAAAGGCATTAGAGGAACACAGGGGAGGAGGAGGAGAGAGAGAGGGGGTTAGGAGGTTATTAAATAAAACCTAGTAATGGTTTTACATGAACATTTTCTGAACAGTGTTTTGAAAACGTACATCCTAACCCACTGGGCACCATTCAGACTGCTGGCTGCAGTGCCCTCTGTTGGCTGATGCTCAAAGGGGCTGTACAGATCCTTCACCACTGACATAAAATAAGCTTTTGTCTCTACTTGAAGGGATTTGTTGTTACAGCTACCCTAGCAGTCTTTTAGTGAAAACTTAGGTTGTACCAGTAAAATAAATTACCCTATGGTGGTATGGCTTATAGTGATTTTTCAAATGAATATTGCAGCAAAAGGATGCACCCATGTCCACCCCACAAAAGACCATGCCCACAGAACTATACCAGCAAAACTCACTGCCTTTACCAGCACAACTATGCAAAAAGTATAGAATGGGCCAAAGAGAACCTATTGGTGACAAATTTAAACTTCCTCAAAATTCAGAGGTATTTGATTTTGGCTCATATTTGTCGTTTGGGTTTTGTTGGGTTTTTTTTCCCCTAACACCAATGTATTAAAATTGGTGCCAATTTGTATCATTCACTGGTTAGCAATAGACTATATGTAACTGATAACACATCAGACCTGGATTATGAGCAATTTTCCTTTTTATGCAACCGTGTTTCTCCTATCTAAGTCAGGAGATCCAGGTTTCAATAAAGACATCAGATTTTTAGTCAATACGCAAGTTGTTATCATTATCATGCCAGATTCTCCATCCTTCAGACTTTTCTTCATGTTCTGATCTCATACTCACTTGTGCAGTCCCCTCAAACTCTCTTCCCATTTTTGCTTCTTCCATTGTATTAGCAGTCTTAGTGCACCCATCTGAAAGAAAAGACACAATGTGTCCCATTACATCCCATTATCAAACACCCTGTGACTTACAGAGGAAAAGGTTCGCATGTGAAATTTATTACAAGCAGTGATTAAATGACATGAACTGGCTACACTGGGCTAGTTATAAATAATCCAATAACCTTTAAATGAGTATTTTTTCAGTAGATGGCTTAGATGTACAGTCAGGAAAAAAATGTTTTCCTGTATTTTAGATAACAAAAGTATCACTTGTTAAAAAGCAAATAATAACTGAAATCTTTATTTTCACAGAGATAACCATTTAAGGAGCTTGGGCAGAAGTGAACAAACAAAAAATTAATTTTTTTTTTTAACAGGCACAAGAGAAGCTATAAGTCTTTTAAAGGCCAGAAACAGTGGGTTTACATTTATGTAATTTGAACAAATGGGCACAGTGGTCTACATAATTGAAAATTCAATCCAAAAGGAATGTTAACAGAGGAAAATAGTTTGTCATGTTACAATTACTTTTGTTTCTCTAACAGCTTTAAAAATAACACACATAATTTAGGAAAAAAAAACCTTCTGTGTGTATATATATATTTAAGAATAGGAATGATATTTTCCCTTTTAACTGAGGAGTCGATAACTGCTGCTGTTAAAAAAAAAAACAAACAAAAAACAAAACAACAAAAAAAAAAGCCCCTGAAATACACAGACATGCAGCACCATCTGCTGGATTAGCATGTCTGTCAAACATTTATGCATTTACAGAATATATTACCACAGGCAGAAGAAGGGAAAAGCCATACAAACAAAAGCATATCATGGAGATTTGTTTAGTCAGGATCAGGCAAGAGAAATCAAGGCGTGTGGAATTTCCATGAAAATTGTGGAATAATACTCTTCACTCATGTAACACTTTATACTTTTCAGGCACTATGTATAAATACTGTATTCACAAAAACATGAACAAGAACACTTACGATTACAAAAATTCAAAAGTTCAGTATGTGTTTTAAATAACTGCATCAAGATTGATTTAATTTGGTTTCTTGCATGTATGCATTATGGTACATGATTATAAATTACCATTTTTTCACAGGATGCCTGTCTTGCATAGGATTGAACAGGACTGACTGTTCATCTAATAACAAACACCTATCCAATAATTTGCTTTCTTCTTCTTGGGCACTATGTGGTCTTATGCGTTATTTAACACACAAGCTCTGCTTGCATAACACAAGATTATCAGGTGCTCATCACTGCAATGCCACATTGCATTACAGATGTTAATTTAAAATCCCTGCAAAGTGAGTTGCGTGTATTTTTCACATATAGCGAGTAAAAGGAGGTTCTCATTTTGGGTAGGAAAGGAAGGGGCCCCTAATACGTACGCAGTCACGTGCCATTGTAGTCTCTGCTGTCTTTCTAGTAGTTTGTAGTGTCCTTGGAATTCAACCTTTCCATTCAGTCAGGTCACCTAACTGCACTCTGCAATACCTAGCTCTTGGCACGCTACCCTCTAGCGGGTCAAAAAGCACAGTACTTAGCAGGCAGCCCTTTCACCTGACACCTTCCAAACAGCTGGAGCTTCCACCTTGCTATCACACCTGATTGCATCACCTCTGCACTGATCCCTTTTGTGCTTACCCCCATTTCTGATACATTTCTGAGCTGTTGGTCCTAAGAATTCATTTTGAAAAGACAGCTGTCTATACACGTCAATCTTCTAGAAGTCTCCTCCACATATACTAGAATCAAGAATACATAAGTCTTAAGCAGCCTGATTTTTCTGCCTATAGGAATTTCCCATCTTCTTAATGGCCATACATATCAGCTATCTTTTATCCTCCTGCAGATGACCATCTTTGTCTTGTCCATGCTAGTAATGTAGGTCAAATCATTCCACATTCCTCTGGAAGACACTAACCGTACTCTGCACACCATTCTCAGCATCAGACAGACATCATTACTGAGCTGCACACTGTAACAGCGTACGGCAAGGAGGTCAAAAGAGAAGAATTCGGCCATCACAACTTCATACATCCCAGAGGGCAAACAGGAAGGTGACAGGAGACTGCTTGCTGCCAATTACTGTCTCGAGCTACCACATTTTCCTGCTGTTTACCACGACTGCCAAGGTTGCTTCTTCAAAAACATTACTCAGCATATCTTAGAACCATCCATAGCCCACCATGCCTTGTAAGACAACAGAGGCAAAAAAGATCCTCATGACCTCTGTATTTGTTTCACAGGTAGCTTGAGGCACTGAATCCCACACCATTCCTCTATTTTTAAAAAGCTAGGTTGCCTCCTCACATTGTTCTTCTTTTATCTTTCAATACTTTTAAGAATAACTGGAGGCTTTTCTCAGGGGGATAATCAGTGAAGTGACCAACAATTGAAGACTAGCAATATCTGCACAATACTGCAGGTTGCCACTTTGGTGCAACCTCATCAGGCCTGACTTTCAGCTCCTCAGCAATCTTTTCTTGTCTGAAAATATGATTCCATGACATATGCAGATATCTAGCAAAATCAATGTTTCCTGCTATGGTCAGTGTTGCTACTACGCCATCGGCCCATGTTTTATAATAAAACTCGCTGCAAACTCAGCGCTTCTCCAAATCACCTCCCAACCTTTTGTCAGTGCTCCTTGCTGTTTTGCTCAGGCACTTTTAAATCATGCTTTGATTAATTCCTTTTATGTCTTTTCACCTGTCAACCCTTTGAAGGCGATATTCGTCCAACCTTTTTAGGATGCTTTTTCCTGAGAGTGTGAAGCTATATCCTTCTCCATGCTGGAGTCTTAGCAGACACTTCTTTCTTACCTCCTCCTTTCTCCTTTTTGAGCATAGACTTCGTGCTGATGCAGAAGCTTGGCCGCTCAGACGTTTCAGCCAGACAATACAGCAAATGGTCACTAACAGAGACTTTCTGCAGCAAGCCTACGCTTCCCGCTAAGACTGGTATGCCTTTTTCCATCTATGAATGACAGGACTCAATAGCACAGGATGATTTGCAACCCAGAAGAGCAAATGGGTTCAAAAAGGTAACAGCCAAGTTTATGAAGGATATGGCGTTACTGTTTGTGGTCACCTGAATGCCATCTCTGGCTCAGGAAGCCCACCTGTCAGTCGTTGGGAGGTAACACCAGAGGCCTCTTCAGAAACAGGACGTGTACCATGCACCCTCCTAGAGATCTGCCGTTAGGTGTTATCAGCAACAGGTGAGCTACCCTGCCTGGTCTGACCCCAAATTTGGCCCAGCTGTGACACAGGCTGGCGCCCTCTCCGGGAGGCCGCTGGGTGTGAGGGGGCGGCCTCTGAGGTGATGCCGGTGGCGGGTCACCCGAAGGCACCGGGCCTTCAGCTTCGGCACGGTTACAAGCGACTGCAGGCAAGCCCGCGGTCTCCAGGCAGCTCCGGTAACCCCGCTGACAGCCGCCCAACCTAGGCGCTGAGGTAGGCGCTGAGGTAGGCGCTGAGGTAGGCGCTGAGGTAGGCGCTGAGGGCACCCACGTCCCCCTCCGGCGCCCCCGGGCCGCGGCCCCCCACCCGCGGCGCGAGCCCGCCAACGGCCGGCGCGAGGCGGGGCGGGAGGCGGCTCCCGCCTCCGCCACTTCCCCGTCGCCGGGGCTTCGCCGTTGCTACGGGGCCCGGCGACGCCAGGCTCGGCCCGGCGCGGCCCCGCCGCCGTTCCCCTTTGCCTGCCCCCGCCAGCGGCCATGGACAGCGTCGGCAGCCGCTCCACCGCCTCGGTGCTGGCCGAGCTCCGCTGGGACGATGGCTACGCCGTCCCCGTGGCCAACGCGGAGAACAAGGCGCTGGAGGACGAAGTGAGCGCGAGGCCGCGGCCGGGGAGGGAGAGGACTCCCGGGGCGCGGAGCCGTGGGGGCCGCCCCTGGGCCCTGAGGGGGCCGCCGGCGCCCTGCCCCTCGCCGGCCGCCTCAGGGCGGCACGGAGCCTCCCCCGCCGCGGCCGGGCTGCCGTGCCCGCCGGGGGCCCGGGCAGAGAGGGAGGGAAAGCCCGCCAGTTCCCTGGGCGCCGCGGAGGGGAGCGGGGAGCGCGGCCCGGAGCGGGGAGCGCGGCCCGGGCGTACCGGCGGGCTGGGCGCCGCGGGGCTCCGTCCCGCCCCGCCCGCGGCCGGGTGCGAAGCTCGGGATTTTCTCCCGAAATGTCTCATTTCAGTACTTTGGAGGAACGCGGTGCGTGCGTCTTAACGTTTTTCCGTTAGTAATGGCGGCGGCTATAGTTGCGGGTAATAAGCGCCTGACTAAAAATAGTTACTTGACAATTCTAACTCTCAAATAGCTGCAGAAGATGCAAAACGAAAAAGTAAAGCTGCAGAATGAGTTGGCCGACTTCGAAGAGCGTACAGAAGCAATGGCATCTCATTTGAAAAACGTAAGACAAGAGTTCAGCTTCACTCAGGTGAGTCGCTACCTCTAGCAGGTCCATTTTATCAGGCAGGCCTGTAACCCAAGCGTCTTTCTGCGGCGGGTGTCTCTCTGTTTTTTGCCAGCTTTGTTAGAGATTTGTCAGGATTTTATTCCAGGACTGCCACGGGAAACAAAAGTTAAACTATAGATCTCAGTGATACAATTTGATAGTCGTTAAAAAGACCATCCAAGATCAAATGACCGAACCTAGAAGAAAGCTGAGAAGGATGCATTTTAGGATTCTTTATGAATGGGGACTTTTGTAGATGATAAGAAAAAATTGGTCAAGGAAAATAAAACATCAGTGTAAGGGAAAAACAAATTTATAGTCTTTATTATGGTCAAGAGTTAATTGTGAAAAGCTCGTGAAAAGCTAATTCATGGACTTGAAAAATGAAGTGGGGTGGTCAAGGTGTAAGTCTTTGCTTGCACTCCGAGTTACTTGGTCAAAATGGGTGGTTTAGATTTCTAAAGAGTCCTGAGTCAAAGCTGTACTTCTTCCAGGTGAAATATACTAGGTGAAAAAGTTAAGAAACTTCCCTTCAGCTGAACATCTTTTTAATTTTTTTGGTGCTAGATTCAACCTTTAATCTGCACTTAAATAGACAGCACGTACTACTTAAGAGAAGCGTCTAGTAAGTAATAGATTTCTTATTATGCAAGGGAAGGAAAAAAACCCAACCCTCTTAAATAATTTTGTCACAAAGATTAGACAATATAGAGATACTGCTATAGGCCAGCCTCGTGGTGTTCTGTCTCAGCACAAAACAATAAAATTTTTTCTTTTGCTGTGCCTCTTGAACCTGACATAAAGCTGCTGGTGACCAAGAGGCTAAGATTTTGATGCTGAAGGATTAAGAT
The DNA here is from genome assembly GCF_947461875.1 of Haliaeetus albicilla. NCBI lineage: Eukaryota > Metazoa > Chordata > Aves > Accipitriformes > Accipitridae > Haliaeetus > Haliaeetus albicilla. Next base: position 35,073,822 of record NC_091491.1, read on the forward strand.
TCTGAATCTTGGGGGAAAAAAATCTTTGAATTGAGTTCTTAGGCTATAAATGGTTGATCTGTGGATATCTGACACAATACAATTGGGGTGTGTATATGTATTAGAATACATATATTTGAGATACTAAAATTCAAACAATAAAGCTGCTCTGAAAATTCCTATATTTACATGACAAAATCATACCATCTCTGACTTGGGATTTGGTTGTATGTAAAAAAAAGGGGGTTTGTTGATATATGCCTTTTGTTTATTGTAAATGCTAAACTGTGTTATTCCCTAGTCTCTTTACAAAGCCAGAGAGAATGAAATTGAAACTGAACAACACTTTAAAGCCCTTGCGGAGAGAGAGCGTGGACGTCTCAAAAGTGAGATTAAACGACTGGAAGATGAGATAGTTTCCTTAAGAGAAAAGAAAAACAGTCAAGAAGTAAGGCTTAAAATTTTTGTAAGAGAACACCTGTATTGCAATTAAATTTTATGACTTGTCCTCACTTGCACTTACAGAAAAAATACTATAAGTCAAGAATAGTTAATTATAGTTAAAACTTATAAACTGCAATAGATGATGTGGATGTGCTTTTTCCTGTGTAGGCAAGTAAAGTGACACTGAGGATCTCCTTGCATAGACTGGTCAAGACTTGGCAAACATTAACTAGATATTGAAAGACCTCTGTTCTTAATGTTCTTAATGCCAGATACACAGCCACACATCCTTATCACCATCTTGTTAATTCTTGCAGGTATTTTCTTTATGGTTAAAAATCAAATTGTTAGTGGCAAATCTTCTTCTCTACATGAAATAAACTTGGGGCATGATTTCAAGCTCAAAAATTTGCTTGTGTTTAAAAAAAAAAAAGTAATCTAACGCTATCTAATTACAGGTGTTTTTCTGTTTAATGGAACTGTCTCTTTTTCTTTCTATGAATAATTTAAATTATGTTTGGGGTTTTTTTTTTATTTGCTCTCTTCTCATTAAGTCTGTTTGTAATCTCCAGTCTCTTAGAATGGGTAGCAGGATGAAGATATCCTTGCTATTCAACTGGATCCAGATTCTCTCATATTTGTGTCAGGAAGACTCTTTACAGTCACATGGGGCCACTTGTAATTTCATATACAGGATAAGGATCTAAGAACTGGGCCTTAGTGTGTGAGGGAGAAACTTTACCCTATGATGCCTCAGATCAGTTTATTATGTGGAATAAATATCCCACATACAGGTATATCTTGCCAGAGGTTGAGTTTTCTGTTTAAAATTATTTGAATTTTAAGTTTGTGGTAACTTACTGTCTTGTTTCTTTTTTAAGACCAGGACTTCTATTAGCATTTGTCAAGTATAATACACAATTAACAAAAAACCCCTAGCAATTCTGTTGACAAGAAGATGTGTGTAAGCTTGTTACAGTAACTTGAACTGGTTGTTTCAATTCCTGTTCAAAGAATATTAGACACTTAATATTAACCCTTTAATTTATCTTGAATTTTATTAGAATACTATAAATAAAACCACTATGAAGTTGGAAAACTTAAAACAGCAGATGAACTGTGATGAGGAAGTTCTGGAGAGCTGGATAAAGGAATCAAATCGTAAAGATAATGATGCTATCACAATCCAGAAGTATGCACAGCAAGATGAAGGGAAACTAGGAGTAAGTAAATGACAGCAATTTTCAGAAACAAAACAGAGAACCATTTAGTATTTGAAGATCTTGTTATGTTATCAAGTCAGGCAAGACTGAGACAAGATTTTGTACAACAGCACTGTTAAACTTGTTTCGACTTAGCACAACATTGCAATTCTATATGGTGTTCATTTTAAAGGTCGGAAAGAACAGGTTTTACCAAAGGTGAAAGGCATAATTCAAGGCATTAATTTGTTTGTTCCTCTGGATAATATTTAAGTTTTAATTTTTCTGAGGAAATGCACAAATAGATAATAAAGTCTAGAAAACAGTGCCACTGAAGAGGACTATGATCAAAAATGCATCCCAAGTAACAGACAAATAGTGTAGATTTTCCCATTAGAACTGACTTTGTCTTAGAACAAACTACAGCTACTTCAGTAAAGCTGCCTGGAATGATGAAAGATGGTATAAATAGACACTCCAGTCACAAGTTCAGACTTTATAAGGGTTAGTTCTCAAGTACATTACTAATTTAGAGATAAGTAGGGAGGAGAAATTTGATTTTTACTCATTAAATGCTTAACCCCAAAACTTTAGCTTACATAGTCTTACTGATATCATTGGCATTAGCAAGTCTCACAGCATAGTAGGAAGAGTAAAGTGAAATAACTGATGATAAGGATACCACATACACATTTATACACAGTGGAGGGTTGCTTTGGCCTTGCTGCAGTCTGGTCCCAAGGGCCGACAAGAGATTATGGCCTCTTGTATGACCAAAAATTTGGGAGGTTAATTTCTCAGTTTTTTGTTCTATAAAACACAATAAAACTGATGCCTCAAGAATTCCACCCCTAACTGTAGGAGAGCTTTAAGAATTTATAAGACGTTATGTATTTGTTTTCAAATACATTATGTTTTCATATCCTTTCATTTTAGGCATTAACCCTTCAAGTAGAAAAGTTGACCATGCAAGCAAATCAGAAGCGCAGAGCTCTTGATAATGAGCTTACAGAAACGTTAGCAGCTCAGGTTTGTGCTTAAGGTTCTTGAAGCTATCTTGTTATATGTGAAATTTTTAACATCAGAAATCATGGGGGTGCTTTCTTTTAAACAGATAGAGCTTGACAAGACAGCTGAAGATTTTCGCAGAGTTCATCAGGAAAGGCAAGAAGTCATCAGGCAGTGGGAGAATGCAATACAACAGATGCAAAAAAGAGATCAACAGATTGATCATTGTGCCTTGGTAAAAGTGCTGTAACTGATCCATATCAGTATATCAGCCTGCTTTTGTGTCTGATAGTGATAAGAATTTTACCACTCACACATAGAATGATTGGGTCTTTTAGATGTTCAGTGTTCTCGGTGTTTACCTCTATTTTGTTAGGGTGTTTCAAAGTTCAGATATTGCTAAAAAGTATTCAGAATTTATTTTGAAAGCTGTATCCCTCAGTGTAAGTAATGGTGCTCTGCTTGATACTATGCAAGGTTTGATTTTCAATCTCAAGGTTGTTGGAAAATGCAAAGCATGCCAGTTTCAGTGTTTTCTTTGATCTAAGAAGCAACAAGATGGAATGTTGTTGCTTAGAGAGTAAGGACTGTCAACTGCATTGAGGGGATTCTGTGTCTGGGCTGCAATATAAAAAAGAAAATAGAATGTTTAGAATTGAAGGAATTAGCATTTCTACCTCTGTGAACAAATGCATGACTAACATTTATGTCAGAATTATGATAAATGATCCCATTAAGGTTAAAAACCGGTCTGTAAGTACATTCTGCAAACGGGGAGAAGCGACAGCACTCTTCTAATCCAAAAAAGAACCTGTTGGGCATTATAAGTTAATATTAGTTTCTAAAATATATAGTCTTTGGTTTTGTCAGTGTCTTACGCATAGATGGTACAATGGGAAGAGGTACAAATAAAGTATATTTTATGCTGGCTTTGTCAGGAGAAGTGTGAACTCGTCAGAAAGTTCTGTAGGGCAATAGAACAGATGCACCAGAAAAAGCTTGAAGGATCAGTGTAGAGAAAAAAAAAAAATCTTATAAATGTGGATTCCAAAGTAACAATGACTTTTTTGAACGGGGGAAGAGCCTAATTGCGTGTACAAGAAGGCTCTACCTAAATCCGTAGCTCTGCTCATATGATTTTCCTGCTGAAAGAATATCAGCTTTAAGTTGCCCATATGGGTATTACATATACCCTGAGCAGAAACATGGTTTAAACAGGCTTAAGATATAACACTAAAAAAAGTGATAATAGGAAACGACAAGCCAGAAGAAATACTACCAAACAGAAAACATAATGGTCTAATTTAGCTGAAATATTTTGGATTTCATAGTATATCAGGTCAGAGGATTCCTCCAAAGAACAAACAACAAACAGATATAAAAAAACAACAACAAAAAACCAGCTCTGGCCAACCTTCCATATATTAGTAGTCCATAGAACAGTTCTACTGATGCTTTTGTAAACAGATTTTTTTTTTTAACATTAGAACTACAGTATAATTTTCCCAGTAGCTAATCTTTTACTTAACCTTTCAAAATACACAATTTTCACTGAATAGCTATAAATCTGTCTGCTAAAGTAAGCATCACTACTGTTAGTAATTTTCCTCTTGCATTTCTTTTGTTTCAAGTCTATTTGAAGTTTCGTTCACATAGCTTGTTTTTTTTCCCCTATACAATCAATCAAAAATTATTTTTATTTCATACAAGTTTATAGTGTAATGTTTTTTTGAAATTATTGGAATATTTTGATAGTTTCCAATCCAAAACAATTGTAGTACTTGGTGCTGTGATGTATTGGTGGAATAAAGTAATTTAAGAATGATGTGATAACTGGGCTGTCTCATGCAGAGTAGTGTTCATAGTCTATCTTCTGGTCATACCTTTTATTAATCTAATAGCATCTTAACTAATGCAAGCAAATCTGCAATGTTTTTATCCTGATAGCTTATAACAGAGATAAAACAGGAGATCAGAAAGAAAGAAATTGTGCTGAAAGAGAAGACTTCCTTTTTGGTAAATGAAACTCTTAATAATATGGAATATGAAAAGAAAATTTCTTCTGCTGAGCGGGAAGCTACCAGCCTCCGAAATGAGTATCAAACTCAGGATAGTTATAGCATTCAGCTGCAGGATGAGGTAAGGATGACCAAACAGTTCAGAAAAACAGACTGAAACTCTAACTTTTGACTAGATGGAGGAAATACTGGAATAGAATTTGCTTTTCTCTGGTTTTAGACTAGCCTCTTAATAATTCAACAAAATGTCTGCTCTTCTCAGTCTACTCATGATTATTGGGGTCTGAACCCTCAACTTAATCCTTTCATTGACAGTGGTGAAGAGATTAGCTTGTATTCTGTTGTGTTTGTATAAAATGGATGAATTTTCTCTTAAATGGTGTAACACTATTAGATGCTTCAGAAGGAAGTGTCTTGCCTTCAGCATATGTAGACTGCAGTATTGTATAAACATGAGAGGAATCTCTTCCAGATTCCAAGCTTAGCAATTTTTAAAAAAACACCTGCATCTGCTGTTGCCTTAACTTTGGATAGCTTTTCTGTAGCAGGTGGTTCATAAACTGGTATCCTAATTAAACTGTAGGTAGCTCAAGGTGTAGGCTATTAGATTACACTATAATTCATGCAAACTTGAGGGCTCACAGAATTGGTAGGTTTTCATCTCTAAGCTGTGAGACTCTTGCTTGAAGTGTTTCATAAGTAATACTACATAATGTGATAATGAGAACAGTCTGCCGTTATTAGATGTTAGAACATCTGTGGCATCCAAGTGAGAAACAAGGAAAGAAACAGACTTGGAGTTCAACTGACAGCTTGTGACCTCCCAGTTTCTCATTCTGGTACAGAAAGAGAGACCTGCTATGTATACCCTTGATCAGGTTTCTGTATCTGTGAAAGTGAAGACAATTACACTTACACTGTTAAGTGACACTGTGAAGACTAATGAGCTACTGATTGTAAAGTATTCCTATCCTGTTTAATGACTGTATGTTGTCATGTATTTTTTACCAAATTAAATGTCTGTGTGTTTTGACACAGTGCTCCTTTATCTTAACCAAAATGATTTTATGTACCCAACAAAGTCTGAATTAAAAATATTTATTAGATATATAAGGGTATCCATGCTCATCAGTCAGCTGTGCTCTATAAAACCATGGTTCCACTTACACAGATGCTGTTGGACAAGAATTGCAGCCCACAGCACCTTCATAATTCATTCTGTATTCTTAAGTATTTTGTCCCAGTATTCAGATTATGTAAATTAGTCTGAGTTTACTAGCTGTGCTGATTTACAGCACCTCAGAATTTGTAGCGCTTCTCATTTGGAAGACACCGTTAAAAAGAAGCGGAGTACTTTCCAATATGTAGGTCCCTTACCATTTTAAATATCCTAACATGTACCAAAGTAACCAAGAGCTCTATTGCTCCATTTTGTAATTTATTAGCTAGACACTTTGAAATCCACTGTGGACAGAACTGCTTCTGATCTGGAGTCTTTGAGAACACAAGTAACCAACCTGAAGAAAGAAATTCAGAAAAAACAAGCCAGGTAAGAAACAAACCTTTAAAAACATCATTTGTAAGGATTAGTAATATAATCAAATCCTTGAGCTAGCAAAGAACCTTAAATAATGTTGATGACTAAAGCCTCCAACTTTCTGGTTACTTCATGTCCTGCATAGGTTCTGGCACTGGACAATTTAGGAAATAGTCCTGGTAATCCTTGTTTTTAACCGATTTTTTTCTCACCCTTTAGGGCCTTGGTTATCATATGTTCAAGTTTAGCCTGCTTTATTAGTCAACTGCTCAGTAAGGAATGCTGCTTGGTTTTGGCAGTGTTGTATATGCAATGTACATTTAACTTGTTAAATTATGTAATTTTGTTTAGATTAAGCTTTCTTAAAGAAAAAAATGCAAGTCTTTCCAATAAGCTGAAGCTTGTGACTGAGGAGACACTCAGTTCAGAAGACAAAGCTTTGAGGATGGAAGAAATACTAAAGGAAGAAGAAAAAAATGTCAAGGTAAAATGTTTTTCATGGTTTCTGCAAATGAGGATTCATTTGAATTTGCAAGCTGTATCTAGAACAAACATTTATGGATTAAAAAGGAATGTAAGTATTAATATGACATGTAGCTATTTCATCAAATGATGAAGTAACATGCATGTAGATACATCAGTATCTGTGTTGGGAAAACTCTGGAGGAAAACAAGTGGTCCTAGTAATTCAGAAGATGGTGTCCCCATATATTAACATAGGATACTGGAACTCCCATTGTACAGATGAGATACAAAACCAGTATTCTGACTGCATCAGTGTACTGAACAGGGCTTTTACCTCTGACAGCAGCTAAAAAGCTACTTAGAACTTCTTGGCTAAATTGAAATAAAAGTTATTTACTGGAATGTGGCAAATTTTGTTACAAAGATATAGTAATGTTTTGCTTCTGCTTTGTAACAATACTGAAAAATTCCAAAATCTTGTATTTTGCTTAGCTCTTCTGGAAGTTCATGTCTCCAAACATTCTGGTTTATGGGCTGCTGAGGAGCAAGGATACTTGAACTTCTATCAGTTTCCCATCATTAAGGTTGTTAAGCAGCCAGTCTTGTCAGGATGATTTTTCAGTAACATTACCACTGAAAACTTCTTGGCTTTTGTAAAACACCGCCATAATTTACAAACCTGCAAAGAGCAATGATTTTGGCAAACTGGGATTAAAAAAGATTTTGAAATCTTTTAATCAGATTTGGCTGGCCTAGTCTCCTGTTCATTATTTTAATTCTATTACATGATACTCTGATACACCTAACTTGTGGACTGTTAAGTGATTACTGGCTCACTTTAGATTTCATTTTCATGATGAATAAAGATTTTGATCTGGGAAGCTGTAACATAGCGACTATTTTTGTAACATGTCTGAAAATACTTTTTATTTTTTAATTCAAACCCCACTTTTTATGTTGCAAATAAAGTATAGGAATAAAAGTATCCTAATTCATTATCATCTGATGAACTGCAAAGGGATTTTGAATAAATGCAATGTTGTAATGCAATCATCTGAACTTTCCTGCGTTTCAGAAAATGTTTTCTACTGTTTTGTCACTTTGCTACTAATTCTCTTAAAGTATTGTACTACTTAGCTTCTGACTGAACTTGATACAAATATTTTTTACATTTTGCTGGACAATTGAGTACTGGATATGCTGAAGCTTTCTTTACTGTAAGATGATCAAGTTAAATTAATGTGACAGCAGGTGTTCCCACACAAAGTGACAGCAAAGCTGTATCTGTGCATACAGCTGTATAGTCTTTTTTTCCCCTATTTTGTGTTTCCTGTAGCATGTATGTGAAATAATCCCTTGCCATAGTCTGAGTGTTATTTTTCAAACTTTTTACCTCTACAAGCATTAACTATACATTTTAAATATACATACAGAAACTAGAGAGCGGATGTCTTTCCTTTATAGAGAGTTTCTTAAATTACAGGCCTTGCTTACCATTTTGGTTTTTCAGATAATTTGAAAACAAGTTGGAATGATACAACATTTCATTAAAATTAAAACCTTATTTGCTTCCCCTTAAGACTGTTACCAGGGTGGCTAAACCATTAGCAGGGTTTCTCTACTTGCATCTGTGGCGGATAACCTAAGATGACATTGAGCTTGGCAGCTCCACAGCTTCAGGGTAATATTTTAACTAGGATGAACTGTTCTTGAACAATGTCTGTAATGTATTAGTCAGAAGCATGCTTTCCATCACCATTAGACACACATGGCTATTTGCTGCATCTATTAATTTACTGTGAAGAGATATTTACAGGAACAATGTGGATGAAATGTCACCGTTTTGCGCTTTAGTTTTGTGATACTTCTCCCTCTTCGATCTGTGGCAAAACACTGTTGCATGGTGAAGCTTATTGAATATCTTATTAACAACCTCACTTAGAAATAATTTCTATTAAATAAATGAATTTAGATATGCATGAAAGACTTGAAAATGAAGGTCAAATTGTGATCCAGTTTTAGCAGATGAATTCGTCATTGTCATTAGCTTCAGAAATACAGCTCAGAATTGGGCACATGCATAAAACCAGTTTACTTCTGCAATTAAATTCCTTTGTTCAGGCATGATCCAAAGCCCAGTGACATTGGTGTAAAATGCTACAGGCTGTAACAATTCAATATTAAACTTATACCTGCTTTTTACTTCCTGAGTTTTGGATTTGGAATTGCTCTTACAGCAAGTTCAACTACAAAAAAAAATTCTGTTTGGTTGAATGTGATACCTTAACTCCTTCTCCAAGAGTTCATTATCTTTCACCATTAGTAAAGCCAGCAAGTTGGTTCACAAGCAAATTTCACAATGTATACGTATAAAAATCAAGAATAAGTACATTTTTAATCAGTGTAGAAAAGTGAATTCTAAGGTGTTTTGCTATATTAATTTAAATATGCATCTTCAAACTCTGTACCAGACTTGTGCTAAATGTAATGAGTCTTTTGGAACAGGATTGTCAAAGGCAGCAGAATGTGATGCCACATTACTCGTTTTAAGGATGTACCTTACAGGAAACAAGCATGCTGAATGGCCTGAGCTTTGGAAGGTCTTTGGGTTTTGGGGGAGGGAAAGAATAAAGTTGTCTGTCTTGTTAGGCTTATAAAAAGAAAATAACCTGATTTTTTTCTTTTTCAGTGCATTTCAGGTTACCTGAAATGTTCAGCATTGTCTTATTATAACAGACCCTACTATAACCTCATTTACTGCACTGATGTAGTTGTTAATGGCAACTTACCTCCAAGAACAAGGACGTGATTTTAAAATGTGTAATTAATTTTTCAAACAAAATTATTCCAACTTACATAAGCACACATATGTACATACACGTGCACACACACAGAGTTACAAGTTTTAATAAACCATTGAAAAGCTTTGTATTATATTTCTTCAAATACTCACATATACTAGAAGCAATAAGGGAGGGTTTTTTTTAAAAGGATGACAGGAATTTTAGTAGCATTCCCATAATGGGGAAAAAAAAAGTCGTGCAATAGTAGGGTAGGATCCAAGTTAAAAAAAAAAAACCAAACCCCACTTTAAGTCAAAGACTTTTCTTGCCAACCATTCTGAAGACCTATGAAAGTCTGTGTTCATATTAATGGATATAGTATTGAAATTTTTTAATCTTCCTATGTATGATTAATAAAGGCAAATAATTCTTCAGAAATTACTTATGTGATTAATTACTACTTAATGATTACTTTGCCACCAGGAAAAAGAAACAGAAATGAACCAGTTAAAAGAACTATTTTTCAAGAAGACTCAAGAGTTAAAGGTGCAGAAGGATAAGGAGAAGTGTGTTCTAGCAGAAATTGAGGGATGTCGAACATCACTTAAAAATCTTCAGAGTCGACTGCACAGACTTGATGCAGATGCATTAAAACAACAAGAATTAATATATAACCAGGTAAAATATTAATGTACTTTCATACTATGATTGTTTCTTTGGTCTAATGAGAGTAAATTGCTTGAGTTCTATAATCTTTGCCAACATCTTACCATTGTGGAAATGCCATGCAGTTTAATTTGAAGTCGTCATTTATTTCTGTCTCAAGATGTATGGGTAAAATTGAAATAACTGAAACTTGCTGTAGTATCACCTACATTATGTACTTGGCAAAAGCAGCAGACCCAGGGTCTGCTGCTTTTCCCACTAATTTCTCAAATTAGCTCTTTTCTTTGATCCCTCTGAACCACAGACACCTCAGGGTAAATTTTTAAAGCAATACAAGAGGTACATGCCAAAATCCTGTTATTTACTAATTGGATTTTGTGCATATTTCCTATGCACCACTTTGAAAATTTGCTCTTTTATATCAGCATCCGCTGGTAACAGCAAGATGGCAACTCCGCTGTAAGCCTCCCTACAGCAGACTGTGCTGAGTATGCTTTGTTACTCTTCTAGAAGATTACTCCTGAACCATCACTGCACATCAGTCATCTAAGAATATTTTGCTAATGAGGTCTATAAGCCATAAATTATTATAAAACAATAGCTTAATTGGGTGACTGTCCTAAAGCCAACATTTAGATCCAAGTTTATATCCAGTGTTTTAGCTTTATAGGAAGGCTATAATTGCTTATCTCAGACTATTAATTCTCTTAAAAATTATTTTAACAGGATTTTTATATTCAGCAAGTACAGAGACGTCTGTCACGGTTAGAAGGAGAGGTTAATGCAGATGAAAAACAAGTTTTGGAAGCAAAAGTTGCTGAACTTAAGAAAACCTTAGAAGAAAAGAAAAATGCATATGATGTTTTACATGCGCAGTACAAGAAACTTGAGGTAACTTCCTCAGAACATCAGGTTGACCATGTAACATCTAGAAATCTCAGTGATTTAATTAGATACTGTCCTATTAATTAATAACTTGGTATTAGATTAAAAGATACCTGAACTTTGTGTAACGTATGTGGAAAACTTCATACGTTCCCTATACCTTCCAGAAAAATAGGTCATTGCTGCACACCTGAGGCACTTTAGCAGGAAGACAAGCATTGAAATGTTGGTCAGGCGAGCTTAGCTTTCATTTCAAGATGTGACAGGCTGCTTGCAAATGTCTGAATTTATTGTTAGGACCATATAGAAATAGGAGAATGTTATTCTGTGATGCTACTACTTGCCTTTATATTTTTCATAAAATTAGAGTTGTGTTTAAAATTGTACAAAGTAACATTACTGAATTGAAGGGACCGTATTTGAGTTAGTTGACCACATCCTGATACGTAATTCAGAAATACTGTTTTTCTGTCTTTATTCCCATGTGAGATTTTTGCATATACATGCTTGTTCTCTGGTTTTCCACTATCCAGTGACCATCACTAATTCTTTAAAAAATATACTTGCCTTTCTTGTAGAAATGAACCAGTCAGTTATTCTGTAGCCAATTTATAATTTCTTTTTATAGGTAATGTATTTTTTTATTAATCAGCTACATTTTAGCATGTTTTGAAACCTCTTTTCAAATAGAAACCATACAAGGCTAAAGTCAGGTTTTTAATAAAACATCACAACTGGTTTCTCAAAGTTCTAGTTAAGAAAAAAATTGATCAATTTAGAGAGGGGAAGAAGCTGCTTATAGGAGAGCCCTTTAACTGGAGACCCATGCAATAACAAGGTTTAATGTTGGGCAACTGGTGCCCACACTTCAGTTTTGAGGCAATGCAAAATTTGACTAGTGAGTATGATCAAACATTGAAACACATCTCCAGGAATTTATTCATACTCTGGAGTATTATCAATGACAGATGGTTTTATGAAGATGAACTATAAACATCAAAGTCATGGTCAGACATGCCAGGAGATTTTTTTTTTTATTATTATTTTTTATTTTTTACCTAGGCCAAAATACATGATTGTATTAGAACTGCCTTATTGACTGAAAGAGCTATATTGTATAATAACAATTACTACACTCCCAATGAAACAAATAATGACATTAATATTGCAACAGCACTCTGCATGAGGACTGCAGTGCTCTAGGCACTGTTTGCAGATATGGACAAAAGATGATCATGGTTGCTGGTTCCAGGACTTCAAAATATCTCATTTAAAATGAACTGGTAGCTTTTGGTGCAAACTACGTTCACTGAATGTCCTGGTTTCAGCTGGGATGGAGTTAATTGTCTTCCTAGTAGCTGGTACAGTGCTATGTTTTGAGTTGAGTATGAGAAGAATGTTGATAACACACTGATGTTTTCGGCTGCTGCTAAGTAATGTTTAGTCTGAAGTCAAGGATTTTTCAGCTCATGCCCAGCCAGTGAGAAGGCTGGAGGGGCACAGGAAGTTGGGAGGGGACACAGCCAGGGCAGCTGACCCAGACTGGCCAAAGTGGTATTCCATACTGTGTGATGTCACATCTAGTATAGGAACTGGGAGGAGTGGGGATGGTGGGAGGATCGCTGCTTAGGGACTAACTGGGTGTTGATTGGCGGGTGGTGAGCAATTGCATTGTGCATCCTTTGTATATTCCAATCCTTTTATCATTACTGCTGTCATTTTATTAGTGTTATCATTATCATTATTAGTTTATTCTTTTCTGTTCTATTAAACCATTCTTATCTCAACCCACGAGTTTTACTTCTTTTCCTAATTTTTCTCCCCCATTCCACTGGGTGTGGGGGGGAATTGAGTGAGTAGCTGTGTGGTGCTTAGTTGCTGGCTGGGGTTAAACCATGACACTGAAATAAATTAAACATAACTTATTTGGAAACAGAATGATGTCCATTTCATCAGGAGAGCAATGGATAAGACAGGAGAAGAAACAAGTGCTATGATGATCAAGATGAATGAACTAAATCTTTTCAATGAGAGATCCGATCAGGAGTTAAAAAAAGCTAAAGCCATTAAGCAGGTACAGTATTATTTTGCAACTTTACTAATACAGGACATGTTTGTTTGTTTGTTTGTTTTTTAAAACACATAAATTCATGACTTGATCTGAAGGCCGTTGTCTGCTTCCCACAGTGCTACATCATTACATCCATAAGAACCCCCTTTATAGTTTCTTGACTTACACCTTCCTTCCCAAACTTTGAAGTCACTTTCGTCCCTATTATCTTACTAGGCAAAGTGTTGCTTCTCCTGTGTATGTAGCATAAAGTTTATCTGGGTTATCAATTTAATCACACACTACTTATATCACAATATCTATCTGGTCAGTGTGGGGTGGGGTTTTTTTTCTGAGAAATGATTGCCTTTAAAATAGAAGATGTATTTACTAGTCAAGGACATCTTTACCTAGCACTGATTTTTTTCTTCTCCATCTGCAGTGCCAACTAATGAGTTTGGCACAGTTTTGTTATTAAATTGCGGGGCTTTTTCCAGCAGATGGTTTGGATCTATCTACGTTCCGATTTAAGATATTAGAAATCAAATGGAAGTATTTCTTCCCATATTTTGATAAACAGAAAAAAACAGTTTCCAGTCCTCTAATTACTGCACATTTTTTCCTCTAGCTCTAGAATAAGCTCTAGCCTTCCTAAAAGAAGCACTAAGGTAGTAAAACAATATAGGGTCTAAGTAGCACGGGGCAGTTTTGCTATCGACTTAACTGGTGCACTTGCTCCTCAATGAAAACTCTCCCTAACCTGGAACTTTTCTTTGGGGGTGAAATTCAGGGGAACAAAAGCAAGAAGCTGATGGCATAAAAGAACTCAGAGCAATGGTACACAGTTTGGGGTCCATAAGAGGGCTTTTTTTTTTTTTTTTTAAATGATTCGAAGTGTTTGCCTGCTAATGAGAGATGGAGAACACTTTTAAATGCAGAGCAGAGTAAGTCTTGTGGTTATATATATAAAAGATAAAATAATGCTTTATAAAGAATTATTAACTTATTGTTATAAATGTGTTAATTAAAAATGATGCTTTCTTATTTTGAGACCTTTCTGGATTTATTAGGAGATGATGGTTGAAGATAATCTCTTAAAACTAGAATTGAACCGTCTTAGAGATATTCTGTGTAATAAGACAGAGAAAGTTCTAACACTGGAAAAACAGAAATTGGAGTTAAAGAAAGCCATAGCAGAAAGAACTGAGGAAATTAAGATTCATAAGGCAATGCTGGACTCCCAGATAAGACTTGTGGATCAGGAACGGCAACGCGTAAGGTAACTATTCTTATATAAGTAAAATTTGTAACTTTTATTGAGTATATTTTATGTGGGGACTTACTGAAAAAGAGAAGTATTTATTTTATGCAATTTCACCAATTGGAGACATTGAGGATGAAATAAATCATGCTCAAAGTTACATACTGAGACAGTTGAGGCTAGCAAGAGATCCCTTCTCTGAAATCCAGCCTACAGCTTTAACGACTTGGTGAACAAGAGATTACTGTTTATTCTGTTAGTGGTGATCCTCTACAGTACTGAGATGAAACCTCAGTTGCAGACATCTTTTTGAAGTGAATGTCATATGCATTTTTCAAAGTAATCAGGAAATGTGAAATCAGTGTGTCTGGAGCTACAAGAAAATATTTAAAACAGAAAAGTTGCTTTTAAAGAGGGTTTACTCCAAACTGCTTGATAAAATTGTGATTTTTTTGACTGATACATTAAGTCAGTTTGATTTGGGTTATTTTGCCTTTTTAACAAATGAGCTCTCCATTATGTGTCCTATATATAACAAAATTAATTCTTCTGAATTATGTATGTACCCTCCTATAAAGCAACCACGTATGAAATAACTTTTCCCTTCTGTAATAATCAGTGCAAAGTATCTGGGACAGTTTTAGCTCTGAAACCCCAGTATCTATATCCAGCCAAAAATCAACGCTTCAGCAGCTGAACTGCTGAAATCTGGCAGGCTTTTTATTCACTCCTCTGCTAACCACACCCCGCACAATAGGAAATTAGAGTGATTTGGTGTGACTAAAGCTTAACTGCTCACCGACTGTGTGGCTTTTTTCCTTTGATAATTACACAGCTAATTGATACTTTCATGTAATTTGATTTGGGGTTGTTGCCTACTGTTGCTTATGCTCATCTAGTAGTAGCAATATTAAGATAATACCAGCAGGGGGCAGCTTGTGCAGCTGTAGGATTTAAATACCAAACGTTTAAAAATTTTGGGGGAGCACTGTGGCACATCCTCCCAGGCTGCAGTGATCTGGAATATGAAAATAAATTTCACTCAGTTTAGAACTGCAAGAGAAGTGCAGGTAATCAGAAAAACAGATGTCTGTGGCTGGGAGAATACAGAAAGCAACAAAAACCAGTAACAGCACAACTGCTGCCCTGCCTGCCTCCTGGTACGTGGGTAGACTGCTGGAATAACACCAGTAACTTAAACTGCTGTAGCAAGAACTACCCACAAAATGCTACCACATATGCACGCTTTCTCAACCCGTTTATTTTTTCCCAAAATAAATCAGTGCTGAATTTCAAGATCGCCTAAATAAAATTGATAAACTGAGATGCAGATATGAAATTCTTACTGTTGTCATGATGCCACCTGAAGGAGAAGAGGAGAAAACTCATACCTACTATGTAATTAAGGTATTTTATTAACATAATTCACTATAATTCAAGTATTTAAGCTATGGGTTTCCCTGGGCTCTATTCAGGTAACTAAGACAACTTCCTTGCCTGCTGCTTACTTTCAGTCCAATTGTTTTACATTATCTGACACTGGTTATTTAAATGATGCTGCAATTTCACATGAATCTCTGTGGTCAGTCCTTGTCAGTGGAGCCTTAATTTTGAGCAGTTTGAAGATTTTCACTTCAGTGCCCGTTAATTTACAAAGACCCAAGAAGTAGTGGTCATGTGGTAATCTACTATAAACTGAAAGCAAGTTTATCAGAGTCTTACACGATCTTAAATTCTTCTACCCTTCAGAGTTATTTTTAGGTATTTATTTTACCATATGGCATTTATACCTTCAAGAATGTCAACTTTCCCCTTTTACTTATCAATCACCTATGCATACTTCAGCTTTTCCTTGGGGGGGGTGGGGAGATGGGCAGCAGCAGGAATCAGTCTTTATCCATAAGGCAATACCCTGAGTCTAGAACAAGAATCTATTATTTTTGATCTACACACATTCTCTGATTTTCTCGTAAAGCAGAATGCTTCTAGCTGTGATGTTGACTCTGAAGGCCATCTTTTTCTGATTCTTAAGTAAGTGTTAAATTTCTTAGTGACAGTATTTGTGCCACTGTGAGATCCAGCACAGCAGAAGACCCTCAGTAAAAGCTTTGTGGTCACTGTGGGTGTATACCCTCTACAATTATAGACATCTTTTCACTGTATCAGCTTTTCTGAGGGGCTATAGAAAATAATTCACCAGCTCGCTGTGTTTCTTCAATCTCACTGATCAGATAAATGAAGACTTTCAAGTGAGTAATTCTTAGACAAACTTGTATGATTTTTAACACTCTTGTTACAGTTTTATATAATGTACAATCTCAACTCTTACTTGGATTTTGTGGGTAAAGGAAACAAATGTGAAGCATGTGCTGCAGTTCCTGTGAGCAGTGCAAAGCGTGGAAACTGCTTGTACACAGGGTGGCTATTGCTAATCGGGACTTTGTGAGCTTAGATGGAAAGGCAGATACCTACAGTTAAATGCATGTGGATGAAATACCTCAAAGAACTTCCAATACTGTAAATAACTACTCCTCCTAATTAGCTGGTAACTCAAATCTCAGTTCAAGCCTGACAACACAGATAAGCCCCATAAATATTAACCCCCTAAATATTTCAGTTTTCTTTTTTCCCTGTGTAATTGTTCTAGTATTTTCAGCATGCATGCAGTCACCTAAAATATCAGTTTTATTTTCAGGCTGCACAGGAAAAGGAAGCACTTCAACGTGAAGGTGATGATTTAGATGCAAAGATCTGCAAAGCTGAAAAAGAAATTGTAGCTCTGGGAAACACTTTGTGCGTACTTAATAACTGCAACAGCAATTACCGAAACTCTTTCAAGGAAGTTACCGAGACAAGTATGTAAAATAGAAATTATTATTGGCTGTGTGTTACAGATGATGCTATAACTCGGGTATATAGTGGGGAAATTCTGTGGCACAAAAGAATGAATCATGGAGAGAGACTAAACTGGTAGTAGCAAAAGGGAGTGTAATTCACATGCTACTGTGAATAGTTCCACAGAATAAGCACAGAAGAAAGTGCAGCAAGGTGTAATTAACTAATATTTATGTTCTTCTACCCAATTTATGTGAAAATCTCTAGAAAATCTCTAAACCTATATAAATTTTATAAATAGTCATAAGTAGGAGCAGTCAGAAGAGGCAAAGCATAAAGATGATTAATGGGGACAAAAAAAGTCATTACTAGGAAGAGTGCCCACTGAAGTATGTAAGTAAGTCTAGTGGATAAAACTTTGCACAGTGCTTTTTGTACTACTTGCTCTGTGTAATGCTGCATCACACACAGCTACCAATTCAAATTACAGAAGCAGGACAAGCTGTGCCACTGCTGGCTGCCTCGTGGTAGACCGAGACAGCTTGGGCATAAAACTGTACCCAGAGCAACTACACAGGCAGCTTTGGTACAGGTGCTCTAGTGATGAAGACTGATCCCTTAGCTTACACCGTCATTATCTCTGATTTTCGGCAGGGGGCGGAATTGGTAACCTGCAATCTGGGAACATAAGGAACAATAAAACTTAAGCTGCACTATTTTAGTGTAGCATGAGCAGATTTTAAAATATGGACTACCTAACTACAAGTCTTTAGATACTGGAAATTCCTCAGAATTCTGGAAAGTGTCTTCATTTGTTCTTTCTGTTGCCGTGTAGACTTCATAAGCTTGTTCTCCTTCAGTGGAACTTTCTTTATAAGCTAAACAAAAAGCATCACCATAAGAAATTACATAAACTCAATTCTAGAAAATATTTTATTAAACTTTTATGCCCTCTGCTGGCTCTGGAAACAGTAGCTCTTAAATAATTCTCTCTCATCAAGCCAATTACTTTTTCATAGTGATTTGGAATTAGGAGTATTTAAAAAAAACAACTTATAACCTTGAGGTATCTGTAATACTCCCAACACTAACATATTAATACTCTGTGATGCAGTTACTTTAAAGTGCAACTTAAAAGTGAAAATTGAGTTGTATATACTGCTTGTCCAGCATTAATGCTACCTCATTGTTTGGGATCACAGGTGAAGAATACGAGGAAAAATTGAAACTAGAGGAGGAGAAGAGGGCTGCTGATGAAAAATACAGATACAAACGAAGACAAATCAAAGAACTTCAGGAAAACCTCCAGGTATAATACAAGCAAAAGTTCTGGTCAAACGGACAAGGCTGCAGTATGTAGCTAAATCCATGCAAACCATCCTATTGAAAGAATAGGAAATTCTGGGACAAATTTTTGCCCATTTGCTTTTATATCCTATGGTTTGTATGAATGGATATGATTTTTTAGAATGCTCCATTAAAAAAATGGAGTGCTTATTTGGATTTTCTTGAATCACAGTGAAACCAGGCTTTTCGGTCACATAGAGCTAGAAGTTTTAAAATCCCAGATGCATGCTGACAGATGCTCTGTTCTGGCATCCAAGACAGCAGTTGTGTTTTTGTGTAGCATACGCCACGATGTTGGATCATCCTGCCATACTGCAGAGATTAAAATCCACACATCTTGTGTCCCCTGGCATCTAGGTCCCAGGATTTTTCTAGGATAGCATATTCTGTTTTATTAGCATTAAGAGTGCTTCAGTTTAAACTATTAACTTAGCTAAAGAAAGCTAGCTCACTCTTAACTTAGCAGGCTGAGCACTAACTGCAGGTAAAGGATACCTTGTGTTCAGGCTCCACATTAAGGACTTACTCTTGGTTCCCCTTATTATCAAAAAGCCTGCTTGGCCCTTAATAACAACACTTAACTCTGATGTGTGAGATATTAGTTAAAATTTTTTTAGGCAGAGGAAATCAGAGGCACCCTGTTATATCCCACATGATTAGATTATTCTGAGTCCTGAGTCACTGGCTATAGGTCAACAAACATTCCTATTGCTTATGCTACCCCCACAGGACATATACCTTACCTTATGTCTCTGAAATGGAAGAAGAGGGACACATATCTTCATTAGGGAGTAAGTCTTGGGATATAATGAGGTGTTAAAAAGGCAGGAAAGGGTATGCCTTACTTACTTATTTAAAACAGAGCCACCCTTACAGAGCTGATTTTATTCATTCCAGTCAAAGGTATCCATCACTTCCCATGGGAAACAATGTTATTTTTCTTAGGATAGCTTGCACTGGTAAGTTTGTACTGTCTCAAATTGTTTGTAGACACTACTCAGAGGCATATCTGAAAATACATACTTTAACTTCATTAAGAAAACTTTTAATTTTTTTTTAAGATATGTAAATTACCTAGTGGTCTCTTTATCCAGGTGTCTCTCCACTAAACAGTCTGACAGGCAGAAAGTTTTGAATTATCATTAGGACTAATTGCTTGAGCTACATTTAGAAGCAAGTAGTAGCAATAACAGACCTTTCCACAAAGTGATACAAAAAATGAAAGGTTATCAGAACTGCTTTATAAACTAAAACTACTGTTCAAATGAATTTGCAGAGCATGGAAAAAAAGTTTGATGTAGTACTGAAGCAGGAGGCCCTCTTCCAAGAGCAAAAGAAGGAAAAACAAGCTCTTATTTTGCAGCTGAACAAAGACATAGAAGAACAGAAGCCAAAACTAGAAAGGGTTACAAAACAGGTTTGTATATTTATTAATGACAACTTCTAACTTTAAAGTGGTAGAGTAGTATGGTTAAAGCCACAGAATTTAAACTGAGCAGGTTTCTGAAAAAAAAGTTGCATTTCCATAATAGCAATACTTTAAAAATATTTAAGTGTTCCAGGCTATCCAGAGAAATTCAGTCTCTGAAGAAAACTAAAACAGAAACACAGGAAGAAAGAGACATTGATCTTCGTGAATTGAAAAGCTTCAACAAAACCATCGACAAATTGTTAGCTGATGTTCTAGAAGCAAATCCTGATTTAACTACACCCTTTCAAATGTACTTTCACCAGGTGAGCTTTCCAGTTAACTGCCACCAAAATCCTGACTAATAGCTCTAGTCTACTGCTGAGTGCCTTTCAGGGGCAACTCCTAAATTCAACAATGAACTATGCTTATGGTAAAACAGGAAGAAGTATTCATCTGCTTTCAACATCTGTTCAAATACAAAGGATTTATAAACCCTCCTGATATACTCAGTCCTATTATACAACTGTTAGGTCAACTTTTTTTTTCTTTTCCAAATTTTCTAGTCCAATTTAGACCTTCCTGCAATTGCTTCTGCTGCTGGTAGTCAAAGTTCTCGATCACCATCCACGCAAAACTCACTAGCTTCTACCAGGTAAGGGCTAGCAATGTTGTGTGTGTTTTGGGTTTTTTTTAAGTTGAAGTTTAAACCAGCAAAATTAGTCCCTAAATGACAGAGTTCCTCGCTCCTGAAGGTCTTCCCAATCTTGTCTCTACTTCCTGAACGCTATAAAAAACTTTCTCCTTACATAGTCCCACCTTTAAGTATACTAGATTTTTCTAGCACACAATTAAGTTTACTTCAGCATCATTTATGTTCAAATAAAGCAGTAATTGCACAACAATTACATTTACTTTTGCTAACTATGCTCTAATTAAAATGTGGTTTCACATTATCAAAGCACAGGTTTCAGCTCCAGCCACACTTTGCACTCATTAGTGTGAGCTCCCTTCCCTAATCAGCTACAATCTAACACTGCTACAGGTAGGTTAAGTGATTAGTGGTAATGCCTACAACGATCTCTGTAGGGGATCTTTACCTAGAATAAACACTGCTGCTGGGTGGCTTTATTGTAAGCCACCATTAGAAGCTCTAGTTTAGATATAGGGATTGCTGTATATTGATGAGTTAATTTTTTGTCTTTCAGATCCTCCAGAAGCACAAGTTCAGGCTCTAGTCAAACTTCATCACTCAAAGTCATAGATCTGAGCCTGCCTATCAACACTCCTGCAGAAGCAGCTGCTGTTGGTTCACAGCTATCCAGCAGAGCTAGCACCTCTGATATTTGTAAATACAAAAAAAAGTCTTAAGTAATCTTTTGGAGGTAAAGGCTTCACACCAGTTAAGGCTTCTTAATTGATTAATCTGTAACAACTTATTTATCAAGATATATTAGCAATCTTAGCATTAATTTCTATCAAAAATGTATGTTTTAACTTTCTTCTACAGTATGCGATAAGTTATCTAGGAGAAGTGTTAAGCATGTGTTTTATACAATAAAATTAACCTTTATATTACTTTCTCATTTTGCTGTTGGAGAACTAAAGATCTGCAAAACCCTTCAGAAGCCATTAATTCCCTTTTCTTATAATAAAAAGCAGTTATGTTAAAGCCATTAATATTTGTAAACTGGTATCTTTGCTACTGTTAAATTACATGGCAAGAACCAAGGAAAGAAAATGTATGCTTCATTTCAAGATCAACCTTGACTATTAATCAATAGTCATCTCAGATCATACCTTAACTGAAAGATGACAGTATATGATTAAAACTACTTTTTCTATTCAAAATTACAGAGTACCTTTTTTGCAACTGACCTGTATCTATGGAATTACTTGGAAAACTTGCAACTGAAGTACAGTTGGTATTGTGTGGTCTGGCACGTGTTAGCTCCTTAGCATGTTCTGCCAACCGACTTTGGAGATCTTATTGTAAATAGAGCAAAACTTTTTCCACAGCAGTGCAACCACTGCCTTCAAGCTACTTGTAAAGCAAATACCTAACACCACCACCAAAACACAAATGCCCACACTTAAACTTACCTTGACAATAAACACCATTTTAAAACTCTCTCTTCTTTGACTTCTGTTGGGATTTTTTTTTTTTTACATTACTTTTAGACAATGTGTTTGATGCATTTAACCAATGTAATACACTTGCCTTCACAGACACTGGAGGGTTCCATTCACTCAAGCAGCATATATAACCAGTGCACCAGTATGAAACATCCCAGCAATGTAAACAAAAAATCAAGACACACAATTAAGAAAAACTAAGAAAATTTAATGATCAAGTGAGCTATATACATTGATGGCACATGACTTCCATTCAGTTATCCCCTTTCTAGAGCTGGAAGTTAAGTTTGATACAAAAATATCAACAGTCAATAGTACCCCAGGGATGAAGAAAAAAAACAAACAAAACCCATCTGTTGTTAAAGTGCATATTTGATGCGAGTTACAGCTAACTATAGTCCAGGGATATCAAAGGATTTCAACCCATCAGACAGAGAATATTGTACAGGAACATCCCAAATTAAGAGCACAGGAAAGTTAGATTTTAAATAATAACTGATATTTTACGTAAGATAGATACCCTTACATCTCTTTCCATTCTTTAACATTCTGCAAGATGGAATAAATTCTGCCTTTCTATCACTCTTCATATGCATTTCCTCAAGAGCTACTCAGATAAAAGTTCATTTAACTACACTCATCAGAATAGTGTTTTCTTCAGTACTTTACTGTTTCTTCTGCTTACTTCCTTTTTCCCTCTCAAACTCAGCTATTTGATTGAATATGTTAACCAAGTTCTGGGGCAGGTTTCTTTTACTGCCACTTTCTGTTTGTGCTGTACCATTTAAAGACATTTCCTCATCTGGTTCCTTGGTTTCATTAGTCTCCTCATAACTTCTTTTCCTATTCTTATACTCACTTTCATTTTTATGCTGACTGAACACATGCCTATCACTATCGTAACTTTTATCACCTTCACGTAAGCAGGTGCTAGAATACGATCTGTACTTTCCCACTGACTTCCCAGAATAGTCAGACCCTGCTGGAGACATGTAATACCTGTCTTGACCTGAGCCATATTTTTTAAACTGCTCTTTTCTCCCCTCTACATCCCTTTCCAATTTCCTAAAATAACGCATCCTGGGTTTATCATCTGACTTATGATATGAACCTGAAGAACCCCTCCGACTGGAGAAAAATCTATCTGTTTTACCATATTTTTCAGTCTTGCTACTACTTGGCAGAGTTCTGGAGCTACTGTAAGAATCTCTTGAATCTTCAGACCTACCTCCAAATGTGTCTTCATCATCACCTGAAGTCCTCGAAAAGGAACAGTGTCTGTCCTTCTCTTTTAACTCTGTTTTTGGACACACTAAGCTGTCCTGCCTTTCCAGCAGTTTTTCCACTTCAAAATTTTGGTTAAGAAAGGAAGCAGAGGTATCAGCCGGAGGCGAATACCACTCCTCTTTCCTAATCTGATCTTTGTAATGGGAAGAAGCTCTAGATGAGCATTTTTTGGAGCTGCGGGCAGACTCTGATCTATTCCGACGCTTTTTCCTACGCTTCTTGTGATCAGAGGAAGAGGAAGAAGAAGAAATTGATACATCTGATGAAGAATCACTTGAGGAGGAGGAAGAGGAGGAGGAGGAGGAGGAGGAAGTTGATACTTTCCTTTTCTTCTTCAACCTAAAAAATGTAATTAACCTGTGAGATAATCTTCAGTATCAGGCAAAAATTATATGTAGAAAGTAAATCTGTACTCCCCCGAGTTTGGCTGAGATTGGACTATAAGGCATGAATGGAAACTGAGCCTGACCTGGCAAGACAATTTCAAACATCATTTCTTTATAGAAAAATTAAGATTAAATCCACCAAGCAGTTTGTTATAAAATGCATCTTTCCCCAGTTTAATATGGCGTTACACTTTTAAAATACTTCACATTGCAAAGTATTTTTTAAACTATTTCTCTTCCACATATCTCTCCATTCAAGGTTATATGCACTAAAGAACACTACCCACAAAAAAAAATCTGGAGGAAAAGCAGCTTACCTAGGTAGAAGTTCTACCTAGCTTACTGTTGGACAATCTGTTTGGAAATGGATTGTTCCTAGTCTCATCTGCACTTATTGCCACATAATCAGTATACTGAATATAACAAAATTACCTTTTTTCTTCTTTTAAGAGCTTACGCAATTTTTCTGCACTTGTTTCTACTTTCTTTTCTTTCTGTCTCTCTTCTTTGGCAGCTTGTTTCTCCCTCATTTCCAAAGATTTCTTTTTTGAACCCAAGCATCATAAAAAAATGACATTAAAAGTGTTAACACGGGTATTTTTCCCCATGTCCCCAACCCCATTCAAATGTATAATTACACCAGGGATGTTTTACCAGGATTCCCAGATCAAGAATTAATATTGTTCAGGAGTTTGGCATTGGCCATTGTGATAATCAGGTTTACATTAAGGACCATATTGCAGTTTTTGTTCCATTAAAAAAATACATTTGACCAGCCATTGCAGTGGTACCCGTGATCCAGCACACCATGAAGCACGATGCCCAAAAGGTATAGATAGAATAGGCAAGAAAAGCACAATATTACCAACATGAAAAAGAGCAGAGAAAAAGAGCAGAGAAAAAGAGCAGAGAAAAAGAGCAGAGAAAAAGAGCAGAGAAAAAGAGCAGAGAAAAAGAGCAGAGAAAAAGAGCAGAGAAAAAGAGCAAGGTTTGAGGGAAAGTATCATTATTGTAGTTTACAAGTAAAATGTGCCAGAACCCATTTTAAAACATATTCAAGTTGGCCATGTTCAAATACAAACCGTTTTGTAACAATTTCACAGACCAGTTTGATGCATAGTTTATGTAACAAACCATGTTCCAAGGGTTTGTTGGTGATGAGCAGCACCAGATGTCAGATACAGCAACAACGGTCCAATTCAGAAGAAAATGCATTGGAGAAAAACACATAATCAGTATTACAGGAAAACTTACTTCAGTGTTGTTTCAGCTATTCTAGCACAACAGTGGTAATATCAGACTTACATATTAAAATACAGGTAAATGCAGAAGAGTACCTCACCAGATGAATAACACTTAAACTACTTAAGTCTATTAGAGATCACACTTCTGCCATCTACAGCCCTAAAGAGTAGCTCTATTCATATTCAGAGTGAGCAGAAAGTCTGATTATCATTTTCAAAACTTAGCAACTGTTTTAACAGATACAATAAAAGAAACCCTTAATTGCAGTTAAGGTTATGCAAATCAACAAGCAATAGCTAGCACTGTGGTTTTTTTATCTGCTGCATCAATGACCCATTATCCCAGGAAAATGCTAAAGGAGAGTAAAATTTGTCTCCTACTTGCTGAGAATGTTCTTCTTTATTTTACCTGAGACTGACACCTCTTTCTAAAGCAGCCAAATGTAGCTAGCACTCAAATGCCATACAATAGTTTATCTATGATGTAGTTTGGTTTTATTAAAAAGATTGTCATATCTCCTGTTCCCCCTTCTTTCCACACAACTTGTCAGCATTATGGCTACACCAGCTGAAGAAGTGTTGATTAAGGCCATCTACCCCAGTCTATGTGTAGAAGCACAGAATAAAACAAGCCTGTTCCTCAGTACTCTGTTTTACTCTTTGATCCTCTCTGGAAGGCAACATAAGTAAAGGAGGTAAATGAAAGAAGATGACAACTCTGATTAGCATAAAGACCCACCAGGGCTCACCTGGGAAACATGCTGTGTGCAAGAGAAGAGAGAAAAAAAAACAGCAGAGAAGAAAGCTAAGATAATCAAAACTGCCTGCCCACCCACCCTCCACCTCCTGCTGTTTTCCTTTAAATCACCTCTTAATTGCCCCTCTCATGTGATCTTCCTGTGGGTTAGCTTTGACTGGTGTTACTCTATCTTTTGGTCATTGCTCCAAACGACAAGGATATGCGTGGTACGATGGTGTGCAATGTTTATTTGGCTTGCCCAAGTATTTTGCACTTTGCATGTTTGTATTCACAGAATCTTTTAATTTAACATTATTAATCATGCTTGTGTGATAGAATATTCTTATCCTTCCTTTAGCTGGCAGAGTTAACAGCTTTGCTCTTTCACTGTCTCCACTGTGGCATTGCTTTACTATCCTGTTCAAAACAGTGGAGTCATCAAGAGGTACCTTTCTTCTGGTAGGTACAGCCATAATGCTCACTATAAAAGATTTACTGTGGAGAAGGGAAGCAGAGAATAAGACAAACCATCAACTTAAAACTCTCCCTGTTCAAAAGATTTAATAAGATTTTTGATGTTCATTTATTGTCACTGAGAGCACTATATGAAGAGAAAGTAAAGAATCACCTGCATATGCTTACGGAGTTTTGCTAAGGCCTCTTCTGCTTCCTGAAAAGTCTCATCCAAACTTAAAGCTTTTTTATAGTAATTCTCAGCATTTAGTAGTTTGTCTTCCTCTTCCAACCTAAAATTCAAGTGATAATTCAATATACAGTTAAGCCATGGATTTTGACAGGTTTTTTCTTATTTTTAGGACTACCTTTCTTATTTGCACTATAACACTACCACTGCATCCCTCCAAGACTTTATCTGTCATGTTAGCCCACCTGAGTAAAGAAATAAAATGGCATTTCTGACATTTCAATATCTCCTAATCATCCTCAGTAATACTATTCTTTGAAATTTCAATTCCAGTTTCAAAAATACTCTCTCTTCTTAACACAGGGCTTAAAAGAAATCTATTCCCTGAATATTCAAAAGTAAAGTTTTGTGTTATAGTGGCTAAGCAGCATTTCAGTAGAGTAACAGAACATCGTTTTGTTACAAATACTTTCTTTAAAAAAAAACAACCTAAAACATGACAAACCTTATTGAAATACATTCAACCATTTCACAAGACTTTATGCAAGCCTGGTATGCTACCACTGAAAGGATATAAAGGATTAAACTTCAAATATTTTGCCAGGATTTTAACTGGGACAGAGAAGAAAGTGTAAACCAACTGCACAAGCAGGTATTTCCAACAAAGACTTTTTTTTTTTTTTTTTATTTTTAAACACATAGCCAGGAAGGAAATATGCTATTCTGTGTCCTAACTAGAACGGTATTAAAAAAATATTATAAGAAAAATTGTTAACAACCGAACAAAACCACAACACTTACTGCCCGCCTCTTTCCACAAGTGTCTGACAGAGGTATTTTCTTGCATTTCTATGGGTAGGACAGTTTTCTAAAGCAATTTCAAAATCACCTATAGCTTTGTTCAGACTTCCTTTTGTTGCATACCTAGAACAACAGAAACGTTGCATGGATTTTAGGGATGTTTCTCTTTCATGAAATAGAAAAACCAGTGAAACAGACTTACAGAGCTCCACGTGCTACCAAAGCTTCAACATTTTGAGGATCAATTTCCAAAGCCTTGTTGTACTCATTCATGGCTTCCACATGGCACCCAACCTTAAAATAATCAACCCCAGCCTTCACACTGAAGAAAAACATTTAGAAAATATTATGCACAGTTAGCCTATGCAAATCTCATACTGTTAATTACTCACAAATTATAGTTCCAAGCAAGCAATAGGTGATAAAACTTGACTTTGTTATCATGTACTTAACAACAGCATTTCAAATTAATGCGATATTGACATAATTCTCCAACAATATGTTGTCTTCAATCCAAAATCATTAGGCAATGGAGAGCATTTCTGCAGACAGTGCTACTACGTCACACTATTTTTCATTTACAGAATGAATATTTAAGCACTTTTCTTCACAAAACTCCATGTGTGACCTACCACCATTAAACTGGAACAGGCTTAATTAGATCCAAAGCTAAAAATCACCATTAGACCAACAACACAAGGTGAGATGGGTAGATGGTACATGCTGAAACCAGTTCATCTCAAACTGGAATATTTTGAGATTTTATACTACATATTACCTGAGCCTTTCTTCTACATTTGCCAAGATCAACTTCTTGGAAGATACCTGATATGAGTTGAATTTCAGAACTTTTAATTACAGACTTTTTTTAAAAATTAAAATTTATATTTAATTTAACATTATAAGCAACTTTTTCTGCAATTAAATCAAAGTTGCAAAACACTACTGTTTTAAGAAAAACACTGCTTTGTTAGCATAGAAACCAGAAATTCTGAGGCTTCACTCAGATATTTTTGGTTTTGTTTTGGGTTTTTTTTTTTTTTGAGCTGATAGATTCAAGACAAGTTTTTCCACAAAAGATTTACATTTTTAGGAGAAAAGTCTCTCTTTCTTCTGCCTCCTCCACCCTGTGGAACGCCCAAATACACTGCATAGTGTAAAAGCAATAGAACTTATCCAAAGCTGCTGTTCCAAACGCAGCCAGGGAAATACATTTAACTTCTCAAAAACAGCAAGTGCACTTGTTAAATCTACAGTTTGAGGCTTAAATGGCACGACAAGCAGTATTAGGTCATTCAACACCCAATTATAAAATGGAAAATTGTGTACTTGGTATTGTCACAAATCTCGCTCTCACCTCATCAATGGGCCAACATATTATAAATATTCTAAGAAGCTCTCCCTTGAACCTGACACGTATTTTAGAAATGAATCTCGAGACTTTATCTATCACATACCCACTTAGCACTTAGGGTTACTTTCAAGAAGATCTTCCTGGTCACATGAGTACACGTGTGGTGAAAGAACTGGTTCAATGTGTATTTTCTTTTAAGAAACATGACCTGTAACCTAACCTAACATTAAGCTCTGACAAGAAAAAGTATTGCATACCATTTCAAGGCCCAAGATGCAGATTGCTTTTTCCTCAATGCAGGAGCAAAATCTTCTTCATTGAAATTTTTACTTTAAGGAAAAAACAAACAAAAACATCAAGTTAGCCTTCTGAGTCTAGAAAATTAAACTTACGATACATAATGCAGTTGAAACAAGCTGAAATATTATTTATACAATACTTTACTGCTCTCCCTCAGTCAGGGACGTTGTTTCATATTTCTGAAACCAGTTTTTCCCAATTCATTCTAAAAGTACCTGCTTGAACCAGTACAGCTACAGTACATTTAACAAAAATATACCATATTTACACCGGCTTTGGGGCCTAATATGCACAGGGCTCACAACATCCATCATTGTATATTTTTGAGCCTATTTTACTAAAGAGGTCAGATCTATTACTAAAATAAAGATTGTGAATAAACATCTGACAGAAAACATTAAAACTTAAAACATCCTGCATTTCAATCCAAAGACACTGACAACATCTAAGCAATAAATTCCTGAAGTATTTGGTATCAAACATTTTGTGTGATAAGGTATCTTGCTTATTCAGAGCAAAAGAATTTCCAATGTAAATTTCTTACTCTAGAGGAGTTTGCTTTTAAATATTTAAAGGACACGTAAGCTGCAGCTATGCAAATCAAAATGAAAAAGGTTTAAGTATAAGTGGTCTAGGACTTCCGCTCACAAGTCTATTTCAATGGATTAGAATAATCTCCACAAAGCTATAGGATAGGAACAATGTAAAAATCACTTACATTTGAAGACTTCGCATCAAAGACGGTGGATTTGATTCACTTAGCCCTAGTTTTTCTGCTAAATACTCAACTAATGATGGATTAGCAAATCCTGGGGAACGATGTAAAACCTCTTCAAATGTCTCTGCTGTATTAGCAACTTCCATGCTTCGCCTTAAAAAAAAGCACCGATGTACACAAATACAACCTCACAGGCACTATACTCAATTTTATGATGATTATATTTAGAATAAAAATGCCTATATTGATATTTATTACTGCTCACAAGCAGTTCTCTTTTACAGGCATGTATTTTCCTACTATTTAGCAAGCCTCATATCCTTCAGCCTAGGCAAGCTTTTGAAACCTATTTTGGCACCCATTGAGATATCTCCAGGACATAACAGAATAACAGAATGGCAGAAAGGTTTAGGTTGGAAGGGACCTTCAAAGACCGTCTAGTCCAACCCCTCTGCCATGGGCAGGGACATCTTTCACTAGATCAGGTTGCTCAAAGCCCCCTCCAACACACAAAAACATTACAAAAATTACAGACAGCTGTGTCCTTCTGTTTTCTAAGGGTAGTTTCAAAATTTTAAGAATTTCATATTCCAGTCTCCCAAGAGTTTTGTTTCTTGTTTTTTTGTTGTTGTTGTTTGGGTTTTTTGGGGGTTTTGTTGGTTTTTTTTCATTAACACAGTCCCACAGTGACAAATACCTCACTCTGCTTTTTGCTTTCCGTACGTTTTGGGAAAGATGCTGAAAGACCAGCCACACCTGACGTATCCAGAAACAAGTATGTTAGAGACACGAACAACAAAAAGTATGTAATAATCCAATTAAATCAGAAACACCATTGTTTAAAGAGCAGTCTGTCAAAGATGCTCTAACAAACACACTGAACACGCCTAACAAGTACAGCTGAATAGCATATTCTTACCTATAATGTAATGGGAAGTCATCGGAAGTAATTACACCTAGTTTTGTACTGGAAAGATTGGGTGGAAGAGCCGAGCTGTAAAGTGACACCGTGAGCTTCTCATGGTAACGATCAATGTCCTTGATTGCAGCTATAGAAACAATAAAAGTTAAGATAAAATTACAGAAATGTCTCAAAACAAACAAACAGATTCCTGACAGCTTTTGCAACTACTTGCCTCGAATAAGGTCTCCAGTTTGATAATAAGACAAAGGATCTCCATGATTGCTCTGAGAAGGCACATCTCTCAAAGGACAAAGAGCCTGCAATAGAAGTAGGAATTTCACAAACAAAGCCAAAAGGTTTTTTTCCTCCCCAAGACTAAGCCAGAAGAAGATTCATTTAATCTTAATACACATCAGATCCATGATAGTTAAAAGCATGGCTTGGTTCAAATAAAAGTTTATGCACCCATAAAGGAAGAACTTTTCAATTCAAAAGCAACACATATTGAGTATGGGTCATAAAAAGAAGCATCTGCTGACTCAGCAAAGCATCATAAGCTGTCCACAAATTTAGATACCACCCACCATCCCAAAGTTGAGTTTCACCTTTACACATACCACTCCATTAAGAGATGCAAGAAGAAACTAACAGAGTAAAAAGTTACTGGTTTTTATCAAGAATAAAATATTGACCAAAGCTGTATCTTACACTGATTTCTAGATCTGAAATCTCCCGTATGACACCACTTCCCAGACAAATCAACACCATGAAAAAGCCAAATTCACGAATAGAAGTAATCCTCCCGATCACGATATCACCACGTTCGATGTCTCGAAAAAACAGTTCTCTCCTGTCTTCCCTGGGAACCTCCATGAACCGTTCCAGGGGAGGCATAACAGCATAATACTCTGCAACACATGAGACATTCACAGTGATGAAATGACCAAGCGACAGTATCATGGTTTAAGCCCAGCCAGCAACTAAGCACCATGCAGCCGCTCACTCATTTCCCCCCCCACCAGTGGGATGGGGGAGAGAATCAGACCAAAAAAGTAAAACTCACAGGTTGAGATGAAAACAGTTTAATAGAACAGAAGAGAAGAAACTAATAACGATAATAGTAACAAGTAATAAAATGACAATACTAATAAAAGGATTGTGATATGCAAAACAAGTAATGCACTATGCAACTGCTCACCACCTGCCGACCAACACCCAGTTAGTCCCCAAGGGGCAATCCCCCCGCCCCCACTCCTCCCAGTTCCTATACTAGACATGACATCCCATGGTATGGAATACCCTGGTGGCCAGTCTGGGTCAGATGCCCTGGCTGTGTCCCCTCCCAACTTCTTGTGCCCCTTCAGCCTTCCTGCTGGCTGGGCATCAGAAGCTGAAATATCCTTAACTTAGTCTAAACGTTACTTAGCAACAACTGAAAACATCAGTGTATTATCAACACTCCTCTCCTACTGAACCCAAACCGTAGCACTGTACCAGCTACCAGGAAGATAATTAACTCTATCCCAGGACAGACAGCCTGAAAACACAAAATACTTCACGATAGCGAAGCACGTTAAAGCCTATTTTATCCGTACCAACAGAAAGTTTGTGCACAACCTCTAAAAAGCAACAGCAAAACCCTTCACCCTGTTTTTAAAAACACTGCTAATTTAAGCACCGTGTCCTTACGCTACCCAGCGGGCGACACGGTGACACCCTGACAGCGAAGCGGCCGCTCACCGCGAGCGGGCTTACCTTCATTTTCCTCAATCGTCTCGCAGAGAGGTCCGTTGGGCTTCCAGGAGTGAGCGAACAGGAGATCCGCTTTTTTGGCAATGAAGCGCTTTATCTCGGTGTCAAGGCTCGCCCTCTCTTTCCTGGGGGAAGGAGAACCCGGTCAGAAACCCCCCCCCGGCCCCCTCACGGCTGGCTCCCCTCCACCTCACCGCCTCGGCGCCCCTCACCAGGCGGCCGGCGGGGACGGGGCCCCGCGGGGCGGCTCGAAGGCGGTCCCCGGCGGCGGCAGCAGCCCGCGGAAGTCGGGGTTGTCGTGCTGCTCGGCGCGGAGCAGCGAGAGCAGCTCGGGGCCGTGGTAGCTCAGCGCCTGACGCAGCAGCTCCCGGTCCATCCCGCCGCCGCCGCCTCAGCCTCGCCCGGAACAGGAACCGGGCCGGCCTGACGCTACAATTACGGGGCATCGCGCATGCGCTGCGCCGAGGGGGCGGGACCGGGCGGCCGCAGCGCCCCCTGGGGAGCGGGAGGACCGCGGCGGTCGCTCTGAGGGAGCGCTGCCGCCGGGCCCGCCTCCAGGCTTCCCGCTGCCTGTATTTAAAAAGTACTGCGGGAATAACGGAAACCGACAGGTAAAAGTTACCGAGGTGGCCGGCGCCTACCTAAATTCTCGCCAGCGCCGAGGGAGCGGCGCCCGGTAGCGGCCCCTCCCTCCCGGCGGTTCCCGCGGCGGCCATGTCGGGAGAGGGCGCTGGGCCGCCGCCGTGTGGGCGCCGGCTGCGGGCCGCCCGGCTGCGGGCCGCCCGGCTGCGGCGGAGCTCGGCCGTCCCCCGCGCACCGGCAGCGGGCTTCCAGGACAGGTTTTGAAGAGAAAAGGCAGCGCTTCCTCCCCGGCGCGTCTCGTTCCCAGGAGGCGCAGCCCAGGCCCGTCCCGCCAAGTACATTTTTCCGGGCGTGGATTTGCGTCGGAAGGTGGAGGTTCCTCGGGTCCGAGGGAACGCGGCGCTCCAGAAGTTCTCGATGAGTTAGTTCTCTCTCAGTCCTTAAGCGTCGGCACTAAATTACGGCAAAGAGAAGTTGGAAGGCGGCACGGCAGAGGCGCCAGCGCTGTGTGGGGCTGGAGCTGACCCTGCAGCTGGGGGGGCCGGCGGTGGGTGTGTGGGGGGGTCCCACATCAGAAGTAAACGACCACGGTGTTCATAATGCTGTTTCTTTGAATTGTCCCTCTGACAGGCTTCCCATCAGGAATCCGTACAAGTGAAACAAAGCAGCGTGCGGGCGAGAGACGTTCCGGCTTTGTTTGTCGAATAGCTATACTGAAACAAAGGGGAAAATGGGCAGTTATCTCAGGAAAAGATAAGGCACTGAGATTACAGTTGAGCCATTAAAATAGGCCCAATGCAGGGTTCGGTGGTTCAGTTTACCAGCGCTAACTTTAAATGCTAAAAAGACACTTAACGCGGGAGGCTTTTCATGCTAATCACCTCTTCTAGCTAATGGAGAAAGGTGCTTAAAACCAGCTGGAATTAATCCAAGTCTGTTACAAAGATCACAGTTCTTCAGTCCCCCAGAATAATTTGTCCCTGGCATCGCATTTAATAATTAATTTTAAAGGGGGGGGGGAGGAAAAGAAAACCCACTGCAAATGGCATAATATCACTTCTACCCTCAGTACAATGTTGAAGAAAGAATAGCAATCTGGCTGTCAGCAGATCAGTGACACAAACTCCTCTAGGAAGCAGCATGACTGAGAGGGCAAGGATCATATCAAAGACGCTGGTCTCAGAAGCTCAGTTCAAAGCCAGCAGGGATATCACTGGTATAGCAGACTTGGGGAAGACACTAGAAGGGCAAATTTATATTTTACTTTCATTTCATGTCCCCCTGTTTTAATATAACAAAAGATAAAGGAGGC
Source organism: Haliaeetus albicilla (assembly GCF_947461875.1). Taxonomy (NCBI): domain Eukaryota; kingdom Metazoa; phylum Chordata; class Aves; order Accipitriformes; family Accipitridae; genus Haliaeetus; species Haliaeetus albicilla. The sequence continues at coordinate 35,107,868 of NC_091491.1, forward strand.
ATAACACTTACTATGTACCGAACAGCTGTCAGGATTTTGATTTAAAGTCTTCCTGATCTATACAAGACCAGGTGTGTACCTAGATTTCTGGTTACCATGGTGGAAAAAAACCATGAACGCTAGATGGAAATTTCTAGACATTAAGACTGATTAGACAGATCGACATAGAAAGGTTAATGCACCTGCAAAGATCCAGTGCAGAAAGGGAGCCTTTCCTAGATGAATCACGCTGCAAGTGCAGTGTCCTGAACTGTGTTGCCCAATTGCAAATAATGGCAGTTTTATTTGAGGAAATGGTATTTTGAGGAAGAGTTAATTTGTGTTGTGTAGCAAATACAAAGAGCTAGCAATAAAAAAAAGTTGTTTGAAGCACAAACTCTGCTTGTGTAAGCATTTCTCCAGTCTAATATGCAGATACGCACACACGCAACGTACAAGAAGTAAGACATTCTGAATAAATACTTTAAATGTGTTATGACTTCTAGACTGAACATACCAGCAAAAAATCATGGCGAAAGCTGAACTACCTATAATTATGGACTCTTCTTACAGGCATTTTATTCTATGAGTAGAAATCAATTGCATTTTAGGAAATTCAGTAATTAATATCATATTAACACACAGAATGTAGATTAGTTGCCCCTGAACATGAAGATTAACTTCATATTTAAAGTGATCCTTTCTTTCACTGGGCACATCAGATTCTGAAGTTATCTTAATCAAACAATATAAAATACTGCAAATAATTCCATCTTCAGAAGTAGCATTGCCAGAGCAGGGTATGTGAGCATGAACTTGTAATTTTATTTCCTATTTTTCAGGTTATGGTAATGAACTCAGAAGCAAAGCAGGACTATGGCACGTTGTGCATTGTTCCACCTCACTGATGGCACGCACACACCTTTGCCATCCTTTTCTCTCATGGGATACTGCCTGTGCTTTTAAAAATATCTCTGCATGTTTTCAGTGGTGGATTATTTTTTTTTCTTTTCAACCTTTTGCTTGTTTTACTTCAGTTACCCAATAGGAAATATTTTTGATAAAAGGATATAGCAGCCACCACAGTTCAGGCAGGGATAATGCTAAATGGAGCAGTATGGAATAAACCCAGGGGTATACAGCTTAAAAGAACCCCAGGCCTGACGAGGAGGCATGCTCTATACGCTACAGTGTCATTAATCCTCTGTTCCATTGATTTAGGAACTGCCTGGATGAATAGCGCTTCATCCCATATGCTGAATAAACAAAGAGGGTGGGCGGGAAGTGTCCACATTCTGCAGGAGAAAGTGATGCAAGTCAACACGTCACCGTCAAAGAGAAGCATTCCAGATAGTCTGAAACCAGATATGTCTGAATGAGTTTGATATAAATTTTCTGACAGTTTAAGTCAATGCATGATAAAAGGCAGCTCCCAAAATCCATCATGCAGCCTGTAACTCCCACAATAAAAAGCTTATGAATTTACCTCAAGCTAGCTTTGAACCCAGGGTCAAATTCACAGTGATAGGGCCCCTGAACAACCCAAAACCTGATAGGCATGATAGGATTTCAAAGTGGACATGCGAAATACTAAGCAGATTTTCATCAAACTCCGGTAAGAACAGTTTGAATGCAACAAGGTTAAGCTGCTTTTCAAATGGTCCCAGGTATCCAATATCAGTGGTAAAGCTTACAAGAAAAGCACATGGAGGAAAGGATTTTGTGTCAAGAGCCACATTTTATCACTGACAAAAAGATTAGATCCTCCAAGATCCTGCTTGTCAAAGTATTATTTTCTGCAAAGTTTGGGTAGGTTTGAGATAAATATTATCCCATTGCAAATCGGAGCCAAATGTTCAACTAAATATGTTCTTTGGGCAAAGAAAGATGAAACTAATAGTACTAATGAGAATTAACATGAAGAGCTATACTTCCAGCTGCGTTGTCAGGTTTTTTGGCAAATTCTGCCAAAAGCAGTCCTGCTGCCCAGACTTTCTGTTAATTTACAAAGCAGCAGAGGGATTGTTCAAAGATGACATGATATGCAAGATATTATTTTAGCTTCTGATGAAGTGAAGTTCAGCACAAAATAATTGCTAGCCAGTTAGTAGCTCTACTTTGAGGAAAACATTATGTCTGCAGGCATAATCACCAAATATGATGGAGGAGGTGTGAAAACACCACCAAACTCAGAGTGATGGAACTACCCAAGCCATGCCCATTCAAGCATTTCCCTTTTTAACAAGTTCATCATTAAGTCCAACTTTGGCATGGTCTGTGAGAGAGTACAGTTTCAGTGACATGTAGACTCACCTAGAGATATGCTGAGCGTCTGCTTATGGTGTCATGGATCTTGCACTTCTCAGATTTCTGGAAATGTGTAGACAAAGAACAGTCGGTCGCATGTAGTAAATATGCAAAGACGGATTGTGGAAACTGCCCAGGCTCTGAATCAACAATTAGACCCTGTTGGAATACAACAGAAATAATAGTTAAAAAATGTCAACTGAGAGCCCCCTCTGACTTCTGGCGATTTCTGTCAAACTGCAGGCAGTGGCACTGCTGAGCCTTTGTATGGCTGTTAAGGATTACTGCTTGTGCACTTAGTGCAGCATTTTATGCCTGCAGATTAGTGACAAGTGTTTGAAGGTTGCAGGTGAGACTGAAAATGTTACTGGAGGAAACACTGGCATTGACATTTTTTTACCTAAATATGAAAAAACAGGCTGTTGTGAATGAAGGTTTGCTTATTTGACAGGAACACCAGTCAGGCAACTTAGTGGTAATCATGACACAGACAATATGTATACACCCACCTGTACATCTTGCAACATATCTAGAAATACTGCCTACAGAGCAAATTCCTATGATACATGAGGGACTCAGCAGAAGGTATGCCGAGCAGACAGGTTTTTGTGGGGGTTTTTATGATTTTTCCAGCTTCTAACACTCCATAGTATCTCCTGCTTTATAGCAAAGGAGAGTCGTCCTGGTTTCTGGGCTTTAGAGTGTCATTGCAACTTACAGTCAGCATCACAACTTTCCAGTCAGCAGAGTAGATCATCACTTACAACCCAAAATTATATTTCCAGTGTATAGCAAAACACAGTAAGAATATTTGATCTCAAGTCTACAAGCACTACAAGGAGATGTTTAACTTTAAGCATGCAACTACTGTCAATTATTCTCTTATCCATAGTAGAGCAGTATTCATATTTTCATTGTAAAAATTTTTCTCCAGCAGTTGTCATCTTTCTAAATTGTCATGTCACATATATGAACTTTCTAAAGATGTTCAAAGAAGTCTATAAGGTATTTTAAAGATATAAACCGGTTGGAGTTTTTCTATTCCTGGTAAAAGAACTTACTTCTTCTTGTATCTCCTGGTCGGTTGCTCTACCATTCCATTTGTGCAGCACATGTAATAAATACTGGGTAAAGAGCAATTAACAAATATCAGAAGTTGTTTTCTTAATTGCTTGCAATGAACCTGGCATGTAACCATTGTCACAAAATAATTAGCAGCCTCTTAATTTCTTTAAAATTTTTTGCTATTTAAACTACACCAAAATTAAAAAGTTGAAACTGTTTTAATTAACTCATGAAGAGTTAAACAGTTGGCAACTCCACAATACAGATTAATTATCTCCATCTTTGCTCCCATTTAATGCATAAGCATACCTTTATTTAAAACAAATAAAATGTATCAAAAAAAGAGTTTTCTCCTAAGCAGGTGAAACTCCCATTAAAGTTGATAAGCTGAGTTGCTGTGATATGATTTCCAATTAATTTTTATCTCAATAGGAGTTTTTTGGAAAAACAGTGATTAACAAATACTTTTGCAAATAGAAAGAGAAGTTAATTCCAGCATTATCTGGATGGTATAATTCCAGTAACTAACAACAATAAGTAGCAACCCTGACGCACAGACATTCATTAGCATCCCAGCAGATCAGATTTGTTTTTTCCAATCAACAACCAAAAGCAGAGGCCAAATGGAATAGTGAAATGCCAAACTGATGTATGTATATGATACTTGTTTGTTTAAACATTTGGTGAATTCCTCAGAGTGTTAAATCCAGAAAGCTGGACTGATTTGCAAGTAAATTAACAATCTGTGGGGAAAAAAAAAAAAAATCTGCTCTGAACTTCCTAATTATTCTTAGGTTTATAATGTATTATTAGAGGTTTCCAGTTTATATCATAAAATTTCTAAAATCTGTAAGTAAAATCTGTTGCCGGTTTTCTGGTCTGCCTTTTGGCTCAGTGAACAAGTTACAAAGGCTGAACCAGAAACAATTGCCACATTTTTAATGGGAAGTTCAGTGTCTCTGATGGATTTTGGATGGAGACTTTGAGGGCTCCCATTGACTTCAGCAGGTTTCAGGTCACGCATGAAAGTCAGAAATCAGTCCTTAGACTTTCTGTGCTTGCACTGCTGTCTACAATTAGGAAAGCATTAATCACAACACATCAGTGCAATCAAGTGTCAAAGTCCAGACACTGTTTGGCCGGGACTGTTGAAATGTAAGTAATATACATCTGTTGATTTTCTCTAGATTCTTGTCTTATTAAGGCAGTTGAACTCAAATACATAATCACAGGGAACAGAAGCTCTGAAACAAATTAAAATCTAAAGCAGAAACATGAAAAGAGGAGGTAGCTTGAAATGTGAAAAAATAATACTTCTGTGAAAGAAGGATGTGTATGCATGTGGGTTACAATCACGGACTTAGAATAGAAGTAAGGGAACCATGTCAAAAGTACAGCAAGAGCCAGAATTTCTCTCTTTAAAAAAAAAATAGCAACACCTCTAATATTGTGTCCCAAATCAAATGCAGAGGCAAACTGAAATGAAAATTATGCATTCCATTCTTCTCTCTTTTGTAGCATATTCTATGGCACTAATACCAAATTCTGTTTTTAAAGGTATTAGCAGCTATAGTCACAGAATGGTTGCCTAAGATGGCTTCAAAAAACATGAGAGTAGGTTAGGCATGTAAATACTTTTGCAAATTCTTCCCTAAGAAAAGATGATAATTCACAAATGAATTCCTTACATATGCAAATGGCATTGTTTGCTGTTGCAACTAATTACAGATGTAGCTCTGTGCTGAGTTGATTCTGAGTGAGGAATAAACATACAAATTTAAAACACTGGTGTTTAAAACTCCCCTCTTGTAATTGTGATGATCTGATCCTCCTAAAACTGGCAAATATATACACGAGGGACTGTGTGTACATGTGTAGGAGAACAGTAAGTGGGAGAAAGAAATCAAAATTTTTCCATCTGTACAAAATGTCAACATACTCTCTATAAAAAGCTGTCAACAAAATCCTTATAAGCACAATTCAGTCTGGTCAGGTTCTAATCTGTATCTTCACTGACAGTGAGAGTTAATCAAAGCTCCAATACAATGTTTCCTTCAATTGAGAAGTTGGAAGGAAATGATGTAGCACTTTCAAAAATGCTATAAGGCTTGGTTACTGCTAGATAGCATACATACAATCAAAAGTTTAAACAGAAGGTTAATAGTCCAGGAGGAGGTTGGTCCTGAAGAGTAACACTTCAAGCAGATGTGGTTGAACTGTCTTGTTGGCTCCCACTGCCAGAATGTGCCTCTGAGAAATTTAAGTGACAGCTAGGGAAATAGATTATTGTCAGGTCCTTAAATGCAGTGTTCCATTATTTTTTATCTTTCACTTCTCTAACTTGGTTTTTAATCTCATAATGCAAATTTAGTGCTTTGCTTCTCTAAAACCGAAAAAGACTACCTTTTGTTAGGAGTGAGCACAAAATACATCTGAAAAATACAAGGAACAGTTTTTCTTCAAAATTAATGAATTCAAACAATGTATGGCATCCAAACAGCGTTTTGAGTCCTGCAATCCAGAAGAAATTTGGAAATTTCAAAATGTGAGAAGGGGTTTTCCCTAGGCAAGGGTTGTTTTGGCACTGAGTGCTAAGATAAAAGGAAGAGTCTTCCCTAACAAGAGCTATCAGTGCCTTCTTGTAATGGGTGGGCAGCAGAGAAACAATTTACAGTATCAGGTGGTCAGAAACTATCTAGAGTGTTTGACAAATCATTTGTTGCAAAATGCTGTCAAAAAAACCCACCCCAACAACAAGTGAAGGGAGGATATAGGTCAGGGAAATTATAGGGGGAAAGTAGATTAAGATACATAGTATCTTCAGTAGGGGCAAATGGAGATATCAAAATATAACAAGGGCTATAATGAGAAGTCTAAGATGTAATTACAGACTCTGAGCAGTAGTAGGTTCCTGTTGGTACCTAAAATGGGCCATAATCCTTCTGAAGTATTCTGCTTCAGAAATTGCATCTCACACAGCTGGGAGATGAAACAGTCATTTGGCCTCTTTAAGAACAACGTTAGAAGCCAGAAAGAGCGGAGGAAAGCGGCAGCTTGGCTAGTGTGATATACAAATCTTTTTTTCACAGGGGAAACATATTATTGCCTTCAGGCTTTAAAATAATGATCATAGAGAAGAAAAATATATTGTAAAGTAAGGTAAGGGTACAAGAGCTGTTTAGCTTCACTGATACCAGAATGGAAATGCAGACACTTTTTTGTAATTTAGCTGGAAAAAGGGAAAGCCATGACTAGGGAAAATCTGTAGATTCCTTAGGTAGAAAAATATACAGCATAAATAGTTTACATTTTCAGTGGGGAGCATCCTTTGCTGCATCAAGCTGTCATGCAGCTTAGCAGCATGACACATCTTAGTGATTAAATGCTGGTTCCCTGGTAAAACCCAAAAAACCAAAACAAATTAATTTTTCAGTGGAGAAAGCCAGTGTTCTCTTATCTTGTACAGTGGCTCTCACAGCTGAAAAGACACAGCAGCAGGATGGTAGAAATTAAAGTCTAGCAGCAGGTGAGCAGTAGTTTGAACATACCACTTCACAGGGTATCTCTATCTGCCTTTAGTCTTACTCATCTGTTTGGGCAAAATACACTGATACTTAAAAATTTGACTTCGTTGTTGACTATGCAACATGCTGGACCTTGGAAAGCAATTTTTACGGAAGTCCACATATTTTGTTTTGAACCCCCAAAACAAGCAGAGTTAACCCAGTCACTCAGGTACATGAAACCAGTGAAGTGACAAACTGTCAGAGAGCAGCAAGGGCCACCTGTGTGCGGAAGGGAAGGCGAGCTGGGTGGTGAGCGTGACGAGGAGGCCGGTGGGAGCAACGACCCCTCGGAGGAGCTGGGATGTAGATCAGCAAGTCAGGATCAGGATCAGGGCTGGGGACAGTCATCAGGGTCAGACACAGCCTAGTGATTGCCCAGTGAGTCAGCTTCAGGCCAGGAAGACCAGCCAGTGGGTTTGGGTCTAGGTCAAAGTAACATGGGGAAAGCAATAGTAAAACCTCAGTTTAAAAGCAACTCCCATGGGAAAGGAGGGGCAGGCCCTCACTTCTAGTTTTCGCGGTAGTTCTTGTCAGCGAAGGAGCTGATCTTGGGCTTAGTCCACTAAACCCCTTAACTCAGCCAACTAAACTCCAGAAGGGCATGCACTCAAGCGCCTGGCACAAACTCAGGCTTTGCAGTTTGAGCTGTGCAAAAGCAGCTGTAGCATATGGTACAGGTCCATTTCATCATGCAGGTGCCTTGCTTGTGACTCATCAGCCAGTCTGAAAAGCAGAATTATCTGTATTTCTTGAGAAGTTCACACTTCGTTACACCTCAGCTTGTTAAGTATTACCGGTCCCACCAATATGTTGCCATCTGAAAAGTCAGCTTAGGCTTCCTCCAAATGGTACAAAAAAATATTATTTTGGGGGGTGACTAAGTAGTGTTTATCCACCTTTGTTTTCTTTTTGCTGTTTACATTTCTGAAGGGGTCACATTCAGCTGCTGACCAGGAAAAATATTCCCCTTAGATCAGAGAAAGCTACTGGGAGTTCAACGCAGGAGCCACAGTCACATGGGGGCTGATGAAATGCACGCATTGACACTTGACAGGATAGCGATTATCCCATAGTTTAATAATAACATGTTAATCATCTTAGAGTCATTATTCGCTTCCAGGCACACACTGTACTCCCATATTGACATAAAAAAAGCCCCAACCAGAGGACATTTCTACAGGGCAAAACACACTTGAAAACTAAAGGGATCCTGTCAGTGAAAATGGTCTCTTCATCTGTCCTAGAACACAAAACCAACAGAAAGCTGGTGTACTTTTGTGCTACTTCATGGTAGTCACCCCAAGTGATTTGGGATATAATTGCATAGGCTTGTATTTACTAAATTTAATAATAATGTGAAGGTAAAGGTATAACTCAGTCTTGGCGTCATATGAACACACTGTGGTAGCATCAGCAAAAACTTCCCCCACACCAGTATGTTACTGGGTTGCAAAGGTTCCTGTACAAAATCTATCTTTGATTCATCTTTAGGTGACACACCTAACTGTGACTTCCAGCAGCGTTGTCAGTGCCAGGTGTAGCAGTAGCTTTTAGTATTTTTTTTATCTGGATCATCTGTGATCTGAGGTCACAACTACTTTCATGTATGCTACCAAACAGTCCAGAGGCTTTTAATTTTGTCTGAACTACAGGTGGGGTATGAGTGCTATGGGAGGTTGTAATGGACAGTAAGTGTTTGTTCTGGGCATTCTCAGTCTGCAAATATTCCTTAAAAGTGTGTATGAGTTCGATGGACCCATCTAGCCCGCAGGGAGACGGCTTCTTACCATGGATGCAACTGAGCCTGTTTGGTGAAGATGGTCCCACTGGCACAATATGGCAAAAGAAGAATGAGAAAATCACAGTAAGGAGCTTTGCCTGCAGCCCAAGCAAAGACAGGGAGACACTCAGTTTTCCCATGAAGGAAATGCCTAAGGACCAAAACAGAAAGTCATGGAGTTGTCAAAAAGTAAATCTGGAAGGAAAGACACAATCTGCAAACTCACAAACAGCACAGACAGACATTCTTTTTTAAATTTGTGTTCACTTTAGAGTTGGTTATAGATAAAGAAGTTAATTACTGTAGTTTATATTCTAATACAACCTGACTTATGAGTTTAAAACTCTTTTGGGCGTACTCACTCAATGTAGATCTATACAGACTCATCCTGGAGGTCGAGCCGGTGCCAGGTCCTGTCATGGCTCTGAACTGCGTTTGTTTGGAGTTTGCTGTATCCCAGCCAAGCACTAACAGCCAGCCCAGTCCCTGCTGCCGCTTCATAAGGCACATACAAAAGGCTCTGAAGTTAATGGGAGTTTGTGGGAAGGTCATGTCCTGATGCTAATGGAAATAAATTACTCGTTGAAATATATTTAGTCAAGCCTTTGTCCAAGTCTTCAAGCAATAAGGTTTAAATAGTTCCCTCAGAGAATTTTGCACTGTATAGTTAATTTCTGTATCACAGTTTTTATCTTAGTATTCAGACTAAATTTTCATTTCTTTCTTCCTTCCTTCTGTCTCAGAACATCCTAAATAATTCCTTTTCCTTCTTGCTGCTTATCCCATTTGTAGATTGTTGGCAAGTTCTTTGACTCTCAACCACTTAACCTTCCTTTCACCAGCCTATAAATATTGATCCATTCCAATCTTCCTTCTTTTGTCTATTAAAAAATCCCTCAGTAGTTATCACCTTCAATTTGTTTGTTGTAATGAGCTACCTAGGAATGCATGTGTTCTTCTATCAGAGTTGTATGGAGGTGAACAATTACCTCCTTATTCGTGCGGCACGAGCACAGGCACTCCAACAATTTCTCAGTTCTTCACATTACTGCTTTCCAGATTTGTCCACCACAGTAAGTATGTGCAACTTGAATTATTTTTCTTGAGATAGATTAGCTGGCATTTCTCCAGGTTGAATCCAATTTTTGTTGCATTTCATCAAGTTTTTAAGACCTCCAAGAAACAGATTATTTGTTTCCCAGTTGCTTTCTATCCTTTTTTTATAACTCATCCAGAGCACATCCAAAGCACAGTTGGAAGGTTTCATTAACATGTGAGTTACTTCTTTGTCTAGGTTATTAGTGACTGTATTTTCCCAGTAGCTACCAGTGATCTCTACTATACAATTAGTCACCTTATTCTAACCCAGCATTTCCCCATTTGTCAAACTGGGTCTTGATGTTACACTTTACTCACCATTAGCTTTAGGAAACAACTGTTTGGCTTACACTAAAAGGTATCATATCATTCCAGGAACGGAGACAACTGCAATTTTGGTGTATATATGCACAGATATATTTATGAAAATGAGTATGATTCACTGCACAGATTATAATTTTATATTTCATACTCAAAATTATTTCAATCAGTTTCTAGAAATATAGTAGATACTGCAGCAACTGCTGCTTACAGCAAAGCTCATGCAAACTTGCAGCCATAGACATTATTATAATACACTACGCAACCATAGTATCGACTGCCCTGGATGGTGAACTGAAATCTTCAAGAACTTACTGTAAATTCCTAATAACAAAATTTGTCTCAGTAGTCATAGAATTACTTCTGCTTAATATCTAAGTACAAAAGAAGCCTGAAAGTCTGTTCGAGGGAGTTATTCTTAGATCAATTGTCTGTTGAGAAGAAATTTTCCTTCTGCATTCCAGCCAGAGCAAATGAGATGCCATTGAGCTTCTGGAAGCAGAGCCCATAGCCACCTACATCTTTCTGGCCTTAGTCTAAGTCCTTTTTTTGGATTTAGACAAATAAGACATCATGTAGCAAAATCCCACTGTTCAGGGCTTACAGCACCTGCTAAAAACATCTGGTTATTGCTATTTAGCTAGAGCTCACAATCTTTTCTTTTCTGTCTCATGTGTTTCCTCAAGCTTGTCCTCGCCAAAGGTCATAGAATAGAAGAAAGTCCTCTCTTTTTGCGACCCTTGTATAATCCTATTGATTTACCCTGTGTTCAACCAGTTAATTTCAATTTACCCTTTTGTGATTTGTTTCCCTCAAAGTTAATAAACCTATGCTAACCATTTTAGTTCCAGCTATTATTTGTTTGTGCCAAACCACAGGGGAGAAAAATGAGCGGTGATCTCCTGTGCTGTGCCTCTAAGCGATGCAGCGCAGAAATCCCAGCCCACAGCATGGCAAGCCCTGATGGCTTACTGGAGGCAGCTGCAATGAAGCTGGTGGACTGGGCAGCTGCTCCCAGTACGTGACCACACTGGGTGATACCTGTGGTTGGTTCATGTTACCCAGTCCCCTCGGGAACAGCTGCCTTACGGCTTGGTAGGGGATTCAGCTTAAGTTTGATGAGCTCTCTGGGCTGTGACATAATTCAGGATCTACACATCAATACACAGTCTGATCTGTGATACATCTTTCAACTTCGATATGCCTTTTACACAAAAATCCCGCAGGCAGCTCTCTGTAGCAATAGGTACACCATTAGGAGAACCCATCGCTACTGCTGACCGTTCAGACAGTGCACATAGCGCTGAGGTCTTGTCAGCAACGTAGCTGCTTTGATGTGGTACCAAATCTGAGGTAATAACACCAGCTTCACAGGCAGACTTATTAGCTCTGCAACATTGCTTCAGAGAAGTTACACTGCTCTCAATTTCATTGTGTGGTGTAGACGTGCCCTTCACGACACCTGAGCATGGGAATTTCTCCCCTGGCTAGCACCCTTTTCTGCTGTTGTACCTCTTTTGGTCAGCTGTAACAAGAGAACCTACAGATTGCACCACGTACGAGCAAAAGAAATCAGGAGAGCTCAGGATATATGACAATGTAATCTGTAAGCTTCCGGACCAAGCATATGTTTAAGGGATATGTTGAACAGGGATGTATTGTTAAGGAATAGCCTCTGCGTTCTCTTGTGACCATCCCCTGAATGTATTTTGCAATGTTCTGGGACGTCCTCAAAATGTGCTGAAATATCCGTGAGTTCTGAAAGCTATGCCACTTTCCACAAGTTTTCTGATAATACTGATTTAAGCAGGTCAGAATTTCGTGATAGCAAATGCTACTGAAGTCACAACACTTAGGGCAAGCAGTGAATTTAGCCCAAATGCATTAGTCCACAATTATATTTCTCAAAATGTTTACAGGAAACTGTACCCATGCCTAATGACATATAATTTGGTGTTCCTTTCAGTATAACCTAAATGTTGTCTCTAAAATCCAGTTCCAGTGCATATCTGTATCATGTATAACTTTTTCAGCTAGCAGTTATTTCAGCTCATCTTTGAATCTGAGGCTGATGGCTTAGAGCAAAAGAACCATTTGAGAAAAGATAATCTCCGAAGTATGGTATTAGGTGGCAAAGTAGGGCTGGAATATATCACACTGTGGCCTCCACATTACCCCAATTTCAGCCAAGGCAAACATCTTTCCAAGAAAAACAAAAACTTAACTATAGATCCTGTACTATTATTATTTTAATTAGATTTGTAGCGAAGAGAAAGCACAATATGTAATTGTTGACTGACTCCAAACCAGCCTGAACTACAAATCATAAGAACCAGGTTGGAGCAAGGCGTAGTGCTTGGAGATTTTACCAGGCGGCAGATCAAACAGCGGAACTCTTGACAGACTCCGCAGCTTTCCTTTGCCTGCTGTTTCCCGGAACGGTGAATTCAGGAGCCATTTGTGAGTCACTGGCTAGTTCATCTTCACAAACGATTAATGTCACATCTGAACTTTCAAATGTCACAATGGAAACAGCTACCATTAAAAAAAAAAGAATTAGAGAAAATGCAACTCAGAAGTTTCCTGTTTCTCAAAGAATAGTTTCACTGTACTTTTTGGAAAGGTTTTTGGAATGTGCATTTCAGGTGATTGACAGGCCTATGTCTGACATAAGCTTGCATGGAAAAAATCTATATAAAAGCCCTTAAAATGTTCTCTTACAGTTATTCTTCCACTGAATAAGTATTTTTATCATGAGCAAGCATCAAATGCAAAGTGCCATTTCCTGAGTGCTTGCTGAGGGGTTTTAAATTGTCTTTTATTGAGAAAATTAGTGTAATTTTCCACAGTTCCGCAGGGAACTAATGCATTTTACTCTAGAGAGAAGCACAGGGACCTAAAGCTCTATAGACATGTATTTTTTAAACAATTTTACTTGTTGATTTTGTACCTTAAGGAGTCCAGAGTTCAGAACAGACTTTTGTGTGCCACAACAATGAAGATACCAGCCAGTAACATTTATAAATCTACTATTAAATGCATGCGCCTCTATGCCTGGACTTTAATGCATAACACTTTGAATCACATATCTAACAAGGTCCAAACTAAAACATGCCAAAAATGAGGAGAAGGAGAAACCATCCTATAGGGATAAAGAGCTAGCCACTCTCCTGGCTGCCGGCTCTCCAAGGCTCTGCTGATTGATCAGCAAAACCTAAGGCTGAGAAGGGTTACCTGCAACACTGCTGCTCCTACTCTTGTTCCGTCTCATGTCACCAGGGCACTATTTATCTCCAGAACAGTCTTGTTAATGCTGGCTCCCCAGCTGTGAAAAGCCGGCAAAGATGCAAACAACAAGAGCTCACCTCTGTCTTGCTCCTGAGCAAACTCTTAACAGGAGCCCAGCTCCTCAGATCTAATTATAGTCAAAAATTCCCTCTCCACTGACTGTGAAGAGGGATGGAGTAAATCTTACCTGACTCAGAGCTAGAATTTGACTGAGATTATTGCCTGCTGGAGACACAGAGTATAATTTTTCTCTAGGTATTTTAATCTCTGGGGTTTTTTGGATAGTCTGCATCTTTAAAAATACTAAAAATGTCATCAGTGCTCTGAAATGATTAAAAACAGGCTTCTAGGAATATCATTAGGTGCTTCTCAGGGCAGCATACAGTCTGACCTGCTGCACAGAGCAATAATTTACAGTCAAGGGAGGTGAGAGCTCTGAATTTTTCAGGAAGACACTGTATACAATAAATCCCCCAAAAGATGTATACGTTCATATGGAAAAGAATTATGTATGAGAAAAATGAATCTCATGTATCCACAAACTGCCCTGTTTCATTTAAGTCTCTTCTTATCACTTTGAATTAAACCCAAACCGTTCAGATTATCAAGATGGAGGCAATGCACAAAACAAATTCTTATAAAAATAGTACTGTTCTCATACAGCACTTGCAATCAGTAGGTCTCAAAGTAATATACAGAAATATGATTCTTCTGTATTTCTAGAGGGGGAAATGGAGGTACACAGAGGCAAAGTTACTTGCCTAAAGTCCTGAAATGGGTCAGAAATCTCAGTGAAAAGAGCAGATTTCAAGGCCTTTGCAACAGCTTGATGTGTCGAAGAATTCCAAAGAAAAATTACTGATATTCAGGTCCATTCATATGGAATGAAAATCAAATTCAGGTTCTTGAAGTACCCAAATACTCAAAATGAGCATCTGGTATTGCCAGTGAAAGTTATCCCCCTTAACTAGGTAGAGGAATCTAACGTGCTAAGTATGTTATATAAAATCAGTAAATGTTAGTGTTTGTCTTGAAGAGATGACATTATAGTTCTTTTTGTCATAAAAAATTCTTACACCTTAAGAGTTGCACAATTTTGGCTCCCTTGCTATTAATTACATATCTGTTTCTTAAAGTTTTCAAGTACCAGCTGCATCAGAGATCAAAGCCGATCAAAATAACAGGGGATGCAGGGAAAGAATGGTATTCTCTTTAGTACATTCCTGTGGTTTTGATCAAAGTATGCAGAGAATCACATTAAGCAGAGACTGAATTTTGTGGGATGCAGCTATATTCAGCTGACAAATAGAAAAATAATCTCCTCTAGTTTATTGGATACATAAGTCTGTGTTTATCCTCTTTCTGTCTCTCATCTCCATTTTTTCCTACACAGTGTTCATTATATATGTGCAAACTGAATGGGTTCAAGACTAGAATCTAGCTCATAAACTGATTAGGGTCACAACTGCTTTCACTTTACCTTCTCCATTATGTTCTCAATTGCTGAACTCTGTAACCACCAAAGCATGGCTGTAACAGTACAATCATGAGTTGCATCAAAGGTCCTTAGCAAATATTGGAGAGTAATTGTAAATGGAGATTGCCCCAGGCTTTGCTTTTGTGAACAGAAGTATTACCTCTATGCATAAATCCACACTTTGAAGACAGATATAATGCTTAGACATGTCCTGTATTGCTTAGGAAAGAGTCTAGAAGGCCGTTGTCTTATATGTTTGAAATGGAAAAAACAGCCTTTATATGACTGCTCAGATTCACTTAAACAGAAAATTGACTGCCAAGCAGATAAAATAGCCTTTTTAAGGCCATGTTATTTTCCGGTGCCAAATGCTTGCAAATAGATCCATCAACAGAAGCAAGGAAATCTATAGGTTTCTTTAAAGTTTTTGGTGCACATAGGATGATTATATGAGAATGTAGCATTCATATAATTTAAATCAGATTTTCTACTAGTGTAATTACATCAACACAAAGGATTTCGCTTATCCTATTATTTTAGTAAGAAGAGTAGCTTGTTGCCAACTAGATTAAAATGTTTCTAACAATGTAACATAAAATGAAAAAAATAAACCACTCGAACTAAAAGAAACCTAAGTTTTTCTGCACTTGTTTAATCATATTAGATTAAACTCATATTGCAATTCTGTGGTAAAAATAAGGCTGTAAATAAGTATGTTCATTCAAAACATGGAAAAATGAATGGAATACCAATGAAATGAAACACGTGGTCAAAGGCAAAGAATATGCATCCATCAGGCTTCATAAAAGCCCTAATCTATTCCTAAAATTAAAGAAAACAAACACATAGTCAAGGTCCCTGACATTTTTGTAAAAACTAAAAGTCTGAAGACTTCCTTATCAAAAAAATAGAAGTCCAGTTTTGTGATATTAGACCAAAGCAATAGTTCTTGCAGAAAATATTTTTTTCTTTCAAAAATATATTATTGCAGTTTCAGAATGAAAATAGAAATGTCAATATTTCCAGTGAAGACTAACTGATTTTTTTTTTTTCATTTTAGAAAAATGGGGGGAAATTTCCTTCAACTTTTTATTAACTGAGAAGCAGCTGTCTGGCCTATATCTATGAGACTGTACAGGCCAGCAGTTCTTCAGATGTTTCTCGGTATCAGGCCAGCTCAGTTTGCTTCCAAGAACACAGAAGCCCTTTGAGCATATGCGACAAGGTGGGGAATCATGTGGGATGTGCCCAGCATCACGGCATGTGGTACAGGATATGTCCCACCTGCTTAGGGCTACATGACAGGGGCACGCTCGATGCATTGGGATGTAGTGATGATGCAGAGATGGGGGTTAGAGTCCTACCACAGTGCTGCAAATAACTAAATTGGTTTTTTAGCAGTGGCTTGACAAAGGGAGGCATGGATAATTCTGTATGCTGGCATGCAGAACAGGTATTTGTTTTCTGCCTAAAGCTCAGGGAAAGAAACCAGCTGGGCAAAGGGTGAGCTCTGGCCTGGGCAATGCAGGATGTGGGATCCAACAGCTACACTTGGGCAGGGTGCTCAAGACCAGGCAGGTTTCCCTGCTTGCCTGATTTCTGGGGAGGGTGCTGCCATAGTACACAGTCCAGACAACTGTTTACATTTTGACATTATCAGCATTTTCCAAAGGAAACATATTCCTCCAGAAAATTTCCGATGAGCGCTTATTATGTGCCCAGACTGAAATGTCAGCACAGCCAAACTACATTTTTCTCATTTCCTTTTATCTAGGCACCTAAATTCTCCCTCTTCCGTTTGGGATCTCTTCTTCCTCTCCTGAACTCGGCCGTGACAGTCGTTATATAACAGTGCTCTTTTGCCCCCTCAAAGGCTTTTGTTAAGTGGTAGATTATTACTCATTTATAGTTAGATAGCTACTCACTTATAAAGGGCCTAATTCTGCTTTTACAGTCCCCTTAATTGTGAGACACTGCATAGAAAATATGTAAGTGGTGAACAAATGGGGAGAAAGATAAGGTCAAGCCTAAACTGATGAGGTTCTTCAGAATAAAAAGGAGTTATAAAAATAGAAGCTTATATTTCTCATTAACAAGAAAGTTTTTTCATTTTCTTTCTGAGGCCTTGAATCTGCTATTCAAGCCAGTATGAACTTTTGTTTTCAGTGCCTAACTTTGATGTTTCTCAAAAACTTTTAATAAACAGTTTCGTTTGCAACTTACTTGCTAGCAGATGGAGGGCGCAGGGATTAATGTTAGTGGGCAAGGGATGAAAATGTTTCTCAGGCTGAAGAGTTCTCAAGATGAGTACTTCTGTCTTATTGTCTAATGGCCAAATTCTGCTTGCAGATTCCTCAGCATAAATCAAAAGCAACATTATCACAATCATGGGTATTAGAAAGGTAAAATCCTAATAAATGAGAGGAAAACAAAGCCTCAGGGGGGTTTAAGAAAGTGGATTAGTTTAGGTAATTTTGAGCAACTATTCTCAAGAAAGCACTTGGGGACAGTTAAGTTTAATTAGGCTACAGCTCGTCCTAGCTGCAGGTGGTTTTGTTTCTGCCACAACCCTTTTTTCTTCTCCTCTCCTGTGTACCAGTGAGTAGCACTGATAAACCACTGAAACTGGTCCTGTTTGTCAGTGAAGGAAGGGAGAGGTGACTGGGCCTTTCCATAAAAGAGGTGTGAGTGGAATCACCCTTGTCACTTTTTAAGTGTCTAGAGCTAAATCTTAATGCAAGAGGCAGGATTGGGTGGGAAGAGGTATTTGTATATACAAGCTGAAGAACACTTTGTCTGCCTTAAGTAGCATTGGCAGTGTGAGAAGAGCTGGGATCACGACTATTCTTTTCATCCGATCATTATTTCTGCCTGCGGATGCCCCAGAGTGTTTTGTGCTCTGCTAGGATAAGACTATATTCTTCACATTTCCCTACTAGGACCTTTATGAAAATGCCATATTTATCTGCTAAAACCTTCACAGCTATTATCTGTTTGGAGGCAACACAACTACAGGAAGACAACTTCAGCAAGTGTACAAAGCTTAGGAAAAGGTGAAGCATCAAAAGTTTCAGGTTGCTGGGAGATTTTTTCAATTATTTTTAATTTATTTGGGTTAAATTTTAATCAGGCAGAAAAATGTGAGTCTAACAGCAGTCAGAGTTAATTATATTTTGTGTTTTTTATATTCACACACAATTTTTTTTTTAATGTGGTATCCTTGACATGTTGCATTTGTGACAACAACGTGGTGGAATGACTCAATTTCATACATAATTTATTGAAATTTTTAAACTGTACTTTCCTTGAGTCATTTTCATGTATAATTGAGCTTAACTTTCATTTGTCTTATTCTGAATTAGGAAAGCTTGTATTGGATCAGGTCAGATTTATACATCTCAATAAGAAGCCAATTTTAGGTCCTTACTAATTTTTTTAAATAACATCGAATCTTATTGAAATGAAACTGAATTGCTGTGATTTCAAAATCTAAACTTGGGGTTTGAATATATGAAGATAGGGATTTTTTTTGCTTTCTGAGTATTTTCTTAATTTCTCTTGAATTATGAAGTTCTTCCAAAAATCTTTCTGATTGTATTGTCTGCTTTGAAAATATTTATGCTAGTTTTAAAGAAACATTGGAAAACCAGTAAACTTATAGTAAAACAAACCAAATGTATTCTAGGCCTAACTGTAACCCTAATACTATTAGGCACTCTGAAGTGTTTGCTGAGGAAATCTCTTTAGATGCTTAGAGATTCTACAATACATAACACGGCATAATACGGGTAGCACCTTCTTTTATA
This sequence comes from Haliaeetus albicilla, assembly GCF_947461875.1. Lineage (NCBI taxonomy): Eukaryota > Metazoa > Chordata > Aves > Accipitriformes > Accipitridae > Haliaeetus > Haliaeetus albicilla. The sequence goes on from NC_091491.1 coordinate 35,126,555, forward strand.
CCCTTGCAAGGGCAGCTGGTCTTGCACAAAATGGGAGAAAGAGCAGAAAAATTGGTGCACAGAGGGTGCTAATTTGGGAAGATGTGAATTCGCCTTCCCAGTCTTACTTATCACACAAACTCTCACGGTAGTCACTGAAGTATCCAAAAATAGGAGCTTGCAGCCCTAACTATAGCCTTGTAAAACATCTAGAAACTCATAACATCTCTCCTATTAGAAAGACTTGCAGTTTAGAAAGCAGATAATTTGGCGCAGCACATTTCATCCACCTTCAGTAAGTTGGCAGAATGTTTCAAAGCACATCAGAGCTCAGCAATACAGTTCTATCACTTTAATTATAACTCATCTCAGGTTTTATCACCTCAAACCCTTTTGGCCTAATTTTGATTCATATTGACATGCTAACAGGAAGCAGGGACAATGGGGAAAGAGAAGGAAGGAGAGAAGGAACTCTACAAGATATGAATATTCATATCAGCAAACAATTCCAAAAGTCACACTAATATATGGCATGACCTTGTACCACCAGAGCGTAAATACAAGGAAAAATAAGAACACTACTAACAAAGGCAGCACTTGGGAATGTCACCACATTTATACCAGTGTCAGTGTTTCTGTAGGACATTATTTGCTTTCTTTTTTTCACTATAATTGGATCTTAAATACTTCCTCAGTTCTGCAACTTGGAATTTTGGTGCCAGCTCAGCAGAAACTTCCCTTAGAAAAATATCTGGAAAGTGATATCTGTTCCCAATATTGAAAAAAGCACAGTTACTTAAACCCTTGTCGTGGTGTAACCCCAGCCAGCAACTAAGCACCACACAGCCACTCACTCAATTCCTCCACACCCAGTGGGATGGGGGAGAAAATTGGTGAAACAAGTAAAACCTGTGGGTTGAGATAAGAACAGTTTAATAGAACAGAAAAGAATAAACTAATAATGATAATGATAACACTAATAAAATGACAATAGTAATAATAAAAGGGTTGGAATACGCAAGTGATGCACAACGCAGTTGCTCACCACCCACCGATCGATGCCCAGTTAGTCCCCAAGCGGCGATCCTCCCACCGCCCCCACTCCCCCCAGTTTATATACTGGATGTGACATCCCATGGTATGGAATACCCTGGTGGCCAGTCTGGGTCAGCTGCCCTGGCTCTGTCCTGAGCCAACTTCTTGTGCCCCTCCAGCCTTCTTGCTGGCTGGGCATCAGAAGCTGAAAAATCCTTGACTTTAGACTAAACATTACTTAGCAACAACTGAAAACATCAGTGTGTTATCGACATCCTTCTCATACCTAACTCAAAAACATAGCACTGTACCAGCTACTAGGAAGACAATTAACTCCAACCCAGCTGAAACCAGGACAACCCTTTAAAGCAGTCTTGTTCTGATAAGTAATCATGGTACCTTCTTGTTCAACAAGGCTGCTCTCTGGTGTGGCTGTTCACTTAAATGCTAAAAGTAAACTTTTGCTCTCCCATACCTCCTGGAATTGATGCATCTAAAAGGATGAAAATTTCTTTCTATGGCTACTTTTTACAACAGCAAAATTACTACATTTTCGTTACCTTCCTTTGTAAGATCTCCCTGAAGGCACTGGGGTTGCATAGGTCTAGAAGTCTAAAGAGTCTAGCCTTCAGAAATTTTGGTTTTGGCAATAACATATGAGAATGTATTTGACTTTTTTTTTTCATGACCTGCTACTTCATAAAAGATGTTTTAAAATGTAAACTGAGTGTATTTGATATAGAAATCAGTAAGATTGAGAAAACAAAACACCAACAATATTTATTTAGAGCAGAATTATACTTCAAATGTTTTTTGTTCTGCATCACTGTAACTGTAAAAAAACATTTAACTGTAAATATTAGTGTTAAAATGTTTATATCCTGGGATTGCAGATTTCTCTGCAATATGGCTTAATTTTTTTCAGATTAGAAGTTCGCAATTTCTGAAGAAGTATATATCAAACAACGATAGTAAATCTGCGGAATTTGCAAGAGTTCAGGATGCTGAGAAAAGACCACTTTTGAAATCTGACCGCTGATGACACATGAGATCTGAGATTTTGAAAATTAGGCCCTGAAATTTTTGTTTCAGCTTTACAAAGCATTTATGTGCCTAAAGATGAAGAGAAACAGCTAGGGAGATTTATAGAAGCACCTAAACATTGGTTGTTAGTCAATGAAAATTGAGCATATAAGCCAGTCAGATGCTTCTGTAAATCATACTAGATGTCCAGCTGCATATTTAAAAATAGAAAACATTTATAAATCAATTCCTTTGAAGCTACAACCTTTCATAAACCATATCAGCTACCTGGCATCTCAGTATCCAGGGATGGATTGCTCCGAGCCTCGACCCTTGTTTTAAAGATGTCCTTTACCTGTATGATGGGCCAATGAAACACAGATGGACAAATCACAATGGAAGCATCAGTTGTGATGTCACTGGTTACTAAATTTCTATACCTTTTTGACTGATCCCCCCACCCCACCCCCTGACAAATTATATGTTGTTTACCATCACATTCTGGAAAACATGAAAATATGGATTTCCTAAGGGATAGTACGTGAGCTACAATAACCTTTCATATGTCACTGAAATATGATGAAGTATTTTGAGATGTTTTCTCCACTGAGATTTTATATTCATGTAAAGCTAGGTAAAAATGACAGTGATTTGTGATTAATTTCCCCATAATATACAAAGGACTTCTTCCTGTTTTGCTTTCAGCTTACTCATGTGTTGTCTAATATAGACTTGCTAGGAATATACAGGGAGATGGCACATGTTTTGCTTGGAACAGATGCAAACTTGGATCTAAAATGAGAGGTGTGTTTTGTAAGTTGTTACTGATGACATATGGGCATGACAAATTCAGGACAGATTGCCGTTTAACACCACCAAGAACCTTACCCTTCAAATGAGGCTGGGTATGACCCTAACTGATTACGTCACTGCCTGCACTTTGCTTCCAGGAGGAATTGTTTCAACTCCCTTGGCATTGTGACAAATTCACAAGATCACAAATGTCACTTAAAGTAACGACTTTGATGACCTCTATAGTGCTGCAAGTGCCATCGCTCTTGTGATGCTATGTATTTCTTTGTGCTCAATTGTATCTACATGTGTACAGCACGCAGAGACAGTGACGAGAAAGAGGAGAGCACAAGATCCTCAGTCCCCTGTGGTACTGAGGCTTACATGAGTAATTCTAACATGGAACACCTTGATGCTGACATCTGATTCCCCAGTATTTAATTTCCAGTTTTATGTGGTGTAAAGCAAGTGTGAGCCACTCTGGCTTGACACTGCCAAATGATGAAAGGAAACCTCACACAGGCAAAGCTATGATCACTGGCAGCTTAGAGATGCTGATTAGAAGAAAGGTATTAGGCTATAGCTCAAATCTGAAACTTTCTGCTTGATAGACAGTCACCTATAGGTGACCGGATTAATGATGGGAGAGATGGCTGCTTGCCATCTAGCTGCCTTCTGGCTTGAATCAGCTCCTTATTACCTTAGCAGCCTAAGCAAATTTCCACGGCGAACTGTGTTGACCTTTACTCCAGAGTGATATGAGGAAGAGCTATCAAAAGCAGGGAAAAAGAAGAGATCAGTAATAAGTCACTTACTGTTCTGCTCCTCAGACAAAGAAGCTTAGAGAGAGATGAGCAAAGAGTTGTGCAAGTCGTCCAGCTGGCAGAGAAGGAGATGGAGCAACCACCTGAGTGTCTGAGCGTGCATAGTATATCTGGCTCCATGCAACTGCACATTTTTCTTGCATGTGAGACTAGTCCTAAGTGATGTTCTCAATTTCCATATTAATTCAAGGACTGCAGCCAAAGGTAAAAACCCAAAGTCTCCAGGGAAAGGAAACAAATCGCTTTGACTTCTGAAGGAAATCAATATTAGACGGTGCATTGTTTAAAGTGTGGAAACCCATGGATCAGTTCCAGAATCTGTGTGAAGAGATCCCTTAGGAACTCTCAGAATAGATCTTCATTATATTCAGCTTAGAAACACTTGAAGCAGGAGACAAAGTTAAGCTGGACAATTCTGCAAGCAGCTTGTCTTTTGGCTTAGAAACCAAAATATATTTTAGTGTCATTTCAAACAGTCTGCTAAACCTGTGAACTCTGCCAGCAAAAACACCGCTCTGCCTACACAATCTCCTACCTGGGAAAAGACTGAGCAAAAGAACAAACCCCAAAAGTTAAAAAGTCCCCTTTCCCAGTGAAAGGTTACAAGGCACTTGGATACTAGCTGATAGGAGAATTTACATAAAATGAGATACAAGAAGACATCTTCAATTACATTCTGACTTACAAAGCTGGATCCTGGAAGACTACTCTGTGGCCTTATGAAATAATGTGAAATTAGAAGCAAATTCACAAGTGAGTTACAGGAATATGAACTTTAAGGAGACAGAAGACACTGTATTGGTTTAACTACTCTTAGGCAGTAAAGGGACATTATCTTCTGGCTCCAGCTGTGCCAGTGCAATATGCTGCCACTCTCAATCTAATCCTTGCTGCAAATCATCAGATCTCCTGTGGTAGAAATTATGCTGCCTCAGATTTGCTGGTGCTCAGGCTGCTCATATGACTTTTCCTTAACCTGTATCAGTCTAAATGAGGCACATTAGTTGAAATGGTTCAACAGTATATTTTTTCAGTAATACATCTAATTTTGAATAAAATGGGTTAGGGAGCACAGACACAAGCAGTCCTGCTGGCAGGTTTGAGGGGGCTGTTACCTTCACCACAGGAATGGTAAGTAGGTGCTGGGGACTGTTGAACTTTTGACAGCTCGATAAAACTGTTTGCAAAGTGAACCTCACATCTTACCTTTCTTCAGTTACCTCTTGGCTCTTTTGTCTTCAGTTTCACTGAAATCTTAATGTACTGGGCAGTCAGGAAAGCTAAGTCTAATGGTGGAGAAACAAAACCAGAAAAGAGAAAAAATATTAGAGACTGTTATAAAGTCTTGCTTTGTCCAGTTCCACACTCAAGGATTGCAGCTGCTCCCATCTAATTAAAAATCAACACCAAAATACCTCTTTTACAAAGACAGTGTTGGTTTCAGAAATCAGTGAACACACTAAATTTTCAGGAACTTCCAAAATCTTTAAAGAGCCAGTAAAATCCATATCATCATCATGACACATGGTTTCATAAATAAACACTTATTAAAACCTAAAAGCACATATACATAGTCTCAAAGTCAAAAAGCACACAGAGATCCATGCCACACTCCATTTACACAAAAGCCTGGTTAAAAAAGGAGCAAGTCACCATCTGCTGAACCATCTGCTTCGTCCAAGTCCTGTTCTTCATTTACGGTCACTGGGATAGGAGCTTCCACAGGAAAAAATGTTCAGCATCATCAGAATCCCCAAATAAATATTTAATACCTTTTAATACCACCCTCAGCTTAGTCACAATAGTGGTTTCAGGACAAAATTTTGGCTCAGGACACAGATTTGACTTAGCTGGCTGTATACTTGAGGATTGAGGACATGTTTTTAAACAGCACTTCAAGTGCTAGCGAGTTGATATGAGGGGTTCTGCTATTTCTGCTTTAATGCATGCCATGGGATGAGTAGACCATAACCTTGGCAGAGAGCCATTATGTGAAAAAGACAGTATTGTTTGAGCCTGTGGGATAGAGGCCATTTGCAAAAATGGTGAGTTTTGCCTGTTGATCTTGGTGCTGTAGAGCCTTCTGTGGAAGAGCTCTCTCTGAACGTGACCTGCGCACAGAAGAGTTGAAGTTTCCTTTGACAGTTAAATATTTCTTCATTGGTTCACTCATGTCTGTGTCTTAGAAACCTGCCCAAGCAGGCAGAAAACCAGGCTTTATACTTTTATGCATTGAGAACACCTGCATATGTAGGGGATAGCTGTATGCCTGTATTATTTACTGTGCAAACAGCAGAAGATGGAGCAGACAGCTATTTGAGTACCTTTGTCTGCAAACAGTTTGGTAAACATTTAATTCAAAGCAGGCCTGTGTGATGCTGACCAAAATGGTGCATTCCCTAATTCCCGGATGCAGATGTTACTACAGTGGTCAGAATTTAGTTGAGATGGGAACAAGCATTATAAAGGACAGGGGACTATGGTGGCAGAGAGATGTATTTTTGTTAGTATCTCTGAAGCAGTTACCACTCCTAGCTCTGCGCTTCACCCTCCGTTAGACTTTACTGTAGCAAAATGGATCAAAGAAGCATTGCTTATCTGCTCCAATGCAAAGCAGATGAGTTGGTTTAGAACTCCCAGTCCAAACCTCTCTGCTCTGACACCCCGTGTTACCTGAGCTTTCATGGGGCACCTCAGCACAGCAAAGTGGCTTCCCACTGCCCATAGTTAGAATGTTCTGTACAGCCTTTCTTTTCCTATTCAAATCATGTCTTCTTTATTTACAATTTTTCCATTTAGTTTAATTAAACTTATCTTGCCTTCAAACACTGAAAACCTGTATTAAAAAAAACCCTAAATAAAAAACCATCCCCTTCCCTCTCAAACTCTTATTCTTCCTTTTGACCCTTCCTTTTCTGAATCCATTTTAGTGGGTTCTCCCGACAGGGATTGACTGCAGCAGCCTCTCAGCCCAGTTACCATTTTCCCATGTAAATTAGGGTATTTGTCATGGGACTGAAAATGACACTTGAACAAAAGGGAACCTTGGGTGCTTTCACCAGGTTCCTATAGCAACTCTGTACTCTGAAATGCTCTCAAGCAGGTACACCTTAGGGTAAAGTAAAGTGGCCATAAATCTTTTGCACTCTGACTTTTGTCTTCGGCTAGAGATTGGCCTGGTTTCATGGCACAAAGCCATTTAATAGAGATTGCTCTGGTACATGATGGGCTGGCACGGCAGAAAAGGATATGCTGTGGCCGACAGGCATTTCCCTGATCGTGTTTCAAGGACAAGAGCTAGAAGACAGCCAACAATGCGCTGCCACTTTGTCACTCTCCCACCTGAAGGGTCCACTTACTAAGAAGAAAATCCCAGACACACCAGTATTTTGGTAAGTTTAGTCCCTAGAATGGCAGAATGGAGCTAGAAAGGCCATTATGTTACTCAGTGGGCTTTATTTTCCAGTGTTTTGTAAGCTGCTCCCTAGACCAGCACAAGGCAAAGGTAATGTTGTTGGAAGCCTTTTACAGTCATATTTCATAAACAGAGATGATAATACAATGTGTAAAGCATAAACTAACAGATTTTAAGTTCATACTAATAATCTATTCTTCAGTACAAAAATAAATCATTTGCATAACTGCGTTAGCCATTGTTTTTATAAATATTGTACAAATTTATCATAAACTCCCAGTCTTGAGGAATGATGAACTATGATAGTGATTATCGCTGAGCAATTCTCAAGTTACCTATTTACTAGAAAGACAAGCAAGACCTAAAATGAGCAAAATGTTGTGTTTACAGGGGCAGCCCAGAACAGCGTGCTCATTTAAAACAGGAAGGGTGAATGCTAATTGCAGCTAATAGCCAAAGCAGGCTCACTTTCCACAGCAAAATGATTTAGTGCTTCCATTAGAATTTCCACAAAGCTTGAAAGCAAGACTGAGAAAACTGGCATGGAGCTGTGCACCAGTGCAGGAAAAAGACAGCTCTGCTTTGAGCATAGGAACCTGCAGAGGTAATGATAAGTGGATAATGGACAGGATTAGCACAAAACCTCTTTGCCCCACTGATACAGTTCAGAGCCATGGTTTATTCCTCTCTTGAAGAGGGAAGGCATCCAGGACAATATACCTGAGCTGGACAAGGTACATCCAAAAAGAGATTATGGGGCTTACTCTGACTGTCCTTTCTTAAGGGTGAAATTCTGCAGCAGCAAAAATGTGGTAACCTACTGCTCACTCCTGTAGTGACTGGCACATTTGGGATCCTTCCATGCTGAAACATAAATTTGACTGGAAATGGGATATTTACCTTTCCATCCTGAAACGACATTCATATATTTTTTGCTTCACAGTGCATAAGCTTGCCCGATTCAGCACCATTTTAGGGAAAAAGAGGTAAGACTGTCATAATGAGGAATATTCAAGCCATAAAAATGGACCATACTCCTCTCTGGCTCTTTAAAGCCCTGACAGAAAAAGCAATCACAATCCGTATTTCCTGATCATTTGATAACTGTCTCTCTGTCTTGTCTTTCTGTAAAAGTATATTACACTGCCCAGCCGAGAGAGCTGCACATATCCTAGTTTCTGTACTTCATTTATATGGCAGATAAGGATAATAGGGGTAATTGGAGACAATAGTTTAGGGGAGCAATTCTTCTGAAAGCTATGCATTTGGCAACGTTTTCAGAAGAGCATGTAACTCTACCTTATCCTCTCTTGTGCATATTTCCAAAGACACGGCAATATACAGCCCCCTAGCCAACTAGCCTTTTCACAAGTTCATCGATGATTGCTTGATGTATCACTAAGTACCCTCATATTCAAAAGCCACCAAAATAATGCCACTCTACTCTACAGTTAGATATCTAAGAATGTTAACTTTGCACACCAAAGATTTGTTACTGCTGGTTTTCCAGATTACAGCTTGTTTCTGCTAGTCAGAAAAACAAAGTTTTACTGAAGAGTCACAGCTGAAGGACAGGGCGCTGACTGCTGTTCCAATTTTTTGCCTTTCCACCAGATTGGCTTCCCAAATTTAAGCCATTTGTTTTGCACTGGCAATAAAGAAATGCCAACGGTATCAGAAGCGGCGCTGTCTGGCCTGTAGCATTGCCATTACCTACAAAAACGATGAAGAAATCTGAGTCAGGTTCACTGGCAACACCTAAACACTGCAGTGTAGCTACATTTGGCTGGGGTGAAGGGAAGAAAAAACACATTTAGATGAAGTTCAGATTGTGTTATTTCTGCAAAGTAAAAGAAGATTAAACCTGTATCTCTAAAGCTTCATTGCTTTGTTAGAAATGTAATAAATAATTTCTTATCTTTTAACCAATCCCATTTCAGAGCCGGTTTCTCCACGGGGAGTCTTAATTTTGAAAAGCAAGGTCCCTTGTGAAGATTAAAATAAACATTTTAACTAAGTCATTAGGCAATAATTTCTGCTTCCTTTTCACAATTCTTCAACTGCTACATTAATTAATTTTTGAAAATTCTGGTTGTAAAGATCGTAAGTCTTGGTGAAATTAAAGGCTAAAGAACTTTATAGCGCACTGCAGTCCATCATGAATCATGACAGGCTACGTGGCCAACCTCATTTTCCATTATTAGCAAAAGTGATATTGCTTCCCATATGATGAAACTGTTTAACAAAATTAAAAATCCTAAGCCACCAATCCTGCAAATTTGTCATAATTTGAACCAGAAGGATTGTTATGTAAAAGGCCTGTTTCTTTTACTTTTCAAATATAACCTAGCAGAGGGCTTGAACTGGATGACTCAGTAAGTTCTTACCATCTCTAACTGCTGTGATTCTATTTAGCAACTGCCTTACAACAGAAGTATAAATGCAGCCTGTAGAAAGATTTCAAACTCGCAGTGGAAAAGGGAATAAAATCATAATTCTTAAAATCCGAAAATTAAAAATTATTGGTTTGATTTTGCCAGATTTTCTGAAGAACAAATGACTGAATAACATAGCATGTGAGGAACAGATTTTAGTTTTTGTACTCTCTATGGAAAATGTGTGAATAACCCTAAATGATGCTTGTCTTTTGCACTGAAAGATCAGGACCAGCTCAGCATCAGAGATGATAAAAAAGTGTTTTAATATTTTTTTGTTGAAAAATACCTGTTTATAAAAACAGAGATCACATCAATAGAGACCTGCTGGAAGCTGCTGGGCTTCCCCAAAATTTTTCTGCATGGTTTCTTGCAAAGCCCAAGCTTCCCAGATGGGTCTGGTATGAAAGCTGTGATTCCAGGCTACCTTTGCATTACAGATAACCTGGGGACCAGGCACATTTCACCATTTCTCTAAAGACCTTTGGTTCTGGAGTCCTAATTCAGAAAGTTAGGCTTGGTGATGCTGCTGTTGCGAGATTTCCAGTTCCATCGGAATCCACCCGTTTCCAGGATGAGAGCTACTTTTTACAAATTTCTACAAAATGCAGGATCTACAGATACAGCTGCAATAAGTGACTGCAGTTACTTCACTTATCAGTGAAATACATACAGCTGTGGGTAAGATCTAGCAGCACACAACACTGCGCAGCAGATAAGGGAACAGTTGATCCAAGTGAAACTACCAATTATGAAACAATCCTACTGCACAAGGGATCAGCTTTGCCTATCCTTGCAAGAAATTTTATGGAATCCTTATTGACTTTAAAATAAACTGTGCTTTGGTGCATACTAGGCATACTAACTTTACTAAGATATCAGAATCTTGTACCTGTAATCCTTACAGAAAGTTTCTTGGTGTCTTTGCTGATGAAAAACTGTCCAGATCTAGTCTGAGAAAGAAAAATTCTTCCTGCATTGACACAGGATGTATCTTTATTAGTTAACTCCAAAGCTGCAATTGACTATGACCCCAGAATTACTGGTCTGCAAAAGCTGTAATGTAGTTAGGAACTGAGCGTTTTTGCCTCCTGCTCTCTTGCTTTTTTCACATTGCTATCAACTGTATAACAGTGGTGCTTAAAGAAATCCTTGCAGAGGCCACTGATAAAATGTTTTAGTCATGTCAGATGTCATGCTTGTAAAACACTCAAACTCTGTCCTTACCATCGATTACACAATTGCTACCAAGAGCTGAATATTATGGATATGAATTTCCTAAGTCTCAGTGCAGGCTGTTGTAAAACTTACCCAAGTTTTCCGGGAGTTCTCAATCCAAATACTGTCCATGCATGCCACTCTCAATTTGAGAAGGCTCAGAGATTTCACAAATGTCAATGGCATGATTCAGACTACTTTCTTTGAACCTTTCTGTGCATTGACATTACAGTAAATGCCAAGGGTCAGAGGAACTGTCTTTTTCAATCCTGGCTTATTGCTACTGTTATCTATCACTATTACTGAACTACAGCAGTGTCCAGATCCCAACTTTAGATCAGGGTTTTAAAGCACAAAGCAAAATACACAGAAAGCCAGAGAAAAGACTCTCAGTCTTTACCCTGATAAATAGTTTAAGTAGACAAAACCAAAATGGGATAAAAATCAAACATAGATACACAGAAATATAGAGCAACTTGCCCAGGACCATGAAGCAAGAGTGGCAAAGCAGGAAATAGAGGCAGTGCTTCTCAGCAGCTACATTATGCTTCAATAACAAATTCATCACTTTCTTATTATGTATGACTGATATTCCCTGTTTAACAGACACCCAATAGAGTCTGTTTAATAGAGACTCCCAGTACAGCCAAGCAATATTTCATAATACCTGTCTCTAACTGGGAAAATGTTTTTTAATGTCCTAATCATTAAGTGCACAGAGAAGTTATGTGTACAGGAGGTAAAACAGAAAGAAAAGGGAAGGGAAGGCACAAATCTGTTTTGCAGAGTTACAGTATATTACAAAGACCATATATGAACTACCCACACAGAAGAATGATGTATCACACAGCATCTGCCTTCAACTCATGCATGCTGCTGAACTGCAGTGAGGGAAATGGTTTATCTTTTATATTTTTCATTTCCAGTGATGCTGATCTCCTTCTTTCTTCCTTACTCCCTGGTGATTCTTTCAATTAATAGCTTTTAAATGTTTCTTTCCTGCAGAGACTTCATCCTTCCATGAATTTTCCTGTAGTATTTACCTCGCATGTGATACTACCAGAGATTACAAGCAAAGCCTGCAATTCAAAGTACTGAACTCTCCTTACGCTAATGTCTCTTAATAGCACTCCTGCAACAAAAGGGCCATAAAGAAGGGGAGATTAATTTGCTGAAGTGTCAGCACAGGGACTCCCTTTTTGCGTGCAGAGAACTGGAACAGACCGTTTTCAGTGGCAAAGGCTACGGCTAAACTCTACTGTGCTGCATGTTTCCTCCATCTCCTTAAGACCCACAAGGATCCTGGGTTAAAGAACTAAATTGCTGCACCTTCAGATCAGATCAGTACATGCCAGAGACCAAGCAGATTCCCCATTCTTTTCAGAGCAAGGGCATGTAAAGGATGCCTGGAGTCCAGGCCTTCCTTCTGCCCTTCGCTTGCATAAGATCTCAGGGGTGAGATCAATTTTGTAACTGTGTAATTCCACTGACTTCTATGGACTCATTTCTGCTTTCAAATGAAAATTGGGTCTAAGAACTCAGATTTGATAGAAAAGTGTCCTAAAATATTCTAGTAGACCAACCCTGCAGTCCCTGGCACTGCTTGTGATGGAAATTTGCATGTGCATAGAAAGCGGATTTAGAAGTTATTAGTTAGATTTGAGCCTCAATGTAAAACATCTGATTTAACATTACATATTCCCATGAGTTTTGTTTGTTTGTTTATATGCATAAGCAAAATTCAATGACTGCCTGTTAACATATTATTCAAAACATAAAAATCAATTAAAATAATTTTCTACAATTCACTCATAGCCAAATGCTGACACAGATTAAACTGGCTCACTACCTCCCTCAAAAGCAATGGGAAAACCAAGCTAAGGATGAATATGGATTTAGCCACTTTAAGAAAAAAATTCAAGTGTTTTTCCTCCCACATTACAAAGTAACTGAAGAACAATGAATAATTAAAAAGATCGGTCAGCTTTTAAATAACCTTTGCTCATACTTGCTCTAGATTAAATAAAGCTATTGTGATAATTTAAATAAAATCAATTCTGTTTTTAGATGATTTAGTCCAAATGAATGTAGCTGGTAATTAAGCAAATAGCAGTTCTAGCACTTGCTCTTTCTTGTATTTTTTTTGCAGGTAAAGAATACACAATTTCTTACAGCCCAGCCCCTGCAGACCTTCCTGGTATGAAAAAAGTATCCGTGGCTTGCAAAACCCTGTCACTACAGCTACGAAGGAACCTGCTGGCAGGATAAACCACAGGGGATATCAGAGTCCACACAGGCTTCAACATTTCACGGAGATAACTCTGCATTTCCCAAGGATTCTCATAATTTTTTGTAGAATGTGACACTCCCTGGAGTTTGTAGGTTGTGTTTCCCCCTTCTTCATGGATTAAGAGCATCTTCTTTCATTCACCTCTTCCCTGATGGACAAGGGATCTATCTACTCCAGTTAGAGCAGAACTTAGGCCTGTGAAATAGGTGTGATGTAGAAAAGACTGAGCCAGGACTCAGATTTCAAGATTAAGACTTATTTGTTATCATTCTGACAGGACATGCTTTGGTCCTCTTTTTGTTAGGGAGATATATCTTAAAAAGCACTGAACTCTCCACTGATCCTACATTCAAAAGCCAGTGAGAGCCTATTATTAAGTAGGGATTAAAATTCAGTAAGGAAATAATTTTCCTTTTTGTGGCTTACTAGTTATTTTAAGTAGGGAGTAACTTATTTCAATAATAAGAGAAGTTAACTGGTTAGAACACAACAGCTGATTTTGAAAGGCATTTTTTTAACAACAGGAGTAAAGCACTTCTGTATCTTTATAAATCTGCCCCACAGCGTACTTCCTACTAATAAATGAACTAAAATAATATTAATCTGTGTTGGAAACGGGGAGCCGTGCTATGTTTCCATGATCAGCAAGTCCCAGGTGAGGAGTCAGGCTGCAACTGAGACAACTTGTTTCTACAGAGAAGAGCTGCTTCTGCTTCCAGCTTCTGCTCTGTAGACCCATCCTCATCACAGAGCTGTTTCACTGTTTTCCCCCTATTTCAAGCACTCATTGATTTCCACTACTTTTCCTTCTCAGGCTAATGTTTGAGAGAAGGTTTTTATTCAAACATCCTTTGTTTATCGCCCTATACACCCTATAGTAAGTCTGCCACAGTGCACGTTTCTCTTGTACCCCTGACGTATGTCCCAGCCATTTCCATCTTTCCTGATCTTTTGAAAGATGAAGTACTACTGAACAGTGGCAGAGATTTGTATGCCTAATATAGTCATTCAATATCTCAGATTTTTCCAGGCCATTAACTCTTGGTTGTTTATCTACGTACAAATACCCAGTCAAAGAAATTTCCCAGCATGATGAAGCTTATTCCCAAAGCAACTTCACATGAGCAGAGGCACTGTTAGAGGATCACACATTATGCAGCTAATACACTGAGATGGTATATTGGGTAAACTTGAATACATTTAAAATGAATTGGTCTATGTTTTCTGTTGTCTGCCTGACTATGAGTCTTCCTGTCCCTGGACTATGATTTGCATATATATACCCAAGCTAGAAAGGCATATTAGCCTTGGTTGAGGGCTTTGTTGTTACATCTGTAGTACTTCTAAAATCTGAAACTATCATTTCACATTAATGAGCAGAATTGCTTAAGGCTGCTTGAGCAGGATTTACGTCACCTTTAACCCCTGTCTGCACCTCCTTGTGCCAGCACAGGTATTTTTGCAGTTGTACAATAATCTACAGGGAACATGTGCGTGCGGAGGTGATTTTTCATTTCCCTGCCATGTTTTGCCATGTAGCCAAACACGTAGAGAGACTGATGCTGGTGCGGGTACAAATTGCCAAGGGCAAATCATATCCACTGAAGAAGTGTATGTGGGAAGATAGTCTCTGATATTCTGAACTTTCCTGCTTGTTTGTTCTTTAACCTGGTTGTTACAGCTATATGTGATTTTATAGATTGCCAGAGATCCTTGGCAGGTTTTTAATTCCAGCTAAAAACATCGTGCTTTTCCCTGTGAATTATATTTATCCAGATCCCTACTTGTTATAAATCCTTGTCACTCACTGCATATTGGGGAAGCAATAACAATATGCAACAAGTTAATAAATGTCTCCCTTAATATCAAAGGCAAGAAGAGATTCAAGCAACAGCTTATCTTTAGCTGCATGCTTATTCACGAAAGGCAATAGGACTGAAGAACATGTGTAGGTGTTTTGCTGAAGCATGTCTCAATGGAAAGTCAGAGCTGAGCTTCCTCTGTCAAAAGTATCTGAAGTTATACGGATTAAAATGCAGTACAAGAGCTTAGGCAGAACCTGTAAAAAAAAGCAAGCAGCTAAACACCATGTTATGGGGTTTCGTCTTTTTTGCAGAGTGGAATTAGCTTAACCAATTTCCGTGCTTTTGGTAGAATACTCACTGAACAATCCCATTAGAGAAACAGAAATTGAATGGGCAGCCAATCGTAAAAATAATTGCTCAACCTTTATCCTTTCCAGCTGATTTTTGAGAATCTGAACTCAAGAGCCCTCCTTATGCTAAGCATGAATTGATTTGTCTAAAATTGAATTAATTTAATTTGGGAATAGTCATGTTTGAAGGCAAAATGTGCTTGGCCAAAATTTATTATTTTTATCTCTGATTTCTGTGCAAGTGCAATCAAAAAATGAAATACCTGTATTTTGAGAATGATTATGTCTACACATTAGACTGCTACTTTTTTATATCACCAGCAGCAGGAGCAGACTGTTTGCTACAAAGACCTTTAGACTAGCAGCTTTAATATGAAAGCAAGACACAGAAGTCCCAGAGCTCCATTTTCTCCTTACATACTGGGTCGGATGCATAACCTTTCTGTATTTGATTTTGACATAATAGGAAAAAATATACTTACAAGTCCAGCTGACAGCCATACTTTCACATACATTATCAGTCTAGAAGTTTGTAAAAAAGAATTTTACTAAGACCAAGAGCTATAATTTGAAAGCCTCCAAAATACAAAACACATGCAGATACATTAATAGTATAGATAGAATCTGTAAGCTGACCCTACACATCAGAAAATGTCACAAGATTACCTAGGTCTTTTTTAAGGTGTCCCATTAGAGAAAGCAGCAGAATGAGAGTTGAAAGGAGGAGGTGTATGCCAGAAGCTGATAGGAATTTATCTACAAGACCAGAGGAGTGCCAGTTAATGTTTTTATATTACTGTCCTGGTTTCAGCTGGGATAGAGTTAATTTTCTTTCTAGTACCTGGTATAGCATTATGTTTTGGATTTAGTATGAGAAGAATGTTGATAACACACTGATGTTTTCAGCTGTTGCTAAGTAGTGTTTAGTCTAAAGTCAAGGATTTTTCAGCTTCTCATGGCCAGCCAACAAGAAGGCTGGAGGGGCACAAGAAGCTGGGAGGGGACACAGCCAGGACAGCTGACCCAAACTGGCCAAAAGAATACTGCATACCATGTGACATCATGCCCAGTGTATAAATTGGGGGGAGTTGGCCAGGGAAGGGGCTGATCACTGCTTGGGAACTAACTGGGCATCAGTCGTCGAGTGGTGAGCAATTGCAGTGTGCATCACTTGTTTTGTATATTCCAATTCTTTTACTATTATTATTATCATTTTATTATTATTATTATTGTTATCATTATTATTATTTTCTTCCTTTCTGTCCTATTAAGCTGTCTTTATGTCCACCCATGAGTTTTACTTTTTTTCGATTCTCTCCCCCATCCCACTGGGGATGGGGTGTGAGCGAGCAGCTGTGTGGTGCTTAGTTGCCATCTGGGTTTAAACCATGACAATTAGGTAAGACTGCTAAACTCCACAAGATAACAGTGAAATGATGTGATTCTAAAACCACTATGCAGGCAACTTTTATAGTTAAACTAATAGACCCTGATTTGTAGAAGGGCTAAGAACTTGCTGTTTCCACCACTTGCCCTAGAAAACTAAGGTTGCTTAGCAGATTGGAATTCATGTCTGAGTCTGGCCAGAGAAGGACTGCAGAATTACGCCATATATTAACATGTAGCTGTAGTATGTAATTTCTTTTTTAATCTTAGGCAAACAGTAATATGCAAAGAACTGGATTTCTTCTATCTTTTCACCTGTTAGTCAACCGTGATCATTTCCACTGATATGCACTACAGCAACACTCAGGATCCCAATATTGAAGCCCCACTGCCTTATGGTTTGTATGCACACACTGATTTCTGTCATGCCTACATGTTCTGTGGTTGTTCACATGCTCAGTAAGTGCATGCAAATTTGTGTCTTTCTTATTTGCTAGATTTGTGAACCCACCTTTCATTTGAAAATACAGCATAGAAAAGCATTTCTCTCACTGTAGATCACAAACTCTTTGGGTGTCCAGAAAAACATCAAGGTATTGACACTATCCAAAAAACAACTAACTCCCTTTAATGGCTGGCAGCACCGTCTAGCTCACTTGTTGGTACTGTTACTCAGTGCTAAAGGCAATTAAATCTAGTCAGCTAGCCAGTGGATAGTACAAAAAAGACACTTGCCAGAGACAGAGGAGGGGAGAGTTACGGAAAGATTCATGAGCTAAGCATTCTTCTTGCAAACCTTTGAACCATCCTTGTGTGTAATCTTTCTCAGCAGCTAGATAGAATGAAGTTTCCAAAGGAAGAGCTTCTCCCAAGGGGATTCACAAAATACCTGTTGTATACATCCTGTATTGATAAATCTTTCCTCTATAATAAATGTTTAAACTCCCTGGGCCCATTCTGTCTTTTTATTCATGGTTTGGACAGCATTTTACAAGAGGTGTGTTCTATTAGAAACAATAACTGGCATGTCCATTCACTTTTTCTTAAGTCATTGTATGCCTGGAAGGCTTAAACAACTCTTTTAGGTATTCTTCATTACCATGCAAAGGAAGTAGGCCTTCTTGAAGAAAGAAATGTATCCCTAAGTAGGAATATAAAATGGATAAAGATTAACAGACAGGCTTGTAATTATTACTGAAATGATCAGACACAATTAATACTTGCAACTGTTAAGAGAACCAGCAATAAATAATTATTTAAATCAGTGGAAGATAAGCACACATTTTTAATACTTTACCGACGGGGTGAACTAAGAACCTGGAAAAATGTGTTGCTTGTTTGGGGCCTTACTGAATGAAACCCCTTAGTACTTGCCTCGGTTGTTCAGAATTAGATACAGAAGTTTTTAGAATCAGCAAACTCCTTAAGATACAAGAAAGTTCTCAAGTCTAGTTAAAATATATATGTGTACTTTAAGCTCTTTCCTATCTCCTGTAGCTTTTAGTCTTTTTTTAATGAACTCTTCAGTAATTGGGAAAGGTTCTTTCCAATTTGTGACATGTTTTTGGATTGCTCAACAGATCTAATTAGCATTAAGTCACTTTATCTCTAAATCAAGCATTTTTCTGCTCCTGCTATCTTCCAGCATTTAATGAATTAATGCTTATTAATGCCTCCAGGCCATTATTAAAGTTTGTCCTTTAATCTGGCAGTTTGAATTGATGGTCCCCTGACTCTAAAAAAACCATTGTCTGTGAACTCAGGGGAGTGAATGGGAGAGAAGGAAGGATGGTGGGCCTGGAAAGATAGTAAAAATGCGCAAAAGGAAGCAAGTCACCGAGCAGCAATCCCATCACTAAGCTGAACTGAAGACTAATGTAGTGTTTGAGGGGAAGGCGACTTTCACATCACCCATGCAAGACTGCAGTAGGTATCTCAGACTCCAGAACAGAAGTCCTGCCCTTCCCAGCATCGCTGGCAGACCCTAGTCAAAACCACTGAGCCTCCAGCGCTATGTGATCCTGGGAAGGAGACTCCGAATCAGCTTTTAAGAATACACATAAGTAGCCACAGAAAGGAAATCTGCAGTGCAGAACAAATGATAGAAAATTCAGGAACTACCATCTATATGTGCAAACTGATAACTTATTTACTAGTTTACTGGCTCACTCTTAGCTCATTGTTTACAGACAAAACAACCTATGGCATGCATAGGAGGCAGTCTGACATTCGGGGAAGATAAATAGATACCTAGATAAATAATATGTAGAACATTCAGTACCTGAAGACAGGTTCAGTGAATGCTCCACGGTTGGCCAAGTATGAATGAACAACAAATAATTCAACCCAATGACCCTCACCAAAAAATGCATGGTGGCTTTTATTTGAAAAACCTGAAAGCCATCCTATTCTATTCTCAGTTCACTGGATCTAGCGTTCCTTTTCCCTTAGAGAGCACAGAAAACATTATAGAATCATAGAATCATTTAGGTTGGAAAAGACCTTTAAGATCATCGAGTCCAACCGTCAGTCCAAATGCTTTTGTCTGAAAAGGCTATAAAGCAAAACTGGGAAAAGAAAGCAATAGTGAATGAGAAGAGGTGTTTTATAGAGACCATTTCTTTCACCACTTTTTTGGTTTTTGCTTTCAGTCATAGTCTGTGTCTCAGTGGATAATAATGCTAAAAGCTGGATAGCACCCCCACACAGCATCCCAAGTCTGACATACTAAAGATAATTCAAGGAGCAGAGACTCCCGTCTGAGCTCTGAACAGCCACATCTGTCTCAGTCCTTTGGGCTTTTTCCTGCTCACTCAGCATTTATTTCCTCTCTTTGTATGCATCTGTTTGCATAAGCACAGAGACCCCTTCTCTTTCACAAAACTGCTCAGACAGCTGCCTGACTAGAGATGAAAGAAACCTGCATTACAGGAACTGGAGCAATGTCAGAGCTTGTATCGAGAGAAAAATGTGCTACCCAAGCGCAGTCATGGCCACTGGCCCGGGCCAGCCTTGGCCAAATTACTGTGGCCTATTTGAATCTCAAGTGTATGTATCAAAATTAAGCTGGCCAATATCTTACCTCACCACATACTTCAGCTGAATTAATCTGTTGAAATTGGGAATTTTACCATCCACTTCAGTTCAAAGACTGTGCCCACACCGCCTCAAGGGGCAAGCAGAGTACATGCCAATCTGCCCTACTTGTTGAAAGCAGATATATTAAAAGGTAAAATCTTGCTGACTGACAAATTACTTGCTATGTGGTTTTTTGTACATCAGCTACTTCCTAGCTTCTTCTTTTGTTCAAATTTGACTGAAGCTCCATCCACAAAAAAAGTTTGAAAATGTACTTGGAAAAATACCTCTCTCCTCTCCCAGTGCCATACCCACGGCTG
This sequence comes from Haliaeetus albicilla, assembly GCF_947461875.1. Lineage (NCBI taxonomy): Eukaryota > Metazoa > Chordata > Aves > Accipitriformes > Accipitridae > Haliaeetus > Haliaeetus albicilla. Next base: position 35,146,505 of record NC_091491.1, read on the forward strand.
CCAGTTTTTATGATTTGACTGAACAGCAACCCAAAGCTCAAAAAAGAGAAGGCCAAACCCTCAAAGCTGTTATTTTTACATTTCATAATTCTTACACCATTTTTGGGGTTCCCAAATGGCTGGCAGACATTTTTAACATCTGATGTTGGCAACACTGCATATTGCTGTAGCTGAGCTCACATGAGCTGGATCCTTCTCAATTTAAAGGAAGCTGATTTCAAAGCACATCCAGTAAAGCGTTCATCTAGAGACAGACTTTCATGACTTCCCTGATAAAAAACAGTGTTCACAATCAGGCCAAAGCTAACCACTGTATTTTAATTGGCTTTGAAAGTGAGAGCAACTTACCAAGACTTAATATTCAGAAGGAAAGGGAATTCAATGGGAGAACAGCTGGGGGAAATTGTGCCAATGGATGAATGACTGTCGTGGTTTAACCCCAGCCAGCAACTAAGCACCACGCAGCCGCTCACTCACTCCCCCCCCATCCAGTGGGATGGGGGAGAAAATCAGGAAAAGAAGTAAAACTCCTGGGTTGAGATAAGAACGATTTAATAGAACAGAAAAGAAGAGACTAATAATGATAATGATAACACTAATAAAATGACAACAGTAGTAATAAAAGGATTGAAATGTACAAATGATGCGCAGGGCAATTGCTCACCACCCGCCGACCGACACCCAGCCAGTCCCCAAGCGGCGAATTCCTCCCCCCCCCACTTCCCAGTTCCTAAACTAGATGGGACATCACATGGTATGGAATACACCGTTGGCCAGTTTGGGTCAGGTGCCCTGGCTGGGCATGAGAAGCTGAAAAATCCTTGACTCTAGTCTAAACACTACTGAGCAACAACTGAAAACATCAGTGTTATCAACATTCTTCACATACTGAACTCAAAACACAGCACTGTACCAGCTACTAGGAAGACAGTTAACTACATCCCAGCTGAAACCAGGACAATGACTAGTTTAGTTGGACTATTTCTTCTTGTGGCAAAGGAATGTTAAGCAGGAATGTTAAGCATTTAGACACATTACAAAACATAAAAATGGGCAGTTAAAAATTAATAATCTCTTCAATAGTTCCTATCACTGATTCTAAACTTTCCTGCCTAAACAGGAAAAACTTCATGAGTTCCCAAGGCCAGAAATTTGTCCAGTCCTTATAGGCTGATGTCTTTCACTACACAGCAAGATACTTGAATTTAAAATGGTGTATTACTTAGCACTTAAAATCTTGGCTGTATATTCATTCTAATTACTTTCAAAACCAGCTTTTGACTGTGCAGCAAATAAGATAGCTGGCATGTTAGAATAACACTGCAATGTTCCATTACTGCCTTTTTGTGCTAAAAGAGGAGTCAGTCATGGCATGCTGCAATATTCCCTCTATTTTTAAAATGAGCAAAAATATATTTCTGCAGTTTTTATAGACCGAAAGACTTTTTCCGGCTCTGCTCAATATGATTTTGGATAGTTTCTCTGGCTCTGAACGGAAGTTTTTATAAGGAAACAACAGATAATTCACAGCAAAGGACTTCTTTCTTTGTCTATACTATTGCTTGGTTTACTTGATGCATGGGGCAAAATGCAAGTTTTAGACATATTGCAATATCTTAATATCACGCAATTAAATATTGGTTAGTCAGTGTCAAAGAGCTGTAGAGCTGAAACCAGCAGAAAAAGAATGAAACTAGGCATCCTTTTTTAAATTTTCACAACTCCTCACAGACAATATTTGCGGATTAAGCATACAATGCAGACTGCATGTCTCCCTGGTTTTGGGTACTTTGCACTGCTCTGGGCTTGTAAAGGTGCCCTGTAGTCAGGTTAGCCATCTGCAGCAGAGTCATTTGTCAGGTGGAGTGAACACGTAGCAACTCACTAGCCAACAAAAATTTTTGCAGCTGGTCAAAGGACCTAGCCAAAAAAAGGGGGCATGGGGAAAAATACCATTGCTTTCATGTCTCTGTGCTTCATGTCTCTCCAGCTGCTGTACCAGCACCTTACAGTTCCCTACATCTTCAAAAATTACTGCAGCCACTGTACTACTGTAATTTGTCTACAAGCTCAGACCCCTGTGGATAAACATGCAAGTGACTATTTTCAACTAACTTCTGCAAATGTGCATACACAGTTTCCAGGAATTATAATGACTTTTCCAGAAAAGGATTCATGGATAGTCTACAACAAAAATAGAACTGTACCAACAATTTACTGTGGTGGTTTAAATGATGTATTATGCTTCTTTATAATTGCAAATCATTTTAGAAGAGATTGTTAGCTTCTTGAACATTCCCCAGACAACTTTCACAAATAATTCTTGATTTGCAACTGCACTTTCTTGGGAGATGTTCAATATGCAAAGTCTGATGTGAATTCATGGGAAATTCCAGTCATATGAAACAGATCTTTGTATTCTAATTAATGACATTCTAAACTAGGGGTTTGGTGCCATATTTTATCAATTTAAAACTTACATTTTGCAGAGTCCCTTTCAATATTTATTTATACTTGCTGCTTCTGTCAGGGAAATAATTTCTTAGAATATCTATGAAAATGGAGCATAAAAAATGTAAGCATTCTTGAAGAAAGTGGATTAACAATTCAAATTCATATTTGTAGTTGCATTTTCATGATGTTCATTTAATTTAGGATAAATTTTACTAATATGGCACAAATATGAGAGTTCTTCTAAGTTATTTCTTTATGCAGAACCTAGATTATCAGTGAAGTTATTGATTGTACAACAATATTCAAAGGTTCTCAGAAAGCACAGCCGTTTACAAAAAGAAGATACAAGAGGACAGACACACAATATCAAACAGATAAAAATCAGTGTTTGCTGTGCTGAGGGGCATAGACGGATTTGCCCTGTCCTTGGAGGAAGTCATCTTTTTGTATAGACATTGCCAGACTTGACTTTTATCATGCCTCAGAAATCATTCTAAAGCACAAAAACTGGTTTGCCTGAAAGGGCATCACATGACATTTGCAGTATTTCCCTAAGGCAGAGCACAGCAAGGGCTTACCTCGCAGGACTGTTTGAAGAGCCAACAATTCATTGATTGCTCAGTGCTGCAAAGACAGAAGTGTTACGTTAGTGCTTAATGTTTCTCACAATTTTTTTAATGATTATTTGTGCCACCCCCACTTCTGCAGCACCTCAGGTCTAGCAGAGGAATGCACCTTTTGGAGATGCTCCAGGGCGCGGGCTTATTAAGAGCCAGACACTGGATTCGGCTTTCAGGGCATGTGATGCGACTGCTTGTGGCTACATTTTAACAGTTTGCCTCTCTCACTATCTATTTATTCTTGCTGCACCTTGACTGTATCAGTGTGTAGGCTTCTTGATTTTTAAAAAAATGTAATTTATTTGTGCTCATATAAACCAAACACAATAGGCATATAGACTATACACATCTGACTGTGAACTCCTTTCACAGCAAACCCCTTTCTGAAATCAGTGAGCCAGGCTGGAGCTCTGCCTAATTTTCAGAGAAGTCCTCACATGCCCCTAGTGGATGTCTATTGAAGAACAAGGCTCAGTAAACGGGCCTGTCTTATCTACCATGATGATCCAAGGGAGTAGGATGTGTACAAATCAAGTCCCATGAGAAAAACCTGTCCTTCTCCCGGATTCATCTTGCAAATCCAACACACACTCCAAGAGCACAGCTATGTCTTCCATCCACATAAGAAGGTTTTACCACCTAATGATAAAAGGTAAAGCCATCCCTGCCAACCCTCCACCGAAACCTTCTGCCGTGGCTCTTTGATAAGTAGTATCCCAGGAGCATGTCTCCTTGGGGACATTCTACCCAGAATGCCAGGAAAGAAAAGATAACCTAGAAGTGCATTCTCTTTCCAGGGTACCCTTGGCATTATTAAAACACAGTATCTCATTACCAACTTCTGCTCCCAAAGCTCCTCATTCGACTTCTGTCTAATCTTAAATATTCAAATATTCAAACTGAGACATATACACTACATTAAATTTAAACCCTATGCTCTTCTATGCTGACTAGGTGTTCTGCTCCTCACAGCCCTATAGGCAAACAGGCTCTGGATGTGGATCCCAGGAAGGGCTTACACAGTTTCAAGATTTTGAGTGCAGAGAATTTTTCCATGTTCTGCACAATGCAAGGGAGGCCTTATGTGGCAGGTCATCTCTGCACCTGGAGACCTGGATATAGAAAGGCATCCAAGAAAAAAAAAAGCCTTGGCTAAGTATTTTAGCCATTAGCTTTCAAGTAGCAACAGAATAAGCTGTACGATGGGTTTTTTTAATCATCATGAAAAGGTTTTCAAGCATTTTGAAACCACTAATAAATGCACTTGCTGAATTTCCATATAGCTTCCATTTTTCACTGTCAATGCATCTTAAGTTGGCAAAGCTTTCTATGTTTGGCAGCTTTTTACATTTAGTGCATTTATCAGTTGTTTTGAGTTTCAATATTATTAGGTGGTATCTGAACAAATTCCTTAGGTAAGCTTACAACTAAGTTATATGATGATTTAAAAAAATTTACAGGATAACTGAAAATGACAGTCTTCAAGATAGAGCAATAATCTCCTTCAGAAGTATAAATGGAGGAGTCATGGCGAAAGTGAAGATGAAGTCCAGATGTAATCCAAGACCATTATTCTGACCAATTTCAATCTAAGCATCACAGCATAGAGACTTGGGAGAGAGAAAATGAGATCGGAGGGTAGGGGTGGGATAAATCATTCTAATGTAGGAAGCATCAGAGAGGTAGGGCTGGTGGAGGGATTGCGCACACCCCTGCCAGTCCCCATCACAACTCAAAGCAGACTTCACCGGGTTGTGGAATGAGAGGGCTACAGAACTCTCAGCCTTTTAGGTATTTCTATAACTTGGGTTCAGCAGGAAGAAACGCTGCTCTAAGGAGGCATAGCTATACTATGCCTCTCTGATGGGTCATGTTTCTAAAGCAACTGCCTGATACCACCTCTGACTCATCCTCAGTCTAGGCTCTGTACCAGTAGCATGTCTTTCCATCCATCGGCTCCTTCAGAGCCACTGATTCCTTTTCCTTTCCCATTTTCAGAATGTGGGTCCTTGTTCTTTTCCTCCCTTCTTCTCCTTTTCCTGTGTCCAGATAGGATCTCTGCTTCCTCCAGCTCCTTCAAAATATTCTTAAAGTGCTTGCTTGCGCTTCAGTTATTTTAGCCTACATTTTTGAACATCAAAACCCATCAATCACAGAATTTCCAGTTCCTGAATGTATACATCCTAGGATCTGTAAAAATATATGCAGAAATGCCCTGTCTATTCACCAAGCATATGCACCCATGGGCAGGACATCACTGTGTGAACGTGATTTGCCAGTTTGATTAGGAGCTGTTTTGTAAAAGAAATCTTTCCATAGCACAGATTTGTATGCGGCCTTCATGCAGACCACCTGCTTTTTCATGCTCGAAGTATCAGAAATATCCAAGCCATTTAACTCCAATACCACTGGACTATCACAGAGAGTGAAGGACACTTTGGCACAGGCCACAGCAGGCCACAGCTTTTTTTAGTGCCGATACCTGTCAATCAGATGACCGGCTGGGGGTTCAGGGAGGAGGATGGAAACTGAAGGGCTGGTCAGTCAATAAGGGAGCTACAGGAGATGGTGACCATGAAGTGGGCAGCAGAGGGACAAGGGATAGCTCCTCTGCAGCGTGTGAGACCCAAGAAGTCTGATTTCTTCTTTATGCAAATTCCAAATCATAATGCCATGCTATTCTAGGCCCTTGGTTGCAAGAAAAGCATACTGTTCTATGGTATAGTTACATCATTTTCATTTAGAAATGGTTTATGGAAATGATTAGAAATTATTTTGAGACCAATTTCTGCTTCAGCCCCTCTGACATTCATTGGCAAAGGCCTCTGGCACTCTCAGAGAGTTTTGCAAATGCCGCATTAAAGCTTTTATACCTCCTGTCACCAGTTATCGCAGCACTGTGGGGTTACTTTTTTGCAAATGGAAAGTAAGGGGCTGGATTCTGTTTACCTGTCCAGTGCTATAATACCACAAATTCAAAACAGCTTCAGCCTCAAGCATGGCCACAGGCAGCATATTGGAACCTCAGTTTTACTGCTTTTCCACAAGAAAAAATTAACCCCATCCTTCTTGAAGAATTTTACATAGAGAACAGAGAGCACTGACAACTTTTTTTTGAAAGGGGCAAGGACTGCAGATACTAATAAAGCCAGAGGACTTAGCTTAAACTATGGAAGGTGAGGAAATGGTAACAGGGAGAAGGAAAACAGAAAAGGAAAGAGGACAGAAGAGTTTCGGGAATGCAGCTACTGCTATACTAGCCAGCACAGAACAAGTGTTTCATCTATCTTACAGAATAGATGAAGGCAACAGAGACAGTAGGGAGCAGGGAGATGAAAGAGGCAGACTTGGTAGAAAGATGTCTGTACATGGAGGTATGGAACTGGCTGAGAAAAGCTGAGCCTGTACTCCTCCGGGCTCAGAGTCATTGCTCTCTGCTCTCCCTTGCACCCTGTTCCTGTACTGTGGCAGGGTTGAGTGTATAAAGGGTTAAGAGAGGGGCTGCTTCATTTTAGAGCCCCTGCGCATTAAAGAGCTCCTGTGCTCTGTAAGCAGTCTTTCCTGGAAAAAAAAAAGCAAGCTAAGCTTCAAATCAAAAGACTTGAAAGAAGCTGAAAACTTATATTTTGAAAATAGCAGAACAGAACATTCAATTATTCTTCAGAAAATAATCCCCTTCTTCTGTTATCAGGAATTATATTAAATCATAACTTTAATTATACTAAAAATATTTTTTTTTGGTGAGCAAACTATTTGTTTAATGTCATCCAGCTTCATCTGGTACCTGTTACTGTAATGCTCAAGAAATGAGATGTCAGTATATACCAGCAAATACTGAACAGAGAAGAGTCTTTAGGTGGGGCTTGAAGATTTGTAATACAGCTCCTCAGGTTTGTAGGAATAAAAAAACCTATAACCTTAAATTGCTGTTGTGCATAGAAAAGAAAGCTAGAAGAGACGCCCTATTACTTTATGCACTGGACTTCTGAGAAGAGCCTGCAAAAACACACAGACTTCCACCAAAGTGAGGGTTAAAACTGCCTCTGATTACAGAGGTTTACTAATGGGCCCAGACAGGAGAAGAACACATGAGAGAAAAGGAAGATAATCTAATAGTGAATGGAGAGCCCTATTAGCAGACCCCAAGAGAGATTTTCCAAAGCTGGAAGGAGGAGAAACAAAGCAGGAGCTGTGTACACATTAAGTGCACAGTGGCTGTGGCATGCCTGAACACCTTTCTTGGAAAGCTAGTTTCCATCATGGGATTAAACCTGCTATAGGGTCCAGTAGCCCCCCAAATGTTTCCTCAGAATACTGTTCATGACAGTTGCTGCATATCTACCAAACAGACTAGAGTGTCTGTTCAGATTTAACAGCCAGCCTTCAAAGGCAGGTGACCAGCCTGATGAGAACACAACCAACAAAATTGTATGCCAAAATACAAAGATACAAAACTGACACATGTAGCAGAGCAGTGCCAGATATGCAGTTGTTTTAGGGTAAGTGAAAATTCATTCTATGCAGCAATGATTCATTAAAAGAATACATGTATGCAATATCTCCTAACCACTTGTTATTAATATTTATTTATAATGATGTATCAATATAGGCTTGAATTTGATATTCTTCTGGCTAAAACTGAAGGAACAGAGAAGGAGCTTAACAGAGCTTTAATTTCAAAATAACTTTTTAGACATTCTTTTCATGGTACAAGTTGTAAAGGCTGCTGGTTAAAAAAATAAAGATAGTCTAGTAAGATACAGCAAATAAATAATAGATGCTCAGCATAGAAGATGACTGCTTTTCCTCTCTCAAACATGCTGGCCAAATGCAGAAAAGTAAACCCTAAGGACACTGGATCGTAGTTAATTTGGCTGTCAAGGGAGAATATTAAATGATGAAATCACATTTTCACCTCCATAAAAAAATGCAGGAAGGATATTTACTTTATATGTAAATAACACATTTTATTATTCTATTTTAACATGTCTTTTCCTTAGACCACCTCCAAGAAGGTTTCCATAGAAACCTAAGAAGAAAAGCAAAGAGGAATATAATTTTTCTCAGTTTATATTGATTTCAAATACCACTGCACTTACACCAGCAATGTGTCTTCCGCACACATTTTTATCAGCTGAAAATCTAAGTGTTACAGTTGATTAAAATAGCAATTTAGATTTAGCACGGTTATCAGAAACACTGTTTGCAGTTCAGTCTATCACCTACCCAAGTTATGGCATTGTAGAATATCAAAGATGAGCAATTTTTTAAGCAACTGTAATGAGCTCTATCAAGATGAAAACTGCTTGGGAACAACTACGGTCCTCCATTCTCCCTGTTCTTCCCTGATGCTGATTTAAGGCGCCATGGACTATATATTAAATCTTTAAATAGGCTTCAGATATGTATCTCTTCAATTTCTTAAGCTGTCTTGTATTGGTGATTAACACAATGATTTCTCCAGAGAGCCTGACCTCTGTTCCTTCCAAGGGATGTGACTTGGCCACTTGCTGAGGATGATGCAAAGTCTCTGACAGCACTGTGCCACATGCTTTTTGCAACTTCAATGTCTTGATTTCTTTCCTTGGTTCTTATTTATTGCACATTGCTTTGTTTTTTGCCTCTGACATTTTAAAATCTTTTCACCAAAGCCAGAAAACAAGGAAAAGTAAAGAAATCAACAAATTTTAAATGATTCCCAAAGGTTTCAAGGATGCAGCCTCTTCCCTGCACGCAGTTACTTACAACTGTTGTTCACTTCTGACTCATTTATACATGCCTGAAACCATTTTAGCAGAACCAGTCCAACAACAACTGAATATTGTATTCTGAGAAAAAGTCTCATGCTGAGATGCCTGGAAGATTGTATGTCTGAGCTTACAGGAACACATAGGTAGCTTCACTCAGAGACCCCATTCTTTTTTCTCTGGGAAGCTGTAAATTAGCAACCCATTTTAGGATTCCAATTTCAATACAATTTCCTCCTGCTTACAGAGAGCTGAAACTTGATGACCTTTCACACTGTTTATCTTAAATGCCAGTTGCTGGAAGTCAAAGCTGTCTAAGTGGCATGAATCTAGCTTTTACCTTTATGCAAATCTAGCTTCACTATTCACAAAAACAGAATACGAATAAACCTGTTGCAATGCTAGGCTAAAAGAATAAATTACTTTAGTTTTGTTGTTTAGGATCCATTATTTCCACTGCCTTATCAGGTCTGGATGAGAGAGTACTATTTATGCAAATACAGCTAGACATACTTTTACAGACAGATTGGGTGAAGATGAAATTATATGTTCCCTTTTTATTTCAGGGTGATCAGTAAAGACAACCTGCAAATTGAGGCTCTTGCTCTTAATTTATTTTTTTATCATAGTCACTTTAGGGATGGCAGATTTTTTTCTATTCTGCTTTAATTAAAAGCTTTTTTTCAGGACATCCAGAGGATGACAGAACCCTTCCTGAAAAGCAAAGACAGGGGAGTAAACCTTCTCCCCTTTCTGTACTCACAAACACCATAATACATGTGACTATACAGAACAAACAGCAACATAATAAGCCACAGCACCATTTCTTGGGGACTTTCAAGATCAATTTCCAAATTACAACCCCATTCTAGGATCATATACCACAGCGCTTTCATAGTGGAGCGGTTTCAGATTTCCTCTGTGTGTTTATTTTTAGGTCAGGTCTGCTAATGAGCTCAAAGTAAGTGAAAAAAATCACCCTGATGAAATGATGTAACAAGTATGAGCTCTGAATTTGTGCAAAGCAATGGTTAACAGTATTGGCACTTGAATGATGGTCAGAACAGGCCGAATTTCTGTTCCTGCCATTTAAAAAAAAAGAAACACATTGGCCTATCTTTCCTCATTCTCCGATAGTGAAATGTAAAAATAGAACTATGCACTCCGGAGGGCTCCAAGGGCTCCTTTCATTAATGTGAAATATCCATCATTTATAGCTCTGCAGCATGAATAGGTCTGGAAGACATTTAATCACTAGCAAAAATGCCGCAACCCCAACCCCACGCCTGTGGAAGTATATATAGCTCACAGCTATTCATCTGGGCTTGTTGGGAACCGCCTGAGTGTTCCATATATTCTCCATAGTGAATGAGAGCAAAGGAACATGTAGTGAGAACTGCCAGTCCAAAATACAACTTACACTGAAAATACATAAATGATCATTTTGAAGCGTAGGTAAATTATATTGGTTGCTTTCTAAATATAATATATTTTGCCTAAGTACTTTCCAATGAGGATCAAATCACAATTTTGATCTCTGTCACACTTCTTGGCACCATATGTGGCAAATGGGAAAGCAACTATAAGAAAATCTATCCTGGTATTAAGGACAGGAAGGCTTGTATGCCAAGGACTAATCTGTATTAAACTTCAGACCCTTCCACAACCAGATTTGAAGGTTCTATGTAGTTTTCTGCTTTCCAGTTACATGCTGAGGAAGATAGAAAAGGTTTTGCTGTGAAAATTGTCTGATATGAAATGTTCCATATGTTACCAGAGGGAGCATAATTAAATTAATCTACCTCTTTGTCTGGAAAATACATATGGGGATCTACTTTTGTTATAAAACAGTTTAGATTCCTAAAATATTTCCAAGAGTCTACTGTCTCCTTACAGTGCAATTTAAAGGTGGATCTAGATGCTAGTCAGGTCTGCGTGATTCTCTGGATTTTTGGCAGTGGTTTTCAGTTCAAAGCCACCGCAGGCTTTCAAAACCTGCTTCCTTTTAACAACATTTTTATTAAAATCAAAGTTCTGTTTTAAAGACCTGTAACAGTGAAACACTAGGTACTGATTTAGCAAATGGTACTTGTGATATGAAAAGTGTGCTTCTTAAAATTGAAAGACAGCACAGTAGTTAGTGCAAATATTTAATGAGCAACATCTTCTATTCCATAACTCAATAAGTCTTCAACTGATTGCACAAAGTGAAAGCATGCAGCATAGAGAATGGAAAAAAAAACCCAAAACACTAAAATGTGCAGCAGGATTAAAAAAGAAATCCTGGATCATTAAATCCAAATCTCACACAACGACATGCTATTTTAAAGACAGAGACTTATTTTCCAGGCTTTCCATTTTAATAACACCAAGTAAGGATCATTATGGTGTCTCATTCAGACCTTTTTCATATTTGACGATATACAAATCCACTTTTAGACCCCCTAGCACTAAATCAGAAACAGCAGATACGGTATAACCTCTTATTGCCTTTTAAAATTAGTTGAAAAAATCTGTCTAGCTACTGTTGCATTGGCAGACTCTATGTTGGATCTGGTATTACCTGTCTGTGGCACTCCAACTTCATGGTACCACCTATCTTTCAGCAGGCAGCATGAAAACAAAAAGCCCACATTACTTCAGTGCTGTGTGCTAGTATTAATTTGGTAGAAAAATGCCTATATGTGATTTCTACCCAGTTTTCCCTGTAGCACTGTTTCTTGTATTAATAATTGCCACCTTGATTTCAAATGCAGAAAATGGGCATAGGTACTGGCTGATATACTTTCTGTCCATCTTCTCTTCCCATGTTTATGCAATGCAGGGAACTTGAGAATAGAAGGTGCCCTTTGCTGGCAGCTCCACGCTTGCAAGGTGGAACAACACAACAACCTCAGCTGGGTCTTTATGCACATCTGCTTGAAGAAACACAAATACATCATCTGCAATATATATAATTCAGATCATTTGCAGCTGAGTTTTCATTGACTTCATCAGGGGAGGAAGACAGCATGTTCCACGGGGTATATTAGAAGTCTGAAAAATCTAGAGGTAAGCATAACGAAGAAAGAATCTCACTGAATCTGACAGTCATTCATCCCTTTGCTGGCCCTTTGCTATTCTCCCAGATATGTCAAGGACACTCAGGAAAAGAAGCTGAATTAACCAAAAGGTGTCAATCTAAGGCAAATTATGTAGATCAGCTCTACTAAATGGATGGACTTTCACTCAGAAATAAAGGTGGCATAACTTGGTTTCATTAATTCATTTCAAAGTGTATTGAACTAAAGCAAATTGAAGCCATTTAAATTCTGACTGCATGTACATAAAATGATTTAATATGGTTTCACTAATACATTTCAAAACCAAATTCATTTGGGTTAATTTTCTTGAACAACCCTGAGTAGACAAGATATAATTCCACTTTAAACATCTGTCCTGGGATTTTTTGATTTGTGCATTCTATTCTTTTTCATCACCTTTCTTTTACGTATCTACCATTGTTATTTGAACTTCAAGATAAGTGTCCCACAGGGTACCATGAGTTTTTTCCTTTCAGAAAGAACCATCTGGAGAAAACCAGCAATATTACCCACACTAGCATTAAAATTGTGGGTCGGGCTTTTAAAAGTCTTGAGATTTATTTAAAAGTGTGAAGCTTTCCCCCACAAATAATGTATTTACATTTTTTAGTGTGTGTCTGATATTTCAGATGTACACCAGCCACATTTGCAAACTGCAGTACAGGAAAAGCTGGCTTGCCTACATAACCACTGGACTGCAAAAGCCACAGTTTTAATAAAACCACCAAATATCAGGAGAAATACAGTCCTGAGAATTTAAATTGTAAAAGTCAGGAGCCATATCAGTATTATAACTGTTTATACTATGGATCAATTAAAATGAACCTGTTTGGTAGGAGATAGACGATATATAGACAGCTGAGATTGTAACTAGCACTTACTTAGTTCAGATCACAGTACAGAAATGGCCCATTTTCTCCTTATTGCTTGCATAAAGCTGAAGTCCTGCTTGCTAGAAGCGGATGTAAATTAAATGTAATGTTTGGGGTTTTTACTGAATTCTGATCAAGTAACTTTGATTTACTACTCACACATATCAAACTTGTCTGTCTGTTACCTAGATTTTCTCCAAAATACCTACAATAAAGAGGTGTTTTGATCAAGATTTAACTTAGAAACTTTTATTTCTTAAACCCAGTTCAGAAATGCACATTCCTCTTTTAAATTACAGATTATATTAGCGGTCATGAGGTTATCTTCTTTTAGTAGGAGAAACTTCACAGTATCAAGCATTCTGCAGCCAGGTCAACCAGGCCAGAGATTCCCTAAAGGGACTTGTGAAAAGAATAACAACTGCTACTTAAAGCTGTAGGAGATTCATCAAAACAAAACTTTAAAACAAGATAATGCAAAGAGGAAATATTTCTAATTTGTAATCTAATCTGCTTCATTCAATAGACGTTAGTTCACTCTGTGCATTCAGATTATGTAGTTAAAGCTTGAGTAGCATGGCAGAAATGTCTATTCACAGGAGTTAAGCTCAGAGCTAGAGCTATACAACACTTGTAGGGTTTGGATAAAGAAGGGATTAGGAATCAAACTGTGACCCATACTTGATGAAGGACATGTCTACTTCTATTTATTTTTTTGCAGGCATAAATATACATAAACAAGAGCATTAATTATAAAGCAGCTCCCTGGAGAAATGGAAATTACTTGAGGAGTCAGAATGATTGCTCTGTCCAGGCCATGTCCCACCGAGATGCAATTGTTTCCTTTTACATCACTCACATCTTTTTTGCTACATCATTGCTCCTATATTTTACTGACTTTTCATAACAACCTTCAGTACATAAGGCTCAGCGAACTCCACATTCTTTCTCCACAAGACATGTACAAAATGCAGTAAAAATGTTTGTGTGGTGTATTTAAAGATATTATCACAGCTGAGGGTTATAAACATGCATTTTTTGTTATAAGCTGGGTCAGAATTTTAAGCCAGACATATAATCCTTCTTTTCCCTTGAATGATTGAGTATACTGTAGACACAGTAGCATCTCTTGTGCTTCCATCAGATTCTTTTTGCAGGCAGGCTTTGAGTTCAATATGAACATTTCTAATAAATTACACGAGGGCAAATGAAGAGAAAGTGTGTCTAATATGATTATAACTACTAAACAACAGCTTTACTGAGCAGATTCCCCTATCTACAACATTGCTTCATGACTGTTATAGGTCAGAGTGACAGGGCAAGCATTTGTCCTCCAGGCCAGCAATCCTACATGCACTTTATTTCTATAATCCAAAATGGCCTGCCTCTAGGTAAGCAGTGGGGTACATTACAAAAATCCTGAGGTTTCTTCAAATTCATGGTTCCCATGACCTCCATGACAAAAACACAGTGTAAACCTCATACTAAATCAGTATTTACTCAGGTCATTTCAAAGACAGACTAAGTATTCTAAGCACAAGTGCTGGGCTCTAGCAGATAGCTATTCACACTTCTCTTTCAGTCACTCCTGGGACGCATCCCCTGAGTCCAGGGATTCTACTGAGAATCTCTATCCATATGAAAATATAGCCATCTGGGAAAGCATTAAAAAAGCCCACTCAAACAAAAAAGCTAGCAGTTATAATGGCCATTTACACATAGGACAATATAGTCCTAAGATCTTAAAAGACAAAGTAACTATGTCCTGACCAAAGCACCATATACTACCTCTATAGCTTTTCCCTCTAGTTTTGACTGTACAGTTGAGTTGTTTCCCGTCCTAAACTGTCGTGTGGTATTACAGTGCACACTTCAGCAATTACTGTGTTCTGCTGCAGCAGAGAATGAAGTCATCCCAGATGGTATGCAAGGATATATTTGTTTATAATGTGACTCATATTTTGGAACCACATAAATATGATTTTTTTAATAGGCCATATATTGATGTGGTACATCAAACAATTGTGGAGCAAGTTCTGCACTCTCTCTTACATGGGTTGTAGAAGTAGCACCAGATTGAGGGCTCTGCCACTAACACACATTGTACCTCTAAATCCTGCTCTATGAGAAGGAGCAACCTGAGCAGCCAGCTGCTCTCAGTAACCTTGTTCCATGCTACTTACTGAAAGCAAGAGCTGAGAAATCTGTCCCATAAACACTGTGCCAGAGCACAGAACAAATTATTTGATTCAAGCCTTGGTTTATATCCTACTTAGAACTCAGCCCCAAATTGGTCTAGTCTTTTAGGAACCTTGAAGAGGAAAAGTAAATTATATGCAATGCAATTAAAGTGAATCTAGTCTAGTATTTAAGATCAAATATTCTGGAATAGGTATTAACATGTGTGAGGGAACTGAAGGTGAATTATTCTCCAGAGCTAATTGAAGAGCTTCCTCTAAAGGAAAGGAAACCTGTTTTGATACTTTATTTTGCTAATGAGATGCAACATAAAATGACTTCCTAGTTATTATGCTGCAATGTCATGCATATTCAAAAACTATCTCTGAGGAACTGAAACAATTTAGACAAGATGAGTTACTGAATACATGAAAGGAATTGACTTCATGATCCAGCTAATGATTAGATAAGCTCAACTGTTAAAAATAATGACTGAACCAAAAAAATGTACATTCACATTAACTATAGCTGCTAAAAGTTACTGTGAGCTTGCAGGCTGAATAGCAATTTAATTTTATTTCAACTGTTTGCATTTCATTTGTCTTAAAAACCCCCAAGAGTCAATTTATGTTCTTTGCACATGTGGAAACTCAGCATCAGGTTTCTTGGAGTTGTCTTACGACTAAAATATTGTCAATTATTCTTTAAGGTAGAGCAAGAGTGCTTTAACTGCTCAAGGGTTTTGACACTGTAAGGGTGCATATTCACCCAATAAATTTAAGCTAAGCATCAGAAAAAAATGCTACCCAAATGGCATCTGCTTAACACAACCACACAGCATCTTCCTGCCATTACTAAAGATTTTAACTAGCTCAAAGTAGAGCTGCCCAGTACTTTTAGGGTACACAGTAGAAAAAGTTTCCAAAATAAAATCGATAAATTCGCAACAGAGTTACAATTAATTGTAAACCAGTGATGCCTGTTAACAGTATCTTCATGACTCTTAATGTTTTTCAGCATCCTCCATGAGCAAAAGATAAGTTCATGTACCCAGGAAAATCTCCAGAATGAGCACTCAGCTATGAACGTTTGATCCCTTACCATTTTCTGTGAAGTAGGCTAAAACTTGGTTGAGCCAAAAGAATTTACTATACAGAAAACATAATGGAAATAATAACCAGACCTTGAAAGGCTGGAATCATTGTTCTGTAGTAGCAATGCAGTGCTGGATCCAAACAGGTGATGAGATCCCACACCAAACCTTGGAGCAAGTTGTAGTTATTCCCTCCTTCTTAACGGCACGGTAAGATCAGCACTTGAGAGTAACATCACTTCCCCTCACTGGCTCCAGGGAACCCTTTTGACAAAAGGCATAATTGTATAATCTCTTTGTTCAAAGTTTAACCCAGAATGCACAGCACCCACACCGTCAGGAAGCTGCAGCTGAGCAGAGGGGATGAGACCTGCACCTTGTCCGTGCTGTTGCACCCTGGGCCAGCCTGAACCTGCTGGTGGCAGAGGAAGTCATCCATCCCCCAGCACAGCCGATTACAGTAAATCCCCCACACCCTGGCACCAGCTGAGGAAGGGTCTGTTCACAATGTACCGCCAAAGTGGTTGGCAGAAGGCATGATGTACTCCGAGATGCTCAAAGACTGACCAACACAGGATTTTTAACTTCTGCTGTTGACAGGTTTTGACCTTCAGAGCAAGACTGCAAGGACGGGGGTCAGGGAATCTGACTAATTTTCAAGCTCAATATTAAATCTGTCTCACCCAGGATATCTAATCCCTCCCTGTTTACAGAACTAATATCTGGTTTGTTACCTTCTAATATAATATTTAGGTAATTGGGAGTCTGTATATTTTTTATATGATCTCAGGGCTGTGACTAACTCAAGGGCCTGTCATCCACCCTTACCCTGGCACCCTGTCCCCATCCCTTGGAGTCACTGGGGCTGTAAAAGGGCACAGGTTTACTGCTACACAGAATCAGCTGCAGTATTAGGGCCTTAAATTCTATACATGTCACTGAAAAAAAACCCAAAACCAAACCAACAAACAGGGAAGCAAGAAAAGCCTTCATGAGAGAATTTTTTGAAAGATTTTTGGCTTACTCAGTACACTTCATGTCTACTTACTGTGAGGAGGCAGAAGGGAGAAGGTAGTAGTGCTTGATTAGGACAGGATGAAATAGTCAGGTTGAAGTGAAAGATGTTTTAAGCAGAATTTAGAAAGGACGTTTAGAAGCACTTAGCCCCCAGGTGAAGAAAGGCAAAATGCCTTCACTCCAGCTTTCCTAATCAGATTAGACAGATTTGCTGGGTATATAGTATTTCTTGCTTGGGGAAACTGATAATTGCCCAGTTTTCAATCACAGTAACCTGCTACTGTGCTGACTAGGGCAGTTTAAACATAGAAGTCACCCACAGTAGCCTCCAGCTCCCAGAAAAGTAGAGAAATTCATTTAGACCCCAATTTGCTTTTGCAAGGAAAGCTTAAAGAATCTCTATATTTTAAAATTAAGTTACTAAGCCAACACTTCATCTCTAAACTGACACTTCACCTTGCTTGGGTGTCCTGCGAATTGCACTAGCTGGAGCTGATGCAGCTAAAAGGACACACAAAATGACAGCCATTTGAGAACCTATAGAAATGCATGGGGCATCCACAACTTCTCCGGGCAACTTAACCACACTGGATGATTTAATGTTTCATAAGTCTAATACAGGCTTGTGCTGCTTGTTACTCTGATGAATGCAAACAACAGAATGAAAATATATGAGAAGCCTGCTCATTTGTGAAAGATGGTGCACTGAAAGGTGTACAAAGTCAGCTCCCAAACAGAAAGTCTGTGATGGGAACTCTTGTGCTAGGATGGTGCAAACCAGAACAAGCCTGATGGCAATACAGCTGCTTTAGCAGACAAACTTGGTCTTAATAACCTGGATGCCTTTATGTGGCAGTGCTCCAAGTCTGAAATGTGTCACACTGAACTGCAGTGATCAGCTTTATTACCTGAAATTACTTGAAATTCACACTAAATTCACTTTGTTATACAATAGACCATTGTCATCCTTAATGTATAGCATATTTATGGTATCTCAGAGGCTAAATGAACTTACTATTAACAAGTAAACTAAAATCTAACACCCTATATTGTAAACTCAAATGATCTGTTAATAATCCAGGTGGATTATTTCATGCTCAACATTAGGTATTCAGAATAGAGTCCAACTCATTTACCTGCAGCTGCACCATCATTACCATCATACCACGCACACAAAAAAATATGGGAATGTGTCATTTGGTCAATAGGGCAAATACATCTGATTGACAGCCACAGATAGCTGACCTATTGACTAAAACAGTGTCATTATCTCCCTACAGCCAACTTGTTTTCTTTTTCTTTCCTTTTATTTCACTACTGTCTTTTACATTGAAAATATCTTTTGCTGACAGAAAGCTCCATTTTTTTTTTCATAAAGAAGAGCCTTTGTAACCACAAAGTACAAGTAACCACTCAAGAAAAGATATGAGAATTTTAAAATATTAAACTCATATTTCTCATGTCTATATCTTTTGAAAGCTAGCTGGTTGTGCATCTTGAAGATTAAGTGTTTTAATTGAAAATTTCCTGAGGTTTATAAACAGCTTGTTCATTCAATCCACAAATCTCTTATTACCAGCATTTATTAGTATAGGATATAACAAGTTTGGAAGTGATGGCCTCGCTAAAGCTGAATAGGGCAGAACACTGATATTCTCTCAGCTGGTAGATAATGTGCAATAAAAATATGAAACTAGGGGGAATTCATTTTGACAGTGGAAGGAAAGTATCTTTATTAAAATATAGTGCTATCAGGATCTGCTTTTTTCTTGAGAGGTGCTCATAACTCAGACTAGTTCATGTTACAGCATTAGTGCATAAAAGCTTGTTTGCTCTTGGTACCAAAAATTGGAAATATTTTTCAAGAACAATTACTGCAAGGCTATCGCTGCACTTTCAACACAGCTGGCTGTGCAGACTCTAAACTGGAACTATGGTCCATAAAGTTACTCTGATTAGCACATCAGCCTTTTTACTAACAGGTAAATATTATAAATAAATATTAACAGGTTAGTGTAACACAGCTTGAGCAAATAAATAATCAAAGTATGATCTCATCATCTCTCTCAGTTATTCCCTACTTTTAGTGGAAAACAGTTTTGGCTCTTTCCCCAGCAGCTTGCTTTCCTTTTTTTGCTGTGGCTCAGTCGAACAAATAAATCTACATAGAAGGATGAAAAATAACATTGAGACTCAGTATTGATCACGTGCTTGCTTGCCCACCTCTTGCCCTCCTGCATAACAGGAGAATAGCAATCTGGTATTGGCCCCTTTCCCATTTATGAAGATAAAGTAGCCCACATACAGGGAAGTAATGGGGCTCCCTACTGTTCCTTAGTCACTTACATGGAAGAGAAGTGTAAAGGCTCGTGGCTGAGTACAGCTCTTAGATGACAAAGCACTTTCTCTGTTCATTTGAGCCATTCCTTTCTACTCTGCTCATAACCCTGCTTGTTTCTCAGCTACCTCAATGAATAAAATCCATGTCAGTGAGCACCAAGCTCCAGCATACTACCCAGGGAGTACCTTTGCTGGTGACAATCCACCTTCCGCTTCACTAGCACAGAGCTTCAAAGATCAGCAGGGATGGACTTGAAGCCAAACTTCAGGCAGAAGCCTTACAGTTTTCTATTTGGGAATTTGGTCCCAAGTCCCCAGGTGCTTTTAAGAAAGGAGGAGGGGGGGTGGGGGGGAAGCCTGGAACACTTTATCCCACAGACAGTTTAGATACTGTCTTTACAAAGCCATGAGAAAAGAGGTGAACTACTTCACTCTCAGCATTCTGGAAAAAAGGTTTACTAGCACTGACGTCAAGGTTTCAGCCCTGATAGACCTGAAGGCAGTAGGAACTAGAAAGTATACAGTGAGTTTCCACTTTAAATGCTGAAAACAAAGAGGTGGATATTCAGCTCATAGTTCTATGGTTTCATGCTAGGTCAACTAAAATCAATCTATGCGACGGAGGATGATTTCAACAAGATCACTAGCAGATACAATACCTGAGAAGATCAACTATCAGCTTCAAATCATTCACAAGGAAAGTTTCATATGAAAAGCCAGTTAAAGAATTGGATTTATGATTGTAACTTAAATGCAGCATTTCTATAAACAGACACATACTTATGAACCTAATTATTCGGATGTCAGGAAGCAGTATTCTCCAATTTCAGAAAACCTATGTGACTTACTATACAATTAACAGGCATTGTGGTCACGAGTACTTAGGAACACCTGAAATCCCAAAAGCTAGTTTAGTTGGTCTGAATTCAATTCAGAGAGAAGTCAAGGAAGAGAAAACTGACCATAAATAGCAGGTATGATATTAGTTATCTCCCCAGACTTGAGAAGATAGTTACATTAAAAAAAAAAAAAAACACTGGAAAATACATTTTGTGGAAGTCATACTGGGGACTCTGGGGACTATTTTAAAACAATTCGTCAGGATGACATAAATGTGTGATACAATTTTGTTTTACATGTTCTGGATGTCCTCTCCACTTTCGTGTGGATTGAACCTTCTAAACATGAAAGGCTTAACTGACTGATCTATAGAAAATAAAATGTGGCAGGCGTTGTAAGTCAAAGATTTTGCAAAATTACCAATGCAAAGTTTTTAAAAAGGTGCAGATGGAACTCCATCCAGTCCTCAGCACTGTGACAATCTCTACTTCTGACAACTGGGATCTTAAAGGAACACTGGGGGATTTGGAAGCCCTCACAGGACTGGGATGGAGGACGCCTCCAGGTTCAGCTGTCCAACTCCATGCTGGACCATAATCAGTTATTTGTCTACTCCCACCTTTATTTTCTCTCACACAGTTTTCTCTATACATTTGTATATCTTGAGGCTCCAGTCTCAGCTGTGGCTTTTAAATTTATTCTAATAAATATATTTAATAAAAGTGGTGCAAATGCAATAAAGCAAAGGAATCAAATGTAGCCAAAGGTGTACGTAAACTAAGCAAAATAGCTATCAGAAACAGACTAATAAAACCCATGCGAATATATGATGGTCATCACAGAGCAGGTATTTTATATGTCCAGTTTGTTGCATTTCAAAAGCAGAACCAGGTTTTGTGGCAACTCATGAAAAAAGAAAAGAAAAAAAGAAAAAAAAGTTAACATACATTTTCCCCCCTGAAATTTCTCTACAGCCCCTTAAAATGAATTGGTTTAAAATTTAGATAAATATATTAATGATAAATAAGAGAACTAACTTTGAAAACAGAACCCTATGGAAGCAGCTGAGTTACTGAACACAGTGGATTGGCTGAGTTTTTCACAACTCAAAAATGAGATGCACAAGCTCAGAGAATGAAAGATTTTCCCTCCCGCAGATAGTAAGCTGCCTAGGCAGTAACTGATTTTAATCACAGATTCCTGACAATATTCTTTGCCTAGGAATGCTCAGTAGCTACTGACGTCTGAAGCTGAAAGAATATGGTGCCTATTTTTGGTCATTTTATTGTCCACTTCCCAACAATCACAGTGAACTCTCAGTAGCATAGTTTACAAATTATTATCCCCTCTTGTTCTGTACTTTACCGCTTAGATTCAATTGTAGGTGCACTTTAAACCGAATTTCCTAAACCACGATCTATCTTTTCCAAGCCACTGATTGAGCCATCAGTTTATAGATATATATTACCTAATCCACTTGGTTTAGCAGGTTACAGTATCATATTTTCTATTCACTCATGTGTAAGATGCAACCAAAGCTCCTTGACCTCAATTTTTATAAACTGGCTTTGCTATTCTTGCCAGAAACTGTCACCAAAGTTCAACCCAGTCCATTTAATTCCACTATCACTTTAAAGTGAGCATAATTAAATGCATTTCTCCCTACATTCCCATGTTTCCCAACTGGCTCCTGGGAGAACCATTTCCAGTAATTTTTAATGACACCAGAACATCTATTTTTCATCTTCACTTAAGTATTCCCTGTCATCCCACAAAGTATGCGAGACAGCCACCCACCCACCACATAATGAATAAAGGATTCTTCATATTTTCTTCTTTTCTTCTTTCCATGTTTCTTTTAACTGGTCATTGCACCCCATAAAATTTGAAACCTTTGTGTATTCTTTTAGTACAGTAATAGGCTGACCCTAAATTCTCTATCTGCTTCTCCTGTATTGCCTCTGAAAACAGTCACAGAAGTCCAAGGACTTTAGTCAATGCCAGTGCTTGAGTCCCTTGGGTTTCAGATTACTTCCCCAACCATGAAATATTGAAGAGCGTTCTCTGATGGTACCCTTCGGAAATTACTAGATATGAGTCCTAACATACCCCTTTTTTAACAAACTGCTGTAAGGGATGAAATAATCACAATCAACCCATGATACTGTCCCCTGTTGTATTTCCTACCAGACAAAAGATGAAATTTCTCACACTACCTCAGCATCTCAAGTAAGATCATCTGTACTTCAGAAAGAAGAGATCTAAAATAGATTCACTACTGGGCCTTTGTGGAGGACTGGAACCAGCTAAAATTCAAATAATTTTATTTTTAAAATAGATTCAAATACTCCCATGGAAGAAATGCTCAGCTTTACACGGGTAACACAAACACAAACTCTCTAACCTTCACAGAATAATTTCTCTTGCTTGGCTTTACAGATGTTACAGCAAAAAAGAAGAGTTAAGTACATCATGGACTTGAAACAATCACATACTTTTTCTTTATTACATTTAGCACTAAAAAAATATAACTGCACCACAGGCATCTCTCAAATTAAATACTTCATTTGGTTGATACACTAATGGCATATTGTGTGTAGCCACGGATGTTCTTTACTGGATTGCGATGAAGCCAATCTAATTTTGTGAGATAAATGAGGTGTTCTGATTTAAGGACTTGATTTCCCAGCATAACAAAAACATCAAAATAAGTGAAGCCTCTTACCACTCAGAGTTCAGACAGATAAGCTAATTTCTCTGTTACGGCTTCTGCCTTTTAAACCTGATTTTCAGAAAGGTACATGTGAAGGCAACACCCCTCAGCTATTTAGGAGATGTCTGGAAGACAGAAAAAGATGGCATAGACTTGAAAGCTACATTAATTTAAATAGTAATTAATATGCAAAACATTGCTTTAATATCAGTGAGAAGACATTAGACAGAGGATCAGCATCAAAGAATGAACAAAGACAGTTTCCCATAGAATTTTTTAAACTGAGTCTAAGTAGCTCAGGGACTTGGTACTCTGATATGGCATAGAGTGCAAGATCAGCTATGTCCTGACTTGACGAGGTGCCCAATTTCAAAGCCACCTGATGGTGTATTTGACATGAGCTGGTGGCTTCCATCCAGTTCTCAGACAACTGATGTCCTCTTCTTACTCACTGACACTATCCAGCAGCCTCAGCCGAGGAATGAACATTAGAGGGAACTACAACATCCTGTCCTTATATAGAAGAGGCAGAAAAATTTTCTGCTGTTGAAAAGTTTGAAACTTTTGGAGACCATATCTGGCACCTTTAAATAGCAAGAACACTATTTTGTTAAATGACATGGAAAGATTCTGTGCTGGTTTTCCAAAGACATGCCCACACTCTGTGATATAAGACTTCTCTGAACAAATTTGTTCTAGCACTGGAGGCAGCGCAGCTCTGTTTGCAGAGCGATCCCTTGGCTGGTTATCCCTACTCAGGAGGAGATTAGGTAAGTTCAAATGGTGTGCTGCTCCCATGCATCTACTATTGTCAAGACTATTTCTGCAAACACTTCTTGCTGAAATGTAGAGGCAACCAGTCTCACAAGCCCAATAAGTAGGGGTGGAGAGCAGTTATGATATGTGTAAGTCATGTAATGTCAGTCTCTCCTTGCTGCTTTAAGGACCACGGTATTTCTCAGATTGCCACAGCGCTTTAGCTGTGCCATTACAAGTCGCTACTGGCATAAACTGCATCCTTGTACACCTCAAACACCCCAAAGCATCTTTGCCGTATCCTCCCTGCTACCTTTGCAATACCCCTGCTGTGGAGTCTTCTCTACCTGAGCATTTAAGGCCCATATATCTCATAATTTTAACATGCAAACAATGGTCTAGTGAAAGTATCACCCTGGATTACATTGAATAGGAGCTATTTTTCCTAATGAGTGGCACAAGCTGGCAATATTTCCTGTAATGATTATAATAAGTAATTAAGGAAGTTTAATGGTAAACTAATATTTTTGTTAAAACAAATTAGTAAGACAGTGATTAAAAAAATCTCATGACTACAACAGCAATACAGACTGTGACTCTAATGTAGACTAAAGTATATTGACCTTTATAATGAGTAATAAAGCATTGAAATGCTTTCACCCTGAAGAGCAGAAAAAGCAGTTCAGATCTTAATGTTCTAGAAAGCACATGAGCTAATAGTCCTTGCAGGCAGTTACATCAATTTACAAAGAACTTTCTCAGACAAAATAATGTTTTCTTATTTCAGGAAACTTCATGGTGCAAATTATGAAAATTTGTGTTTTATTACTACATTCTTTTTTCTTTAGTGCCTGCAGGCACCACCCAAACCTGGGATCCTATTGTGCTAGACACTGTGCAAACACATGAAGACAGTTACTTCCCCCAAATGCCGAAGAGGGTGAGAAGGTCATATTATTCTTGTTTAATAGTCAGCTGAAGTACAGGGGATATAAGTGATTTGTTTAAATCATACACAGTTTATGCAGAGTCAGAAGCCAAGCCCAGCTCTCCCTAGAACCACCTCTAGCACGAAGACCAGAAAAAGCACCTTTTCCCTCGAAGGGGCTCATCACACTGTCTTTTGGGAGGAAGAAAATACAAATGATTCTTTGCAGGACTGGGGCTTAATGGCTTGTCACTGTAGTAAAAAAAATCCGTGCCAAATGCCTATGATTTTTTATTCATTGACATACCCAGATCCCATACATATTAGAGGAGCTTGGTTACAGTGCTGTCTCATTGGCAGTTGTACAAAGTAGAATCCAAACATCCTTCACCACTTTATTAATGAAATAAATTTATCTTCTAATGGAAGTCTTTCAGTGTTCTAGATCTACATTTTACATTCATATATACTGTGTATCTTGTCTGTTTGCATTAAAAGAAAATCCTTTTGATCAATGCTCTGGCAAGGAAATTGCACTCCCCTGAATACAGTTCTTCCCTGCCAGTCTGCAATGTAAATGATACTTAATAGATAAAGAGACATGCTGTCAAGATCAGCTGTGCATGTGTTAAAGCTCAATTGTCTCTAAGGCAGCAAGGAATAAAAGCCTTTCAGATAACACATTACTGTCTAGCCTCATCTTTAATACATTTCAATATAAGCAACAGGGCTTCTTTCCTCCTCTTCACTCTACTTATTTCCCTTTGCATAAAGACTCCATTAGGGTAAATGTGAAAACTTCATCACTTACAAACTGGGAGATTGAGACAAAAGAAACCAAGGTATCTGACCAAGATTATGCTTTCTCTTAGTGTCACAAGTGGCACCAGAAATCAGTGTCCTGGTTTCAGCTGGGATGGAGTTAATTGTCTTCCTAGTAGCTGGTACAGTGCTATGTTTTTGAGTTAGGTATGAGAAGAATGTTGACAACACACTGATGTTTTCAGCTGTTGCTAAATAATGTTTAGACTAAAGTCAGGAATTTTTCAGCTTCTCATGCCCAGGCAGCAAGAAGGCTGGAGGGGCACAAGAAGTTGGGAGGGGACACAGCCAGGACAGCTGATCCAAACTGTCCACAGATTCCAACCCATTACTGGTTCATCAAGCTACATTCCTTCTACTGTCATCCAAATGGTATGTCAGTGGCTTATTCTAGAAAAAAATTTACTGGAAGCCTTAATGGTGTTTTACTCGTCCTTATTACGATTACCCAGTGAGGAATAAGCTCCTTAGAAATGATCACAGTTACACAGATCCTCCTCCATTTATTTGGGCAGCATGCACTTCTGGTCCATTCCCCAAAAGAAACAGAAGAGATCTACAAATTCGGTAACCGAGTACCAGGAATCCTTTTGCAAACACAGCTTAGCGCTGTGGGGTATGAGGCACTTCCACACCCTCCTCACCCAGGTTTGTACTGAGGACTGGTTATGTTACTAGCACATAAACTTATTTGGAATTACAACATTCTGAGATTTAAAATAAAATATACAACTTTATCTTTGCTTTTTCCATATTTCCCAGTCAGCTGCAAAGTTTACTGAAATTTTTGACAGTCAGTATTTGCAATTTAAATAAAAAGCAATCAAAATTTGAACTTTTTTTTTTTCACCAAGACAAAACACCACCACGGTGCAGAAAGAAAAAAATATTTTGGCTGACAAAAAGAAAACTTCAGCCCATGTAAGAACATGGGTCTCTCTCCCTTGCACTGCAAAGGGAGTAGCCACGGGTTACTTGTTTATAGTCATCATAAGATCAGGACTATGAAGATCCATGCAGGAAAAAAAAAAAAAAGCAATATCTATCCAAAGAGAGGACTTTGATATGATTGGTTAGAAAAGGAACTTTGAGCACAAGTGGAGAGTCTTTACTTTATCAGACTACTATGAGAACAACATACTTTTTTTTGACAGCATAAGAACCAGAAGGCAACAACAGTATTAACAATTGCATCAGTATCCAGACACATTGCAAATGTTCCCAAAAGTTAGTGCACAAAGCGTGTCAAGCCTGAGAGAAAATTGAATTTGTTTGGGAAGTTCCTATGCTGCTACTGACTTTGACCATAAAAATTATTTCAAAGCACTGCCTTCATCTCTAGCATTGTTTCCAGCTGTGTTTAAACAAATCTGATTTCCTTTGTCATCATCTGCAGCTGTATTTCCCTTCTCTTTTGCTTTCTTTTGAAAGCAGTTCACTGTGATAAATTCAAAGAAAATGCAGCTTCATTCCAAGGGTTTTTCATTTCTTCCCCACTCTGATGGTCACTGATCACAGACACATAGTATAAAAAAGAAACTGAGCAAGGGTTTTTCATTTCTTCCCCACTCTGATGGTCACTGATCACAGACACATAGTATAAAAAAGAAACTGAGACTGAAATTATAGTAAAGGCAAATTAGTTTAATATACACAAGGACTCATAGGTCTGTCCTTAAAAGCACAATATATCAATGTCAGGGCACTGATTGACCCTAGTTCTCTCTGCTCATAGGAATGATGTATTGGTCTAGTGATGCCTTCTGTAGCATTAATATACAGAATACAAGAAAACCAGTACATCAAAACAAGAGAATTCCCACTCTACCCAGAGGCTCCACTGAACAGGTAGGATGAGAGTATAAATGTATGTTATCACATGTTAATGCTGTTTTAGAAACGTTTGAAAAAGAGTGGAGAGAGGGGAGGGGAAAGGCAGCAGTTATTTAATTATCTGTCATCTCTGTCATGCCTGCTCATTCATTCACATGTATCCACATTCATACACACTAACAGCACTTAGGGAAGAAGAAGGAGCGGGGAGAAGGAAAAAAGGAGGGGCTGCATAGAAAGCTAAGCTAAAAATAAAAATTCTCTACGAAGCCAGACTGAAATGTCTATTTTTCCAAGATATGTCAAAATCTTGGAGATAAAAAGAGAGGTGAGAAATTCACCCTCTGTACATCACAACTGATAGCAGGGAGCTGTAGTGACACAGACCCCAGCTTCATTCATAGATACCTCTGAGAACCTGAATTAAGCTGCTTATTGTCCTAGGACATAACGTGACCAGCTTTACAGAGATCAATGTCTTCTCTACAGATGCCTACTCACCAGTTGAGAAATCAATCAGCTAAGCCTCAACAACTGCCAGAAGAGCAAGCAAGGGCATGCAGCCCTAATACTAAATTTAAACAGAGATTACAGCACCTATTTCCCCAGCAAAGTGTTTCTGCATCAGATTGTAGGAACTCCCATTCAGACCTGCTGTCACAAATGCTAGGGAAGAGAAACGAGATGTCACTTTATGGTGTGTGAATTGTCATATCTAAACTGCATGAGTTTTTTTTCCCTGCTATGTATCCCTGTGTCTGTTTTGAAATATCCTCAGAGCAACTGACCTAGGCACAGAAGAGCTAAGTGCTCTCAGTGCACAGAATGCCTTCATCTCTTTGGTGAAAACATTTAACACTCAACTTCCTTATATGCTGGAATATGACAAAATTCACCAATGTGCATAGGCTGCACAGTTACTCATGAAGCCCTTTGATACATACCCATAACTAAAGAAAGATAATATTTTTATAATTGTTGACGGGCTTTTAGTAAAAGTCTGAAAGAAAGGGAAAATACCAGCCATGTCATGTGGAGGTCTGCTTTCCCTCTCTGGAGCTGATTTTGCATTCTGAGAGCTGAGGGAGAAGGAAGGAAGGAAGAGAGTAAGAGAAATCCCCAAGAATTGAGCTGCATCAAATTCATTCTTTCAGAAATTCAGAAAACATTGGTTATTGCATGTCGTGGTTCAACCCCAGCCAGCAACTAAGCACCACGCAGCTGCTCACTCACCAAACCCCCCCCCCCCCCAGTGGGATGGGGGAGAAAATTGGGAAAAGAAGTAAAACTCGTGGGTTGAGATAAGAATGGTTTAATAGAACACAAAAGAATAAACTAATAATGATAATGATAACACTAATAAAATGACAACAGTAGTAATAAAAGGATTGAAATGTACAAATGATGCGCAGGGCAATTGCTCACCACCTGCCAATCGACACCCAGTTAGTCCCTGAGCGGTGATCCCCGGCCCCCACTCCCCCCAGTTTATACACTAGATGTGACGTCACATGGTATGGAATACCCCGGTGGCCACTTTGGGTCCGGTGCCCTGGCTCTGTCCTGAGCCAACTTCTTGTGCCCCTCCAGCTTTCTCGCTGGCTGGGCATCAGAAGCTGAAAAATCCTTGACTTTAGTCTAAACACTACTGAGCAACAACTGAAAACATCAGTGTGTTATCAACATTCTTCGCACACTGAACTCAAAACATAGCACTGTACCAGCTACTAAGAAGACAACTAACTCTATCCCAGCTGAAACCAGGACATTGCATAAAGCACCTTTTTGCCTATGCTGTAAAGTCCAGAGCGTAGCATTGAGGAGGGCTGTCACTCAGTGCTGAGCTCCCGCTTTCAGGGCTTGGGAACAGCTGCTGTACTCATGGGCTCAACCTTGGCAGCTCCCATGCACTGATTACAGTGACTGGTAAACGTGGGTCTTCCTAAGTCATTTTGGATTCTCCGACAGCTGAAGATTTGAGATATAGAGATGACCATCTGCGTGCTGCACTGCAGGAAGATACATGCAGGGAGAACACCCTTTTTTGTTCTAATACTCTTCAATCTGTTGTGAGAGTTACTTCTGATTAATTGAGTTAAACAATCTGGTGTGATTTTCTGTTCTCATAAGTTAATGAAGTTTTCAGTTATCTTACTCATCAGCATGCAAATCTAACTCCAACATGATTTAGAGAAGGAAGAAAAATAGACAGTAAGAGGGTGCTGGGCTCTCTACATAGAGCAGTTTCAAGCTCAGTCAGTTACTGTCTTTGTGTCCTGTCTTTGCAAAGTGAGTGTCTGGATGCAGTGAGCGTGAGATCCTGACTTCCAGCTAGGAGCCTGCCACGCACAGAAGACACAGAGATGCAGCACTTCACTCATAAAGGTAGGCAGTGACCTGAAGACCTCACCTCCATGAATGGCATGTCAATTCACCCTCCATGCCCATCTGACCTCTCTGCTGAAGTCAACGAGCAAGAGGATCTAGTATCAGTGAGCTTCTATGAATGAGGTATTTGCGCCAAACTCACGAAGTTCATGTTACAAGAAACTCTGAACAGTTTTTCTCCACTAATTACCTGGGTAGAAGTCAAATGAATGATGAAATACTGTTATGCTTTTAAATCCAATTAGAAATTTATATTTACAGCTTTCAATTTCCCATCAAGAACCTACAATACATTTTAAAGTCATACATTTAAGTGCATTGTTCAAGAAAGCATACACAGGAAATAAATGAACAACAATATATCCTTATGCTACACTACACTGATCCTTACGGGTCCCTTCTAACTTGAGATATTCTATGATTCTATGATATATGTAGGTAACACTTGTAAATATCAGAGCACTTGAGAAAAACAAGCTCTCTGCACATTTCTCCATGAACAAATCCAGTAATCAGAGCTTTCTCACATGTACCAGAAAATCACAGCACAGAGAAACCAAAACAAATAGAAAAAAATGGGTACATAGTAAGTGTTGTCTCCCCAAACTAAACAGATGGTTTTGCATTCAGTCCTCTGTAAGCAAAGACAGCATCCCCTATGTCAGCAGAGGTGTGGAAAGAAACACTAGAGAATGAGATGTCCTTATGTCCCAAAGAAAAAAAGATCAAAGCAACCTCTGAAAAGGGAAAAACAGCTACTCAGAATTATCTACTCCTTTGTAATGTAGTAATTTCGATCCCTCCTGCATACCATCTCAGATTGCAGCAGACAGTATTTGAGAAGGTTGGGTTAGTACACAGTGATGCTGAACAGTATTCCCTGCCTTAAGCAGGGATTTTAATAAATAAACAAAATGAGGATAAGAAAATCCTGGAGCCAAAAATCCTAACAGAGAGAGAGAAAATAGCTAGAGATAGAAGAGGAGGAAGGTATGACTGGATTACAAATTAAAATTGAACATTTTGGGGTTTGGTTGCCTGTTTCTTACTAATTATAAGAAAAAATGTTAGAAGATGAAGGCAAGGACTATTTCACAGCTCAGATTTAGGATTTTTTTTCCTAAATTTTAAACTCTACAGGAAAATAATCTATCAAAAATGATAAGAGATAATAAAATATTTCTTCAAATTTCACTCCTTTCATTAGCTTTTCATCAGCAATGTGTCCAGGACTTTCAGATAGTTAATGATATTTGGCTGATTGCAAATTCAAAGTCAACCATAAAAAGGCTACTGTATTTTATATGCTGTATAATCTTTCACTGAGTTTAATATTTTTGTGATGTATATTGTACAGAGATGTCTACCAGATAGACCTCATTTAGAAAATGGATTAAATAAATGCACAGTCCTAGCATTCAAGGCATGCTATCAGTAAAAAAATTTAGAGGAGATAATATTTATTGTGAACTATTTCTTCCTCTTTGAAGCGGAAAGTGAAGTATTCTGTAGCTAAATGAGAAATTACTCGCTTTCAGAACATAAATCAGTGTTTTAACTGAATTGAATTAATTGACATTTGGTATCTTAAGGGGTAGACTGTTTGTAATTTTTCAGGAATATCTAAGTCTGTATGCCTTGTTCATAAAATGAAAGTTCATAAAAGAGGGAAAAAATAACAAAACTCTTCCTTACTCGTTAATCTTTCTTGCAAAAGTTGCTTCCAGGAAATACATAGCTCCCATACTAATGAATGCAATCATTCACAGGGATGCTCAAGGGGTTAGAGCAACCCTATGTAAACCCAAATTGCAAATAAACCCATCTCATATATGGAAAAACAAAGCTCTCTGTACTGAAATAGAGTCATCAATAGAATGGGAAGTCATTTTTTTAGTAAGGAGAATGCACTTTCTTAGACCTGAAACGGATGAAGTGTTTGGCTTTCAGTTCCACACTGCAAAGAAACTTGGATCATCTGGGTATTCCATACAGTTCTACAGAAGTAACGTGGGACAGGATCCTGATTCAATTAAAAGTACTGGCAAAATTCTCTGTAATTTTAATGGAGCAATAATTTTACTCAGCATATCAACTTTTTTTTTTAAATGTATGTGTATATAGATTAAAAATATATTGTTGCAAATACAGGTCTAATTTACTCCTGTGATTCCAGCAGGATGAGTCTGAAACCACAGAAGCAGAACTAAGACAAGAACATGTTCTATTATGTGGGTAACAATTTCCAAAACAGGAAAATAATATCTGTTGACTGGAGACAGACCTAAGAAGTCATACAGGAAACATCTCTCACAGTCTCTCTCATGATCATCTCAAACCAAAAGCTTGATTCTACTGTTCTTATAGAGCAATCACATCCTTTACCTCCAATGAAAGATTCGCTGGAATAAAAATAAAAGGCTCAGGATAAAATTTTGTAATGAAAACTCAACAATATTGTCCTTTGGAATACTCCTCTTCTGAAATGCCTTTCACCTTCTGTTAGCACAGTTAACTCCACTAAACAACTTTTGCTCTACCAGATGAAGTCTAAATACTTTGAAGATTATCTTACTGCACTGTATTTCTACAAGACCTGACTCAGAGAGATACTTAGCCACATACCTGATTTTACGTGCTGGGGTAATTTCCTTGCAATCAAGTTCCTCATGTACTTAAAATATGGCGTTGGCTCAAGAATAATTTGATTTTCTTAGTTGATTTTTCAACCTAATTGAATTTGCATTTTCATGTGGTCCTTTTCCTATTCTGACCCTCTTGAATTTGACTAACTGTCTCCATAATTAACTTCCTGTTCATTTTTACAACATCATTACCAAAGTAATTAGTTCATGGGCTGCCTCAGTCTGAACCTGATATATTTTTAAAGTGGCAATGGCTCAAACCATGACACCCCTTCATCTCTTGTAAATACCATCTTCTATATTCATAACTAGTTTTTTAATAATTGCCTCTGGCAAGTAGTATGTTAGAGCCCTCCAGCTAGTGATTAAAATATCCTCTACTGAAAAAATCCCCTGGCTTGGTCTTTCCTGAATTCTTCCTCAGGTTTCAGAAATTAAAACTGTGCAGCATCTCAGAGCTCAACGGGGAGGAAATGAGAGCAGTTTTAAGGCTATTCCTGGGCTGTCCTCTGGCTATTATTATTTGGACATGTCTGAGAGTCTGCCTAAAGCTACAGTAAATACTTTGTACAGCATAGCTTGAATCTCTGCAACACTGTACTCTGCATTACCTAGTAAGGATATCTTGTTTTAAATCACCACAGAATCTGGCTATTATTAACAAGAGAGTTGTTTCCCCTTTCTGTAACTCAAGACACATAAGATATCTTTCCTTTATACCTAACTCAGGATTTCTTTCAAATTGTACTTAAATATTTTGTGTACAGTTATGGCTTAATCAAATTCAATGTATTTATTTTCCTTTACTTATACATTCTAGCTCTATTTCTTTGTGCCTCTAACTAGACAATCATTTAAATTAATTTGCAAAAACATTTAGGGACAGAATTTGCAAGAAACAAAGAGTATAAGGAATTACATTCTTCTGGGTTTTATTTTTAGTTTTCACTGGTTTGGAAATTAGTTTGATGTTAATTCACTGTAAATGTAGCTAGTTTAATTTATTCATTGGCAATTCTCAAGAGAAACCTTAGGATTTTTGTAGCCAGACCTATTAATCTGGAAGTACTTTCTCTATTTTTAATGATCTGCTTTTGCTTTTAGCACAGTGCTATCAGGAACTGAAGATGTTATCTGGACATGTTTGAAAACATGACTTTCTACAGAAAGTTTCATTTGCTCATTTATTATTTGCCTTGAAGCTCTCATCAAAGGTAGATGACAGAATGTTTTTCCAGATACCTGCCCTAAATCCTTTGAAGAGGCTTATTTATGTCATTATTACAGTATAAATGATTGTATTGATTTTAATAAGGTTTTACCATTTGCATCCTTTCCACCTTTTATGACAGGAATTTAAATGCATGCAACCGTCATTTTTTTTCAGTTTCAAGAACTTAAAGAAGGTTACTCTCACGAACTTTCATAACGGAAATTTTACTGCACTGGAAACGCAGTAAAAGGTGTCTGTTTTGTGAGTCTGCATTTGGTGAGGATGGCATTGAAGTACCTGAAAGTTGGTGAACAATAAAACGGGCTTCTCAGCTCCACCTGTAGGTATATTTCCACCTGAGACTCTGGAAGGAGCAGGCTGTAAGCAACTGCTGAAGGAACACAGACTGTGGCTCTCACACACCTCCCACAAAGAGCAGCCCGAGATCCTCCTCCTCCATTTGCCTGACCACTACAAAACCTTAAATCTGCTCCAATTGCTGCCACCTTCCTTGGTCCTTTGCACATTGGAAGAGTTCCTGGGGTAGCAGGCCCATGTAAAGGTACCTCTGCTGTATTCATGCACACTTTTATTGGGCAGCCCCAGTAACTGTGTTTTTAACTCTTCTCATTTTATCTTCTACCACTGAAATCTACTGCAAAAGATTAGTGACATACTTTTCATCCCTTTCATGTAAATCCAGAGAAGACATAGCTTTGCCCATTTCTAGCAACAGGGAGGGAGTGCATAAGTAACGCACACAGTCATCTAGCTGATCGCAGCACGGACTATCGCAGTTGTAATCATTGAGATCAGGTTTTATGAGAAATCATTTACAACTGAGATCATTTTTTTAAGTGTTCAGCAGTCTTCCAACACAATATTTTTTACAAAACTACACTAAGAGCTTGGCACACTAAGTACATGAGGTGTGTTAGCCAGCTTTCTTTAACCAGAAATATCTTTTCTGGTATTAATTAGAATTTGCTTGTGCTTTGGTATATTAATCCTATCAAGAGCTGAAGATATAATTTAGGGTTTGTTTTCACATTTATTAGTACCAGATCTGTGCACTGGTGATCCATTTCCCATGACACAAGGTGCTTGAAGTAATTATTAGTGTGGAAAAGGAACCCACCATTTCTTTGCATGACAGGGAGAAATGGATGATTAAAAATTTAGACAGGTTTGTGGTCCACCCAATTTGAGTGGGTTTGTTCTGTGACATGGTAAAGCTTGAAAATATTATACAGCTTGGGGGAAGCTATCCACCGTATAGTAATTGTAGTTCTATGCTTGCTTTATGTTTACACATTATTATCTGACTGCCCATTTAGGAGAAATAATTAGAACTTAGCTAACTATAAATAAGACAGATTTGTTCTTTCTGGCAAATTCCTTAATGCAACTGATTGCCCTTGGCAGAAAAGCTACCATGGCATGAATGTCTTAAATAAAACCTGCACAATGATTTTTCCATCTGTCTAACTACCATAATTAAAGACATCAGCAGTGAAGAGAATGAGAGCTTTAGGTTTGGTTCTCAAGTATGGGTGGCATCTATCATTAATTTGACTGACAGGCTTATTTGCCCTCATTTCACTATTTTTATTTTATTTCCTGCTAGTAAAAGGAGTCACGTAGGGCACCAACAGGTCTGACAAGCATTCTGCTTTCAGCTACACCAGCAGAACGTTGAATGACTCCATTCAGTTGTACCAACATTCAACAAAAAGCAAAATTTTACTCATTGGGTGCAGACAAATCTACAGGGTTTCAGTGAGATATGTGGCCATGGCAGACATAAGAGAAATAAACATTCATTTTATATGATATAAGAGTATAAATGAGTCCTGTTCAGTTTCAGATCATACTGGACCAATGCAGAGAAATCTGCTGGTACAGAAAAGGGAAGTAAAGTTTCTAGGGCTATCACCCCAACTGGGATGATTTGTCACAGGCCTACTGAAATGAAAAATGACCTATGACAACTTGCTCCAGTTGCAAATCTACCCACTCATATATTTCATTCAACAGCTTTTGGCTTGGTCATGCTCGTGTTGAAGATTCAAATCTACTTTCTGAACTAATTGCGTTCATTCACCTTGTACGTTCTGTCCTTGCCCTGCCTTCTCTCTCTTACATGTGTCTTGTAGCAGATAAAGCAAAAAAAGAAACTGTTCTGCTATTGTGATCCATCACATCAGAAAATATTTGATACCCTGACTCAAGGGAAGCAAAAAAGATTCTTCTTCATAACAGAATCTACTGGGTCCTGGCTGAGGTTTGGATTACACAGATCACCTAGTCTCTATTAAAAGCATAAATGTAATTGTTTCAGAAAATGCCAATATCTCCAAGACACTGGAATTTGAAAGCAAAATTCTGCAGATAAATAACTTATTTAGAAATTCTGTCATTTTTATTCATACACAGTCAATATTATACAGATTGAAGTGAACAACTTTGTCTCAAAATGTGTTTGATTTGATAACTACAGAGACTAGAATATGAGATTAGATATTAGTTAATAAAATATCTATGAAGCACGTACCATTCTGGAAAGAGAAGTAGTCTGCGGGTAGAATTTCTGTATTCGAGCATTATCTAAGTAGGTTAGTAAGGAAGGGTCCTAAGGGAAGGCACTGCCTCCTGCGGTTTGAATCTGACACAGAACAGTCTTTCCCTGTTGGTACGAGTTGGCTTGAAGCAGAGTGTTGCATGCCAGTTTTGCCTACCCTCCTGCAGATGCTCTCAGCCCCTGCTGTCGGTTACCACTGCCAACCGTGTACCTCCCACAGACATGAAGCAGACAGGCGCAGTCACTGTAAATGTTATGGGTTGCAAAAGATGGCAGTTCTGATCCTTCTCAAAAACACGCAGCTGAGAACTGGCAAACTGATCTTCAGCCTACAGAAAATCTCACACAGGGAAAGCTTTTCTCATTGGATATGACCTCTCGTTTAGAGAGTTTCTAACCTAAATTACCTCATTCAATGCATAAAACGGAAGGAAAGTGAACATTTAGGCAAACAGTAGGTGTTTCATTTTTCTCTCCTCACTCAGGTAGATAGGTAACACCTGCCTCAAAATGATCTTATAAGTAGTGGAGCAAGATATTTTTGTGTAACAATATAGAGAAAACCTATCTGTGCAGGTGTTCTCAAGTCTCAGAGTCTTTGTTCTCAATTTTCTTTGTCAGATGTATGTTATCCCAGTGAATGAGATACAGTTGATCTCAACTGGAGAGCCAATAATGAATTTGGAAACACTAAGGAACAAATCCATTAAGTACAGAATCCTCACTTATATTTTTGTAGGGCTACAGATTGGATAATACACAAGCCAAATTCCAATAGTTTCCTCATGTCAGAGAATAAACACTAGTTTCCTCCTCTTCACCAAACTGTTCATTACTTATCCTTGTGCAGACCACCAAGCCACTCATACCTGCGGCAGTTTCATAAATATAAATTGTACTGTAGCATTTTCATCCTAATTTAGCACTTCAAAACAGATAAACTGCAAACCTGAGGAGAATCAGGAACGGGGGGAGTATGTAGTAGAAAAATGTTCCTAAGCAGAGAGCAGAAAGATAAAAATAGTACATGCACATAGCAGAAAACAGAAAGCCAATCTTCACATTCCGTGGGTAAATCCAAAGGAAACTGCTGTGATCCTCCAAACATCTCCATTTGGATATGTGTCAGAGCTTTCCCACACAAGCCTTGTGCTCCTTTCTCAGTTCTGGTAAAATTGTTCCAAAACCTCCAAGATTATGTATCTCCCTCCTCCTGCAACTTCCTCTGTTCTTTTGCCCATGCCAAGATGTGTGGCTGAGGCACATCTACCCTGCCTTTCCTGGCTTCTCCATCCGAATAAGCTGCTCAGTGAGATAGAGGAGA
This sequence comes from Haliaeetus albicilla, assembly GCF_947461875.1. Taxonomy (NCBI): domain Eukaryota; kingdom Metazoa; phylum Chordata; class Aves; order Accipitriformes; family Accipitridae; genus Haliaeetus; species Haliaeetus albicilla. Next base: position 35,183,952 of record NC_091491.1, read on the forward strand.
GGGACAGGGAAGCCAGAGAACTTGATCAGGTTCAACCCTTAGTTTCCACAGCATCATCTGGCAGCTAGAGCTGCACCTCCTCCAAGAACCACAGCCAGTTGCTTAGGGACTGCTCCCTACCACTGCCCCATGCTCAAAAGGATAAAGTCCAACAACATCAACAGAAATCCTTCCTGAAGGCTCCAGCTGCATCATGGTCTCTCCCAGTTGCGGTAACATGCCCAGGGGAACAACCTGTCTGTAAAAGCCTAGCACGTCCTCACTGTGTCCAGCTTTTTTCTTCATGTACTTTCACCTGGGATTGAATGCACTCCCTGTGCGAAGCATTGTTAAGCTTGATTTCTGCATGTGAAATCCAGAAATCCAGATGGGTTGGCCTGGCGATTGCTACACTGCCTCCTCCTTCCATGTACCGACCCACGCAGAGTCAGTCCTGTGTAGCATCTACGTACACTGCAGAGCCACTTAATGCTGCAACAGTTCAGAAAACCTTAACGAGGTAAACTGAGCCACATCCCAAGAATGTCAAGATAAAAAATTATGGTTAAAATTTTATCAATTAACTTGTGGGTTCTGAGCCTTCAGGTTAGACTGTGTTCACACTCTCAGTGTTTGAATGATACTATTAAGGCTTGATCCTTATTCAAGTTATTTCTTTTTTAAATGAAAATAGACTATCTTTGAATCACCTGACCTCAGCGTTCGGGGCTTCAACTAAACAAACATACACTAGGATGTCGAGATGCTTTTGTTGTTTTCTAACATCAGAATAAAACTGCGATCCCAGCAGTGCCTAGCAGGTTTCTCTATGAAGAAAAAATAAAGCACTGTGCTGTTAAATACAATATTGCAACTGAAAGTGCAGGTGAGCTAACCACATAAGAAAAGAGGCCCACAGATGCTCAGGTGATTCATTTATACTGGAAATTATTGTAACAGTGCTTATTATACAATTATTAAAGAAAGAAAACTCCTGGGCCATTCTTCTAGTTCTCACCTAAAAAGTTTTTTTCCTTGTAAACAAGTCTATTACAAAATCTTTTTAAATGAATCTTCATTAACTTCAAAATTAAATGAAGAGTGAAATATGGTACAACCCATATATTCTCTAGGAACAACAAGAAAGGCCAAGACTACTCTGAGCAGCACCTTACTAGAACCTTAGTCTTCCAATAACCTATCATAATTAAAGCTCAATTTTAAACTATGGCACCAATCTATTTTCACACATACAAGTGTACAAATACCTCACACTTTAGTAGCCTTCTTAAAAAATCAGTACTGTCTTGAGACAGGAATTTCTATGTATGAAACAGAAACATGTTTCTAGAAATAAAAAAAAAGATGTGATAAAACAGTCCAGTTCATGTCTGATGGGAGAGAATCAAATGCTGGAACTGCATCTAGAAAGCAGCAATATTTCCCATGTAGCTTAATGTGCTTTAGAGCCAGGTTTTAGTGTGTTGGGTAAATTACAGCTTTGCTGCTCTTTGCTACAGAGACCAAGTATAGGAAGGATTCTGGTTTTGCAGATAACAATTTACACATGGTATTAAATTCCCTTTTAACACCCGCTGTCACCAAGTACATGTATATGTTGGTGTCCTGGACCTCCTCAATTAAGCTGGCAATTTAGAACAAAGAATATTTAGGATACAGTCTTGATACCAGGAAATAGAGAAGTCAGTGTTGATGCATACATTTCCAAAGCTGAAAGGACAAGACTTCAGTCTAAAGTTATAAATTATTCATAGCATATTCTGACACATTGGGGAAGAGACCTGAATATTCATATGCCACACAACTGGTAAAGTCCCTATAAATCTGGGAAATGATGAGACTGTGGAAACTTTCCTTATTTTCATTATACAGGCCTTATGGGACAAGCTGTGCCACAGTAGATTTCACTGATATAAGACACACAATCAGAACAGATGAATCTGTGGAAGACTTGAGCCTCGAATCAGAGTTCCTATTTTTTGAAGCAATTTTCGCCAGAACAACTGGGGATGCCAGCAATTTGAGAACTGCATTCTGAAATCACAGACACTCATTAAAGATTACCAATCATATTGCACTCATTTGCTAATCAGTTTGGAAGTTGCTTTCACAATGCGTCCATATTCAATAACGTAAACATCTGATCTGTGATTCTCTGTTGCCATAGATCTTCTTTAGCCATTTATAATTAGACAAAATGACTGCAAAGAATAACTATTCAAATTTGGTGGCGGGTTCCATCTATTCTGCATTAATAAAATCGACTACTTAATGCCCTCGATGATAAAGAATGTAAGTGTCCAGCAATTGCATCTCGATAAAACAAAATAACTATTTCTGTAACATCAGTAAAAATTTTTACAGATGAAGTATGTTACAGCAGTGGCCAGGCAGTGGGAAATCAAGACTGCAGTGTTCTTTTTCCTTTTGAAAAATCATTTGATTTAACCAATTAGTGTTCTTGTCACAAACATGTTCTGGACAGATGCCGTGTATACACTTATGACCTCAAGTTTGATGTCCAAGACTAGAAAAAAGTCCTCTCTGCCACTTTCCTTGCTTTTTCCATCCTCTTTCTATAGAATCAGCAAAAGCTGACTGGCAGCTTTTAATCTGCCTTATAGACACTACTAACTATTATCTGGACATAAGTGTTCAGGATGCATCCAAAATACAGACACATTGTGCTTTCATGTTCTTTTTCAGGAGACAAACTGACCCCAAAACAGTTTTGACACAGCTAGAAGAATGAAAATCAAAACTGATGCAGCGTTTATAAGGCCCAGTTTGCTCTGTGGGTTCTTTAGAAATCCTGTTCTCCCAAGTGTCAGTGGACAGGAGGGGCAGAAGAGCCTCAGGGAATGAAATACCTGAGTGAGGATGTGCTGTCCACATGGCATGGTGATAAGGCTCTACATATGCCATATAGAAAAGACCGGTCTTCTTGTTAAAGTATGGCTTGGAGCCTAAGCACGTGTGAACTCCACTTCTGACCCTGCCACAAAGTCCCTGTGTGATCTTGGGCATCTACTTTAAATTTTGTGCCTCAGTTCCCCTCTAAAAGGGAGTCAATACCTCCTTTCCCCATCTTCTGTCCATCTGTCTTGAACTCTAAACAACTAAGACATAGACTAACTTACAACACCTCATCCAGATATGCCCTTTCTTGTCTGAGGTATCTAGGAATGAGAAAAACTCTGCTATTAATACTTAAATAGTAATTAATAGTATGAAGAGTGACCAGACTCTGCCTCCACTTAATCTCTGTACTTCAAATTCCCCACTGCAATATTATTAGTTTTCATTTCTCATGATGTGTAATGAAGCATATATTAGCTTTGACAGTCCAGCACCTCTTGGCATGTAGTGCCAGGAGACCACTAAAGACTATTGAGCTACACAGCTGATAGCCAGCACCCCTTTATAAATGATTTGGGTAAGGTTAAATGACGTGAAGAATAAAACTGATGTTAACTGATGGTTGTTGCAAAGATTTATTTTCAGGAGACTGTGCCCCACAATGGGTTTCACTAATGCAAAGCAACAGGAGAGCAAGTCAAAGTGACTAAGTGTATAGATTAGATTTATGGTTGAGACAATCAAAGCTGCCCTAAAAGTCGAGGCACACAATTTCTGTGAATGTTAATGGAAAACAAGTGTTTAGAGTTTCCAAGTTGGCTTTAAAGAGCTCAGCCCCATAAAAGAAATTTTCTTCTAATGGAAAGATTTTTCAGAGCTCCTTTTTTCACTTAAACACTTGAAAGGAGTTGCTGTTTTTTCAGAACTGGCTGTGAAGCTGCGGTTATGCTTTGGGCAGCAGCACAACCTCAGCAAGTTGAAACAACCACTTCTGCCGTGCCTTCATGTGTATTCCTACCCATGTCATCTCTGTAACTTGCCAGTAATTGCAGAACATCAGAATCTTACTCATGTAGCTGCTTATTTGCTTTAGAAGTTGCTGTTCACTCTTTCATAGGAAAAAACCAACCCCAACGTTATTTTTAATTATGTCATAAGGTAAATATCCTTTCATTACTAAGGCCATCCAGATTCTGTTGGGGTAAAAGCATAAGAAACATCTCCATCTCCCCCCCCCCCCTTCACCTCACACACATGCACACTCTCAGCTGTTGAACTGAACTATAGCCACGAATAACAGTGTATGTGTTAAGTATGGTAATCTTTTGCCCTCAGACAATACCTTACAGTCTTTATTCAGCATTCCAGCTACTCACTGATACAGGAAAGTAAAATCATGTCCATTTAAACATGACAAACTGAGGTACAGAATCTAAGGCCAGTCTAAGTCTAAGAGTCTGGGTTTAATGACACGTCTTTGGCAGCAACAGCAGCATAAAATATTCCTACCCTGAGCCAGTCAATGCTGCTTTTCCCTCCCCGTTGCAGCTTACCCATCCCATTATTTGTGCCACTTATCATTAACTGAAGTGCTGAAATCAGAGCTAGAAGTTTCCTAACAACATTTATCAGATATTCATGAATATTGTTAATAAAGCAATTTTGCCACATATATTGATGTCTTTGAATGCAGACAGAACTACAAATATGTCAGATGTAAAATATGTGAACTATCTAACTCAGCAGATCATCACCTGTATCTGACACTGATCATACATGTTGTGTGAATGTCATATACTTTGTGTGAGCTGAGAGATACGACTCTCTCACATAGCTTTAAACAGCTTTAGACTAATGCTAAACTACCCTTTTATCACTGTGAGAAATAAGTAGGATTCAGATATCTACTTTAGGGTGAAACGAATTATGCCCTAAACTCCAATGCCTGGACTAGTTCAGTCTTTACTGGGAGTTAGGATCACTGTTTCAGGTGAATGCACTCACTTGAAACTCATGCTGAATGTCTTCTCCAAGACCACACAGCAGCAAATCAGTGGCAGAGCTGGGAATGGAACTTCAATTTCCTGATTCTTGGCATTATGCCTTTGGTGCTGGATATTACTTCCCTGCTTTTGAAACTCATGCAGAACAAATTTTAACTTTGTCCATGGATATGAAATAAAGTTAAAAAAAAAAAAAAGAAAAAAGCCCACACTGAAAAGTCATGTTTGTAACACTGACTTCTCATTACTGCATGCATAATTCCCACTGACGTGAACAGTAATGTGGCATTTCAGTCTAGTGTACTGGGTATTATGTTGCTAAAGGAGTGGAAGCACATAGTCCCTGTGACCCAGCCTCAGGTGGATTTAAATTACTCTCTGCTTTTTCAAAGTGACAGTTTCTGATCTCTGATTTCCATTGGTTACTAAGCTACTAGAAACAAGCATATTGTACACGGGTAAACAGTTATTGTATACATCTGGGTCACTAGCCAGATTGTAATGCAACCTGCCATTAGTGATAATGCACACTGTGTTCCTCTACATACACCTCTACTGGCTGCAGCAGTTCAGCCTTATTTAGATATTCTGATATTCAGCTTCAGAAACACACAATCGATAGGTTGTGGACGTTGCTCTGGTGAAAGAAACCAATCTTAAAAATCTGCAGGATTTCCCCACATAGAAGAGTTCTTGGAAAGCTTAGAGCTATTCAGCATTTCTTAAGATTCCCATCTTTTCATGGACATCTCTCTTTGCTTCAGGGTACGTGGTTAGGCATAAGGAAATGCAGGTGGGACATTCCTCAGGAGGAAGTTACAAATGACAAAAAGCCTCTCTGAGGACAAAAAGCCTCTCTGAGGACAAAGAAAGATGCGTAAAATAGAATAGTTTTTGACTTGCATTTTTATACATGCAAACTAACCAGCTACTAACAATATATCCATGCCCAATTCATGGTCCTTAAGCCAAGACTGCAGGAGAAATCTTGTTGCCTAGACCCCTGAACCACAGTGTGCACTCATCCACAGAGATCCTGTAATAGCTATAAATCCGAGTGAAAGCATGAAAATTCAGTTCATATTCCAATCACTTCTGTACAGATCCAGTAACAGAGGAAATACACAGACTGCGAAACAGAGCGAAAGCACTAAGCAGTTTTTCCTTATGTAACAGTATCCTTCCTACAAGTCTGTATAGCAATATAACCTTTTAATTGCTGTAAAGGCTGTAATGATACTCACAACTTGTTTACAAAATAGTGATCCCTCTTTAATCATTCTGTATTTCTGCTATGTTGTACTGCATATTAAAACACTGTAGGCTTTTTAAAATAGATCTTGCTTATATAACACCAAGCACATGTGAAGTGAACATGAAATAGAAGCCTTGACTCTACAGCAGTTCTCACAAGGAAATATCTGTATGATTCCTCCATGGCTGCAAGCAACACTGTCTTCACCAAAAAGATTTTTTCCAATTTGTTCTCAAAGTTCAGTATATTTAATCTTAATAAAAATGCATAATGTGCTGCTCCAAAGGAGTCATCACATACCTTAGCCTAGAATACTGTCACTAAATAGCTCATTTCTTAAGAAGATCATAACTACACAGCTCACTTCAACTGGTTCTTCATTTTGAGATCTAAAAAATGCTTACTTTATGTAAACAATTACATATATTCATTAGGCTTATGTTACTGAACTGTGACTGGACTAGGCATAGTGAGTGCTCGCTGGAAACCCTTGCAAGGTAGAGGCCTGAGCTGGGCTGTGACACCTCGCAGGCATCAGGGCTGGATCTTATGAGGATCACAGTCCCTATGGATGTCAGTTTTATAAGGGACACTAATAGACAGGCTCCAGTGGCAAAATTTAGGGTATTAGGCAGGAAATTGAAGATACGGTATCTCTATTGTAGGATGCCCTGAAATGCTCCCGGTACCTCATGTGGGGACAAACATGGAGGCAAAATCTCTATGTAGAGGTGAGAAAATTATGTGAAGGGCATTACAGATTCAATGAGGGAGTTTACACAGGCTGAATTTGGCATTACCTAAACAAGATGGGAATCAGGCTACCAGTGACAGAAAACTTTTTAAACTAGCGTATTATAGACAGCTGGAGCAAAAGAACGGTTTGGGTTGTTCCATCTTCTGGGATGAAGTCATGGGAACACTGCATCTTTCAAATATGCCATAGAAAACATTCAGCAAAAGTATAACAGAAAATTACAAAGACTAGAATGCCTAGCTTTAAATGTAAAGGCACAGGAGAAACTTGTAGAAAAGAATTAGTGGGATACTGTAAACTCAGTAAACTATAAAGGAAAACCCAGTAAAAGAAAGAATTGTACTGTATGTTAAAGAAAACTCACTTTAAGATGAGAGTGAAAAGTTAACCATGTCAAAAGGTAAGACAGAATCCCTGTGGATTGAAATTCCAAGGTCAAACGGGAAAAGTACAGCACTAAGACCGTATTACTATTCACCTGACCACAGTGGTGATAGACCGTAACATGCTGAAAGGCTATGAGAGCAGGAAACACTATCTAAATGTAGAAGATGTTGACAATAGATGTGATGTCAAGACTAAATATCTAGACATCACTGACAACTGCTTCCTTAATTAGCTCCTCACAATTTGCTGGAAGAACAGCAATTCTTGGCTTGATTCTGACCACTGCATAGAACTGGCTTGTAATGTCCTTGTAGGATCACAGGAATTAAACAGGCAACCTACTCCACCATGAAAGAATAGCCATGCACCAAAGCCCATGCAATCAAGGAGTTCTCAATCTGTCAAGCCTGTCTGTGTCCAAGCCAGGTGAGGTTTCCCATCAAAGAGGAATTCAGAGCCCCCTGAATACAAAACAATTAGTTTATTGTCATATATATACAACTATATGAAGTTAGTTCTTTGATTTGGTAGCATTTCAGATTGTTTTATCCATGCATATATAGAGAAGCCACAAGAACAGAATCCAGACACACATCCTCCTCCCATAAACTTGAGATGTATCACATCAAAAGCATGGCTTCTAAAAATGGTAATTTTGTGTAAAAGAAACAATAAACTGCACTGTGACACCTTTGCCTGCTAAAAATGACAAAAGTTATGGGATGCCAAAAGAGAGCTTAACTGATTGCCTAACCAGTTCCACTTGCCGTTCAAGATGTGTTACCTTTTTGCACTATTACTCACTGAAAACAACCCACAATTTTTTTATAGAATTCAATATTCCTTTATACATATAGCAAGCACAGACACAAAGAGACAAATGCAAGTACAGATTTTTATTCCATAGTGTGATGCAGCTGATTTGAAGATGTTCTTGGTAACATTCAAAAAAAGCTAATACGTTTTCATATTAGGCTCTTGAGGTTTGATCATGCTCTCATTAGAGGCATTAACAAAACTCAGTGGTTTTACCAAGAGCAGGATTTGGTCCTTAGGAAGATAAGAAAACTTAATATTAAGTGTTGCAATCTTCTTAAAAGATATTGTCACTATTCATTGATTTTCAGAACTAGCATCTCATAAGTAGTTGGATCATTTGTTATGATAAGTTCCACTGATGCCTCAGGCTTTTCTGAGTTTCTTTTTACTTTATTTTTTTTGTCTGGTAGAAAGATAAATGCCCAATGAACAAGTCAGTTTTAAAGTAATTTTCCTTCATTTTAATTTACAGGTTTTTGTAAGATTGCAGTTGTGTATAATTTCTAAAGCCACAATAACCTGCATACATTAAGAAGGTACGTGTGTGCAGTATGTCATTACTTCTGTCTCCTACATAGCTTTTCTATATGAAAAGAGATTCTGATTCAGAATTGTGAAAAATCACATCTGTAAATACTGTACAGAAATTAAATTAATAATACTCAGCAATTACTTCTTCTCTTGAAACATTAATAATTGGGTCTTGTTCAGAACCTGTCTAATTCTGAGTATAAGTGAGGACTCACTGGAGCCAGGAAATATGTCATAAATTTTAACTCCATTTAACTGACAAGGAAACTAAGAATTGAGAAGTTTAAGAAACTTGCTACAGTTTTTCAAATTTTGTCTGCATTCAGAAAAACTTAAGCTTTTTGGAAGTCCTCAAACCCACATACCATGTTCTTTTTCTCACAAAAAGGAGCTACTGAGTATTGAGCAGTTTTAACGTCCTGCCAATGCTGAGTCTCATGATACATAGCTATTGCATGTTCTGGACTGCGTGTAAACCTATTTTGTGGTGTGAAAACATAATGAAGTAAATTGCATTTATTTAAGGACTGATTACATCAAATAAAGGGTTGAAAGTAAATCAGAAATTTAGAAGGGAACAGTAATTAGAACCAGTGACATATATATCCATTATAAACTTGAAAAAATACTAGCAAAATGTATTTGTATGTAGCTCACATCTCTGTACATGCTGTTTTATGTCTTGGCTGGCAATGCCACTGAGCTTAGTAGAGGGCAATTCTTTCACAGTACTTTAATACTGCAACACCAAGATGAACAGCAGACCAGAGCAGCTTCAGTTATAACCACAGCAATAGTTAACTTTATCTTCATTTTGCAAGCTCTATTCTTTTGGCCTCCTCTTAAAAACAAAGATGTCTCTTGCCCTGAACTCATGGGTTTTTAACCTGAGTGATGAGAATTATTCACAATTTTCTGAATTAAATCTCTCTAATGCCTTATCAAATGACATTGAAACTTTCTTTCACAGTTCCACTGGAAATTTCTTGCCTGACATACATCTCAGGTTGTTATTTACTTTGTTTCATGACTGCATCAGACTGATGCCTCACAGTAATCCTGTAAGTAAAAAATTGCAGTTGGCTGCTTCCTCCTCCTGTAATTTTCAAATAATAACTGTCTAGCATTTATTATATATTTTTATATTTAAATAGTTGTAGGCTTCATACAGGAATTATTAAATGAGGTTCTCTAGCTTGTGTTAAACAGGTTGTTAGATTTCTCATGCCTCCTGGCTTGAAAAGCTAATTCTACAAACCCATATAATGCATGGCTTTAGTCAATCTCTAACAGAGTTTATTAGAAGGGGACTTGCCTTGATCAAGTTATTCCATGATTAGCCCCTGCAGTGTTCCTTGGCCCCTTCGCTAAAGCATCTAGTATAGCACTTTCAGAGTCACCATACTGGATTAATATTGATAACAATAACATTTGCCCTTGCTTGAGTGTCTTTCTCATGACACAGGATGGTTTGGATTTGTATGCTTCTGCAGAAACAAGTAAACTCTGAGGCAGAATAGAAAATAGACTTGCACTCGGGAACTTAATCATTTAAAGTAACATCTTTGTTATTGTGTTAGTCACATCCTTCACAGAGTAAAGGACTATGACACTTACTGGAATTTTCATACTGATGTGATCCAGACTTAGTCTCTTTCCAGATTTTATTTAGTTCAGAGCCATTATACTATTAGCTGTATTTACTTATGATCACTTTTCAGCTGTGCTCTCTTGTGTTTCCTTACATGATCCTGCTTTTCACTCTGGTTCATCTCTAATTCTTTTTCCTGGCTTTCGTGGTTGAACTCTTCTTTTATCTCTCATTGTTCTAGTTGCTTGAAATAACAGGTCTGGCACTTAGATTTGTTTTTGTACTTATCATATCACAGAGCAGGATCTTCCCATTAATTACATTCACTCTTCTGCAATTTTAGTCTTTGTTTTGGTTTGAACAATTGTCTAACTTTTAGTTATTTAAAAAACCTTTTTACCTTACATTCACAAACATCTTCTGATATTTGCTTTTAGAAAGCACCTCTATACCGTTACACATCTTAGAGGAATGTATATGAAGCCTTCAAGGTTTGACATTTGAGAAATCTTGGGGACACATCTCATTCCACTTCTCCTGCTCTCCTTCAAAAGAAATCCCCAAAAGAAAGATTTGCTGTACCATGCAATTGAAAATTAGATCAACTAAAACTATTGTATTGTATTGATCTACCTCATATCTGATTTCTGTGCTCCTGCACTGTAAGGAAGTGAGTAATATAAGAACCCTAGTAAGGTCCCACATAATTAATTTTTGGTCTTTTGTATAGAACTGTACCAAAGTCATTTACCATTTTGATGTAATCTGCTCCCCCCCCTATTTTTTACTACTTATTTCCTTAGCAGGCCAATTATCACCCTACCATGGCAAGCTGGGGACTGGGCCACCGAGCTATACCAGTGTGCCTACCAGAACTCACCCCTCTGCAGCACAAAATCAGAGAAATAGAGAAACAAACAAGACAGCCCCCCTCACCTCATCACCAAACTCAAATTTACTTTCTGCCTGGCACACGCAAATAGCTATTTTAGGTATCAGCTCTGGGGCTGTAAGGTATAAAGAGCAAGCTTGTCTATGACTGAAATGGCTGTCATAGCGCTTCTTGCTAATTAAACCTTTTGTGATTCACCAGCACACCCAGACAGCTCTCTGCAACTTTCCTACAGTCAAAGGCGACCATCTATTTAAGCTTTTAGGGTTCCTCCTGCCAGCTTTCCCAACAGTGAGAAGAGAAGTACCCTGGCTCTGTATTATATGGTTAAGATAAAACAGGAAAAACAGTTGTAGGTGAGGACTGGCCTGTAAATCAATCACATCACTTTACAGGCCCATTTCACTGTAGGACACTGCTCGTCTCTAACAGTAGCCATCATATACTCAAGAAAACTGCACTCAAGCACCCTCCTGTCAGATGGCAGCAGCTGCCAAGGGTCTTGCACATTCAAGGAGCTGAGTGTTCCCAACTTCATGTGGGAGAGAGTGAAATCTCTAAATGTCTCCCATACTGAAATATTTCAAAGGCAGTAAGAACAGAATAAAAACTTCTGCTCTGGAATATTAAAGACAATCTGATGGAAAAATACCTGACTCCTCTCTAAAATGCTGCTCTGCTAAAAGAATGTGTAACACCATTCTCTAGTTCTCTATAGGTAGATAACCTCTTTATTACTTCTTACGCATTGCTCCATTAATCAGCTCTGCTTTTTCTGGTTCTAACCCTCATCTCATTGAATAGTTCTGCAGACTCCTGCTAATTGTTGCAAAAAATTCTACAGTGCTGAAAATTATTTCTGGATCATTGCAATTGCCTGTCACTATGAGTAAAGCCATTACCTGGAAGTACTCTTCACGGAACAAAGCAGTTCTCTATCATTAGTACGGTCTTGTATGAGGAAAGAAATATAGTTAATTTACTGGCAATATTCTTAAAGCTATTGTTCTAAAACTTGCATAGGGAACTTCTACAGGAAGCATCACTCCACTGTTACATGCCTTCATAATCATCAGATGCTGTGGGGTATCTGCAGTATGGATCACTTTGTGAGTACCAAACAATTACAGGAAATGCTGCTGACATATCCCCTGTCATGATTTAATAGGGTAGATTTGCCTATAAATAATGTGCTAAAGTTTGCCACAAAAAATATAATTATTTCCAGTGCCAATCACCCTGTTTCTCTTCTTTCCTTTACCCTTTGTCTCCTCTTTTTATGTACATATATATAAATATACACCCAGAGATGACATCCTGCTATACGTGGAATACATGTGTCACTAGCCTTTGAAGATAAATATATGACATGCCAGCTGGATGTAGCAGAATAATAAAACGTGCACTGCTAAAAGTTTCTCTATGGTGCAGAAAATGATAAATAAAAGGATGCATGTGGAGATCACTTGAGATAACTAAGACAGATAGATTAGATGTTACTGACAGAGTAGGCAGCCAAATTCATACTGTTAAGAGCTGGTGTGTTATTTTTCTAAAATAGAGAGAAATAAACAGTGGAGACACAGGAGTGACACATGAAAGCCTATCACAGCGGTGTCCCTGCAGCTCTGTGCCTCCTGGAACCACTCATAGGCTGGAACTCAGAGTTGGACTTGGAAGAACAAGCTGGATTTACTATAGTGAAGAGATTATCTAAGTAATCAATAATATTTTTCTCATGACAGTATTATAATATGATCCCGAAAATATTTATTACCTACAGTATTATACAGTAGCACGAGAAGAACAAAGTGGTTAGTGTGACTACTCAAAGAAGTGAGTAGTGAATTTGGTATACATGGGCAGGATCAGGTCTGTCCTTAGGTTACATTAAATACTTACAGAATAGGAGTCTCTGAATTTCATTTTGAAGTTGCAATTTCTCAATGCATTTCCTGCTGTCTTTTTACAGCGTGGTTACTCATGCTTTATTTGTATCATTTATTATTTACAAAGTGCCATGTGTTCCTCATTCTTCACAAAACAGCAAATGTTCCAGGTCTCTGCCCAGAAATACTTAAGATTTATCATCAAACGGATGTGGACTTTTCTGCTTTGAAACCTTCTTGACTCTTACATCACAGAACAACCAGTAGAAACGTTAACTGACCATCCCAGTCCACTGCTGGCCAAATAAGCCCAAGAGAACACTGAGGCCTCATTTGTTACTGTAAAGCCCTAATCCGTTTCCTTTCCATTCCATTATTTCAGCACAGTGGAGCTGATGTTTACATCACAATTTGGTACACATCTCTAATGTGTGTTTAGATGCTGATCTGTCCTTATAGCTGTTCAGTGAAATCTGAATAGGTAAAGAACTTCAAAAGTGACTACGACACAAAGCTGTATTGCAGAGCATGACGTCTAATGTCTTTTGCTCTTTTAAGGCGAAATTCATCAGCACACACTGAATATTTGGTTTAAAGGAACTATAGGTCTATAAATATAACTTATAGATCTATAAATGTAACTTGTTCATTCAATGCATGTCTGAGTGCCAGAGACATCTCATTAAATTCCAGTCAATAGCTTTTTTTGCTATTCTCTGATACGCCAATGAAATGCCTGAAAAAGTCACTAAGATGCAGAATTGAACTTTAATTTTTCATCATTCATTTTACATTAGTTGATGAACAGTTCATCCCGTGACAACAGAAGTTAAAACCATTACCAGGTTTCTAAACTGTCTTGTCTTTCATGTAAACATTTCAGGTTTTCAATAAGCTTGAATTTTGTAACTTCTCAGAGATGTTACACTGCTGAGAAAACACAATGTGCTTGAAGTTTGCAACATTAAAACAGATAAACAAATGATTCTTGTTAAATACTGTTACAGCCACGATTGTCTAGGATGATAAGCAGAGCTAGCTTTTTTATCAGACCAACTAGAATAGCTGTAAAAACTAGATGGGCTTTCAGGTACACAAAACTTTCTTCTGGTCTGCAATAGCAGTTAAATTTAAAGCTAAATAAAAGTTATGAACAAGTTACTTTGGCACATACAAGACCTTCTGAGAGAAGGAGTTTCTAGTTTAAAAAACACTCAAGTGTTACTAGCATGAGGAAAGGAAAGTTCCTAATCTCCCTCTGTAAACCATTTTTTTCCAGATATCGTGCAATTGTGCCCTTCATTCTTTCTAAAGAAAGAATTAAGCTTCTTTCTGAAACAACTGGTCGTGATCCTCATGATCCCTTCATATCAGTTGTTAAGTTGCACAGTACTACATGAGGCCACATCACTGACTTACATAACCACATCATTGTATTTTCCTTATTATTCTCCAACAAAGACCACGCGTATCTCAGTGTCAGCTTTGCTTTGTGACTGCAGCAGTACATTGTGGCACCTTATAGCAGAATCACTTGAAGCTGTGAATTTTTTGCAGCATGCTATTACAATGAATAAAACTGCAACACGAACAGAAAAAGGAGTTTAGCTATGAGAAGAAATTAACTTTGTGACAAGTGTTTTTGCTACAGAGGAAGTCCAAGTCTGCACAGCAAGGTTAGAGGAAAAGTCCTCTTTTGGAAATACAGAAAGTACAGTATATAGTCTTGTTCTCAATTCTATTCTTCCCTTTGCAGCTAAGATTTAAAATGGTGAGGGGAATACAAGCTGGTGGAGGAATAAATGCAAATGACTTGAACTTGAAGCTAAATTCAGCTCTGTTAATCCTCTGTTAGGTTCCTGACTGAACCAAGAAAAGTAACTTTGGTTTGAGGTAAGGTGTATTTCTTCTGTCAGTCCTTAGGCTTTGTATATGTGGGCATGACAAAACCAGAAGCATTTCCCTCTAGCTTAAGAGACTTAGCTATAGATCGGAAACCCATTATGCTAATCTAAGTACAAAAAAAAAAAAACCAAAGGAAAAAAAGGCCCCAGGAGGTAACAATCCAGATTCAACCTATCTCTGCTCATGTGTTTACAGTAACCAGGAAACAGCTAATCATCTTTTATTTTTAATAACAGCTCAGTTCCTACAGGAAGGCCAAGTGAGAATTGGTTGTAGTTACTGATTGCAGGAAGTGGTTACTCGCTTCCCAGGCCTAAAGAAACTGGGCTTCAGCCATACCTAAGATGTTTAGGTATTTCTGGGCTAATATAAACACTCTTCTGACTCCCTTTGGAAATTGCAAATTGTATTTTGAGAACGCTGTTTTACTTAAATGACAAATGATCTTACATTTCAGAGAGAAGATGACTTCAAAGTTGGAGTTGTCAGTATTTCAGTTTCCTCTCTAAGTCATTTAACTTTCCTCTGAGATTCAGCACATTCCTCTGTCAAATGAAGATGATGACGATAACCCATATCATCATGATATTTCAAGTCTAAATTCATTAAAACTTATAAAATGTTTTGCAGTGCTTAGGAGAAAAACGTTACAGAAATTGAAAGCATTTTTGCTATACTAATGGGCTGAAGAGTGAGACCTTTACAGAACTGCAGTTCACGCTTTGGAGGGATTACAGGTTCTTTTAAACTGTAAATTTTTTTAAAGTCTGAACACATTTTATTTTATTTACTGCAACTGAAACACATATAAAAGCATACTGAATGCATGTGCCAATACAGCTCCCCAAAACATTGGCTTAGCTGGCTTTAGTTCTTCACATTTACATCCGAAATTATACAGCTGTACTGGGAAAGAGTAACTCAATATGTTGCCTCTTGTCCTAAGAAAGTGCGGTGAAAATTAACATGTAGATTATACATGGGAATCATGACTAGAGCCTCATAGCTTGACAGCTCACAATAACTGCTCAAGTGGTTAGAGTAGAAATAAAGGTTAAGTAGGGAAGTCAACGGGAGTGCTGAGTGCATGGAAAGGAGCTAGAATTAAGGTGGGCAGAATGTAATTGTTTAAATTGGAATTTAGACAAGACAGCAGAGATAACATGCCAGTAATGTAAGAAAACTGAGATGCAGGTACAGTAGATATTTTGATCACTATTAACTCACTTCACAGTTCTTGTAGGGAGATAGCACAATCTGTTACCATGAGAAGAATTGGGAAGTTTTAATTGAACATATTCAAGTCTCTTTATCTATCACCAGAGCAGAAGTTTCAATATTTTACAGTCTAAGTGCATTTTCTGAATCCTTAATGGAAATGCCACTCAGTTTTTGAACCAAAGTTTGCATAAACAGTGCTTAAGCAGCAATTTGCTTGATTTGATTTATGAAGAGGCACCCAGACTGGATCATGTGCATCCCAGAATCAGATGTTGGAAGGATTTGCAGCACATCAGAAGGAGACACCCTATGTGTCACAAGGAGCAGATACGCACTAAGTAAGGTTTCCGTAGCAAACAGAAACAGCAGATGAGCAATAAAGCAGATTCAGTTGGAAATCACTCCATACTTCATAGAAGGACAAGAGTTTCGGGAGCTTCCAAGGTAGAGGGAGAAAGACAAGACCCAAACTTTCCTCCAAAGTGTCTCCATCTATGCATTTGGTTACAGAGCAAAGCAGGATGATATGCAGTAATCCAAATAAAGGGAGTAAAGGGGAATGCATTAAAAAATTAAGCTGTTGCCTCCTCCTTGGACCTATCAGGCCGATTTTTTGCCAAAGTACAAATTCTCTACATGTCCTCCAGCTTCCAAATGTCAGCAATGTTTTTGCGCTTCATCAGCTAGACACTTTCCAAGTTAATTATTTTGCCATGAACTTCCCTAACCAAATATCCCAGCACGCACTGCATCTTCCCCCTTGTCTCATGAAACAGGGACCTCACATACTACCTGTATTCTCTCCCTCATATCTAAGCAAATGCGTATGTCTACTACACATGATATCTTAATCGCTGGTATGTTCTGGAGAAAAGTTTTAACATCTGCTGTATCTTAATTATAGCATCTCAAGGGACACCAGCTGACTTTCACATTAGTTAGCAAAGCCTTTCCTATTAGGAATTCTTTGGAGGCCAAATCATTCATCTTAACATTGCCACAGCACAGCAGGTGAAATACTCTGATGCAGCAAAGCAGCACAAGACCTATTTGCCTTCCAAGCCCTTCATGTAGGATTTACTTACTAAGCCTACAACAGAGGAGATAAATACCCCTCTGCAAAAAGATGAATTCCACCTCAAAAGAGGTGGAGTTGTTCAGTAAAGGGAAGGCCTTTGTAGGGTATAAATTATCACAACTCTGTTGTCATGGAGCTATGAGCATTTACCCCTGCTGAGGATCTGATCCAGGATTTTGCTGCTTTTATTGCTGTGTATGTATTGTAGTAGTGAAAGGTTGTCTATCATGATGAAAGTAAGCGTAACACAATGATTTGTTTGTATTTATAACTCTGTGGTTTTATATCTGACTGTTACTCATTGCTTTATTTCCTAATCACATCTGCTCTTGTTACTTTCTGAATCTGAAATCCCCCATTAAGATGAATTGTCAGTAACAGCCTTTATCACTCTCTACTGGCCCTGGGACACGTGCAACTAATCGCATGCACACACCTCTGCCCTGGTTTACAACTAAGAAAACAGAAGTAGGGAGACTGTGTTAGTGACAATTTTGAAGAGA
Organism: Haliaeetus albicilla; assembly: GCF_947461875.1. Lineage (NCBI taxonomy): Eukaryota > Metazoa > Chordata > Aves > Accipitriformes > Accipitridae > Haliaeetus > Haliaeetus albicilla. The sequence goes on from NC_091491.1 coordinate 35,201,642, forward strand.
AACAGTGCTAGGGCAAGATCAGATGATACAAGTTCCTGGTCTAAGTCCTGTGTTTACATGACCAGATAACATTCCCTGACAAAGTGAGGAAGTGTTTCTTTTTGAAAATCATGCAAAGACATTGTTACCAAAAATCAAGAATTCACCTTAAAAGTGAACAAAAAGTGAATAATGAAAACTTGTAATGTAACAACGGTTACGAATAAGACTTTTTGAAGTGTCCTCCTTTAAAATCTTTATTTTTATGCTTTATTCAGCTGTACAACTCCACAGAATCACTTTTATATAGTTGTCTGTAATGAGCAGGCTCGTATTTTGGGATGAGATTTGCAAAAGCACTAAGATATCTCTGAGTGCAAATCCCATGTCTTTCTGTGAGACTTGTGTTATTGTATCACTCACGTTTGCTTTGAAAATAACCTCTTCTGAGTCCAGTGGGGTTTTTACTGTTCTTGGCAATAGGGACAGAGTAAGTCAAACTGGCACAAAGCCAAAGTAAAAATATTTTTCCTCCTCCCCACCCCCCCATTAGAGTCTACTAGAATTTATATTATCATATGGAGATGAAAGAAACCCTAAAATAAAATTGCTTTACCTGACACTGACAAACTAGAAGCCAGCTTTCAAAGAATCCGTTTATCAAAAGACAGACTTCAGAGCCCAGCCATGCACTTTAATCACTTGTTTCACAGGTGTGAAAACAGAGACATTTCTCAAACAGGCATAAGACATAATTGATTATTCTTGTCTTATCTCAGCCTGTTAAACTGATGATTGCTGCTGATATTCTAGATCACAGGATGTGCATTCTTTAAAGAACTTTAAAATCTACAGTGAACTTTTCACTCCATCTATGTCAAAGGACCTCAATCACTTTTGTCTCTGTTACCATCAACACATCCCAAAATGTTAAGATAGTTATTTTGTTACTAACTGAAGAAAAGATAAAATGCATTTTTCCCCCTCTGTGCAGTCAAAATGAATACCTGTGTTACGAATATGCTTAGAACCATTAAATCATGTCATTTGTGAATGACAGAAAAGCTAAAAGGAAAGATTCAGCAGAATTTGTTCGTGGCAGACTAGTCTTACACACCAAGTCTCACATTTAAAAAGTCTCACTATTTAAAAGTTACTTCCTTGCTATTAATCGTGTCTAGCCATTTCTATGAAAGCAGGAGAAAAGATGAACTGAAGCTGATACTTTAACAGAACTTGTGACCCTGCAGCTTTTCCTTTGGCAGGTGTCCATCACAGCTCCCCCCCCAATCTGTGCTGCAAGCAAATGGGAATCCGTTCTCTTATCAGCTAAGCGATGTACATACTTCTCTGCATGGTTGCCTTTCTTGCTGTGAAATGCTGTAAAATACAGAGATTGTTGTGCTGGCTCTCCACATGATACTACATCAAGCATAAAGAATACCAAATGACTTAAGCAGCGACACTGAATCACTCAGGGACTGGCCCAGCTGGACTGAAAAATTTAAGAGCACCTCTCATATTCAAGCATCTGAGCAAGGACAGAAGGATTTGGCCTACTGAGCTGGTGGGACAGACACATGTTCGGGATCCCACAAAGTCCGATCTCAGAGCAGTCTTTCCTGATGTACTCCTTTTTTACTGGTACACATTTTCTGTGCATCGGCAACCAATTCCTGATCTGTGTGACAGGAACTTTTTAACCAATAAAGATGTTTCAGACAAAAAAAAAAAATCATCATTAATAAAAAATATTCTTACAGGTTGAAGCTGAGCACGCATTATGAAAAATCAACATCTGAAACATGGAATTCCTGCTCAGCAGAAAAAAGGAATGACTTTGGGAGCCAGTGCAGCATAGGAAGGCCAAAAGCTGTAACAAAGAAAGGTTTGATGGCTCCAAGGGAGCTGAGGAAAGCACATTCTCCATTTGATATGGGGTGTATGTGGGAGATTAGCCCTGGCTTCCCAGAAGAGCCCTCCCAGAGTGACATCAACTATCTAGAGGAAAGGGACTGAGGTTCAGGTTGGCCACGTGTAGGGTTTCAATGCTGCTGCACTCACACAACAAAAAGCACAGCTTTGTAACTGTTTCCAGCAAGGTGCACAGATGGAAAAAAAAAGCTTCCTTAATCTCCCACACTGAGCATGAAAGCAGGATGCACACACATGTGCATGTGTGTAAAGAAACATATATTTAAGAAATCCCAGCCTTTCTTTTATTTAGTAGGAAGTTGTATGGTATAAAGGATAACACTGCAGTTTGGGAATCAGTAAGAGCAGGTACTATCCTAACTTCTGCCAGTGTCCCACTAGGCAGTCTTGAGTAAATCAGTTTAGAGATTACAAGCCCAATAATTACAACGATCAATTGTTTGTTCCTGTAACAGAACTATCGGTCCGCTCTAAATCAATTCCTACTTGAAGCAAAATATATTTTTCAGAAAAAAAACCAAGGAATCTTGATTTTAAAAACTCCAGATGGAGAATCCACAATGATCCTTTAAAACAATTTCAATGGTTTATTACCTTCATTTAAAAAATGTGCACCTAGAGCCTATCATTGCCTAACTTCCAACTCTCGACGATTTCATTTTTTTTATAGCTGCTATGTTGAAAAGTTTTCCACTATCATATTCTGTGCTTTATATAGATACAGGCTGGGACAAATTATCTTTGTTTAAACTAAATAGGTTCAAGCCCTTGAGTATCTTGCTGCACAGAATGTCCAATCCATTCATCATTCTCTAAGTCTTCACCAACTCTTTACTGCTTTTTGAAACATGAATCTGAATCTTCACATGCACTCAGATATTTGGGAAGTTATCACATCCCTACTGACACAGAAGTACCATAACTTCATGATTCCTGTTTGAAGTTTCTCTCTAGGCCATCTTCAGGCCCTTGGCCACTGTGTGACAGTGAAAACCTACATTCAACCAATTATCTATCATGATGTCCCAAACACTTTTCAGTCATTATTTCTCAGGATAGAGTCATTCATCCTGCAAATGTAAGCTAAATTATTTGTTCATATATATGCAATAATATATATGTAAAACAAATATATATACACATATATGGGTTTACCTTCAGTTTTACTGAAGCATATATGATTTATGGATCACTTCATAAACTAACTTTATTTCCAGAGTCCCAAACTTTATTCCATCTACATAAATTTACCACTAATTATCTTTTTGTATTTTTCCGGTCATTAAAAGAAATGGGAAACAGCATGGCCCAACAATTCCTAAGGGATCCTATTAGATAGTAATTCCCACTTTGCATATTAAGACTACCAGATAAGCAGTTTTAGGTCCTTTTAATGTGTTACTCAGCTGAATTTGCGTTATTCTCATTTCTTAATCAAAGGTTGTGAGGTACCATGACAAATGCCCTAAGAAAGTCCATTACATCAGCACTACAACATTCAGCAACCAAACCTCATATATCATAAGAAAGCTATTGAGTTAGTCTGACAAGATATATTTTCCATAAACCAATGAGAACTGCCATAAATTACATTATCTCTGATTATTACTTTACTAATAATGTCCCATATCAGTCTTCCGTTATTTTGCCAGGGATTGGCACCAGGCTGAAAGGCCTGTAATTACTAAGCCATCCCATTTAAAATTCTGGCACAGTATTTGCCTTCCCAATACTGTATCAATTAATAAAAAACAACATTAACAGTCCAGAGACATTCATAAGCGGTTCCTTGAATACTCCCTGATGAACGTTATTGGAACTGCTGATCATAAAATGTCTTAACTTGAACAGTAGCTGTTTAACAACCTCTAGAGTTAGTGATGAAATGACACTTCCCAAACCCTACCACCCTGTACCAAATGCAGATAACAGCACTTACTCCCAAAATGCTTTGAGATCTGTAGTTTAAAAACAATTCATAAGAGTTAGGTATTTGAGTTTTTTAACTCCTCTACATTGCAGTACCTCTCCAGTGATTAAGAATATTCACACTTCAACAAAAATCCTTCTTTCTTTGGTATTGAATAGGATCTGAGGTACAAAGTATTCTTTTATCTTTTTCATGCTAGCTACCCAGAATTTATATGGCAACATTAAACCTTTCCCTGCCAGGAAATCCCTTATGTAACTGTGTGGAGTCACTGTAAATGGATGCTTCACTGAATCCAGTAATATCTTCAAGGTTTGTCAAGTACAACAAATAATGAAGCGGTTAATATGGTAAGAGGAATATGTGTCGTCTATATTATCAGTAATCACAAGTGGATAAAATCTAATTAAAGAGCAACAATTTTCACTCTGAGATCTCTAAAGCATTTTTGTACTCAAGAAAAAATGATCAGAAGAAAATCCTTGCAAATCATCCTTTCATTTGAGGTCTAGCATGTTTTAGGTACTGGTATTACGTAAACACTTTTAGCAATATTAAACCATTTAAACCAGATTTTCATTAACTATATAAGCAAATATTCTATATAAGTATTTTTTCCTAACTTCAATGTAAATCACGTGTTCATGTTGAACTCACTGATGTAATGGCCATGTGGTGCAGACATAACAAAGCTAGCTTTAAACCAAAGCTAGCTTGGATACTGGCACCCATCTGGCCACAGACATCAGGAGCTTGGAGTAGGTAAATGCCTGTATATTTATGCAGCTTCTAAAACATGTTTTGGAATCCCCAGTGAGGTACATGCTGTTAAAATATTACTGGTATCTGAAAAGAACTAGATTTAAATTACCTAAGATGGTCAGCTGTGATCAGAAATCTAACAGACCTAACACCCGTCACAGGAAAACACAGGCTTGAGAGTATTTAGGCAAGTTAGTTGTTTTCAGAATAACTACACCTGATCAAATTCACCCTGAGATACTCTGAGCATAGATTGAAGCAATCTCAGAAGCATTAAATAGAACTTGTAAACCGGTACAAACGTAGTGCTTAGCATTAAAAATAGGGGAAAGAAAGGCCAGAAAGCTTACTTCTAATTACAGCAGAAATACTGTAACAATTAATCAAACAAACAATTTAAGCATCTAGAAGATGATAAGAGGATGAGTAACCAGCAGTGCAGACTGTTTTCTCTGTACCATAGGGTAACAGGCATTACAGACAGGCAAAAAAGACTAGGTATTTTTAATAAGAACGTTATGATACCATCATAAACAGCTGGGGGAAACATGATCTAGAAAAATCACTGTTAGATGGCTGCTTATCTCTACTCAGAAAACAGTTATTGATGATTCACTGTCAAACTAGAGGGGTTTCCCAAGTGGCATGCCATAGAACAGCATATAATTCAGTATTTTGATTAATAATTTGGCTAAAGGAGTAGAAAGCATATTTGTTAAATTGCAGGCAACGTGAAGCTGGAAAAGCTTGTGAGAACAAGAGGAGGACGTGATCAGAATTTAAAAATGTCTAGATAAAGTGGAAAAATGGTTTTGAATAAGTAGGATATAAGTCAATAAGTACAGTGGCAAAATTCTTCATTTAGGTAGGACTAATCAACCACAAAAAAACACAGTGGGTAAGTGATTCATGAGTATCACCAAAGGTAACAGTAGATCACAAGCTGAACATGACTCAACAGCATCATGGTGTTGCAATACCATATGGGGGGGATGTATAAACAGCAATACTGTGTGTAATACAGGTGAAGAAACTTTTCTGGTCCACTCAACAAGAGCAGACTGGAGTACTTTTCCAGTTTTGGACATTACTGAAGTAAACCGGTCTAAGGAAAGTGATAAGAAAGATGATCAAGATCTAGAAAACCCAACCTATGTGACAAGGTTTAAGGAACTGGGATTGCTTACTCCAGAAAAGAGAAATTTGAGGGAGATGCAATAATGTTCTTAAAATGTGTAAAAAGTAGCTACAAAGGGAAATGGAATACATCCTTCTCCACAACAATTTTGGCTAAAGCAAAAAGAAAAAAGGGCATAAACTTTAGCAATGCTTATTTAAGTAAGGTCAATAGTAAAAACTTTCAAACAGTAGGATGGGTAAGCACTGGAGCTGGTTACCCTGGGGGTTGTGGACTTTCCACATTTTAAAACTTTCAATGCGAGGATGCAGAATCAACCCTAATACATTTATGTTACACTGCAATCATAGTAACTGCAGTACAGGTGTATGCCTGGAGATTCTAAATCTTCCATAAAATATTTTTCTACTTGATAAATGAGAAATGGTTAGTTTACAAGCCTGCAACACTTACATAGATGAGGCCTTAATCCATGCACTCTGTTTCAATGGAGTCAGTGAAAAGTTTGTGTTTACTTCAGCACAAGCATGCCAGGTTCCATATTCAGGAAAACTTAAGAGCATTGGCCATTTGGCCATTGAAATGTAGTTTTCTTGGAATCTGCAATCAGGTGCATGGGGAAAGTGGAGAGAAATACTTTCTTCCTCCTTTCTTTGTCTAAATAGGCAGAAGATCCTTTTTTTATAAGGCATTTCTGTGTGGAGAACAGTGTTACTACACACCAGAACCAGCTTCTGCAAACAAAGAAAATCTTCTCTGCTAGGAAACTGAATATATGGCTGGACAAACAAAAGTAACTATGGTGCTAACAAATAAAACCACACAGGATAAAGGCAGGACAGATCTACTAGAAAGCCCTTTCCTGTTCTTACAATTTGGTGCGGGTGATACGTTAACAGATAACCACGATTTGTATCCTCCCTCAAATAGGCCACATTTTGCAGCACTAGCTGCTGCTGAACAAAATACAAGTGTATGTAAAAAGCCCACTCAAAGCCCACCTTTCCCGGGGAAGTTACAATTTCACCATAGGACTTGTGTCAGATATAGGCATGCGTGGCACAGGCTATGTAGTGGCAGTAACCCTGCCCCATCACATACCACCACCTGTACAACATGTAAGACAGTGCAAACAGGGATGCAGCTGGACTGCTTCCTCGTCCGACCACTCACAGCACTTACCCTATACATAAAATTGCGGTAACAACAACAGGCGTGCTATACATACATTAGGATAACAACAACAGAAGCTTCAACTGAAATAGCATTGTGGAGTTAGTAATTATTCTGGTTATAATCTGGAACATTGTATTTTTCTTCATTCTGTTGACAAGTTCTAGGCTGGTGTTTACTGACAGATGCAGAGTTACAGGTGAACAAAACTGGTGTGACTCTAACATAACAAAGAATTACCCTGTTAGTATTCTACTCAGGCTACTTACAATCTAATTGCTATTTGTTACTGTGACTGGTGGTTTCTACATTGAGTCTTGTTAATTAAATGCTTTATATGCATCATTAGCAAAACTTTTAGCTTTTTATAATTAATTTAGGACTGTGTGTTGCTCAAATTTATTATTCATTAAAGTATGTAAAGCACGTCAAACACCTTCTTTACATGCATTCCCTAAACACATATAAATCACGTTAGCATATAAAAGCAATGGGCAAATACACGTAATTAGCGCTTTCATTGATGTGTGGTTGTACCGTTCATACCTTACAACTGCAACTAGAAAACAAAGTATAAAGTGTAATTAGAATCTGTCAGAACTAACAATATTATAAATCCTTAATTCTATGTTATTAATAAGATTTAAGACTATTAATACATTAACAACTGAATTTAATTTTCACAGTTTTTGCACCTCACTTGAGTCTAAGAATAAGCTAGGTTATTTTCGGTAGTTAATATTTAATCAGCTCCATGTTTTCACAAATTAGGCCAATTATTCAGTTAGCAAAAAATATTATTCATGAAAATATTTATTAGTATTAATGTTTGTAAAGATCTATTTCTTAATAAAATGCAGGCGTTAGGCCTAAATGAACCCAAAGAGTTTCCACGTATGCAAATTACTTATTATCTCCATGGTTACATGAGCTAATAGACTGATGTTTTATATAAGGTATATGCACCAGAATATTATATTCAACTACTGTTGAACAAAGCAGCAAATCTGTGTCTTTATGACCAAACATATGCTATCGTTGGATGCTGGCAACACAATCTGTTGTCATACATGAGAAACACCAAGAGATTCAGAGAGATCTGAGAAGCACAGTAGAGTGACGGATGCAACAACGTGCCGTGCACGCAGAGGTCTGAGTTCCCCCAGGTGCTCTCTCCAAGTCTTGCTTCTGAAGCTGCAGGAATACAGCACATCACAGGCAACGGCTGCCTCTGATACCACTAATCATCACCCTCAATTTGCATTTAAAACTCTTCCGTTGAACACTTTGTTGCGCACAACTTGCAGCTATGGAAACTCATTTTCCTTCAAGTTACCTATCGCCCACCTTCAGAAAAGTGACCCTATTAAGGAAGAGCACTCAACTACATGTTTCATATTGAGTATATATATTCACTTTTCTGACTTGGAATATGCAGGTCTGTTTACCATTGCATGATTTCCCTAATAAAAATCATGACTCACCCTTGCCATGTGGTTTCTTGGCATGGAAACCATAGACTTTGCCCTTCCAACCACTTTGTAAATGAAGAATACTACGATAACTGTTGTTAACTTGGAGGCTGTATGTGTTGTCTTGTGCAGTTTCAGAGTCGGTGATTTAAAACTATTACTTAAATTTGCAGGATGACATAAATATCAGTAAGGCCTAAAGGAACGAAATATCTACTGCCTTCCTGGGAGAGTTAATGTCAGGTTTTTGACAGTAACTAGGTTGCTGCCAGATTCTCCAAAAACACCTTGTGCACTTTGCATTTCTGAAAATGCCCCCGCACTCCCATTACTATCTCTAGGCTTCCTAATAGTTCTAATTGCCCCAGAAATGTATTTAAAAACAAATTCTGAGCATTTATTTGTAAAATAAAGGATTTTTATTTGACTTTTTTTCAAAATTTCCACTGGCAATTTAATATTAATTAAAATCTGTTGAGCCATATGGTGACTTTTCTTTTTTTTAACAAACATTATGACTTTCATATTTTCTACCATGGTTTTTCCCATTTATGCCGTAACAAACAACAAAGCTTAGAGAGCTCTTAGCACACAGACATCACTGGTTCAAACACTAATGCAGCCACACAGACTGACCAAAAGGGACCACAATAGAAAGGTGTTTTTAAAGCATTTTAGGCAAGTGAACCTTCTGCAATTAAACATGTCCTGTAACAAAAAAAGACCTTCCCATTCACAAACAGAGCAGAGTCACAAACAGCATGGGTCCTAGCACTCACCTTTTTCTAAACTGTAAAGAACTTGCCTTTATATTTATATTTATGTTACAGAATTGCACATTAATGCTTTCTGCCACATGCACCATCGCAGTTTTGAAATTGTACTATAATTTAGCAGTAAATATGGTGCATTGATTCCAGATTAGAACTAAATGGAGAGAGAAACAATCTCGTTGAAGCTTCTTCTAGGGAAGAGCTAGAGCAAAAGCAGAGTTTACACTTGTGGAAGCCTAGCACTGTGTGTGCATGTGAGCGTAGCTTGCACTGAAAGATATTTAAAGAACACCTCCTTAAGAAGAAAGCACAGCCATCCATCTATCTATACATACATCTCCCTCCATCTCTCCACTGCAAGGCCTGCTGCTTTACCAGCCTTCTTACTGGCTGATGCCAAGTGATTTAGCCCCCTGCTAAAGAAAAAGGTAAAAGCTGGATCTAGCCGGCTTTACTGGATCTGTCAGATCCTGCCAAAATGTGGCATCAGTACGCCATTGCATCAACAAATTGCAAAACAAAGGCACCTGCTTCTAATGCATTAACAAAAACACCTATTCCAAAACACCCTATACTAGAAAATCTCATATCTAGCATTTAGATCTTGCCAAATTCTACCAATGTTTGTCCCTCACCCGCAAAAAACATGATGTGAGTAACCATTCCTGAATTAACAATTCTTCTCCTATAAGTATACTTTTTCCTACCCTGTAGGAAAAATTTAAATCATTATGCATATACTTAGATTTAGAAAAAATAGATACCGCTACACACTGGCGTTGACAAATTTACCCCAGCTTCTCCCCTGAGAAAAACAAAAGAGCCCTGTATTTAAAACAACAACAACAACAAAGAGATTTTCATCTGCCTTAAAACATTCAGCTACTGTAGGAAACTTACACTCTAACCCAGGAAAGGATAATCTGGATCTACTGTAGCCAGAGCGAAAAAGTGCACCTTCAAGATTACTAAAAGCTTAAGAGTCTAATACATCCGTGTTCAACAAACAGCAAAGACACCAAGGCTCCAAGTTTAAATAGGATTTGCTTTTTTTCATCTAGACCTAAACTTTCTTCTAAATTAAGCACAAAGGCAGCCAGATATTTATATCTGAAAAATCAGTACTCCAAATTTTATATTTGAAGTGAAGCCACAATAATTCAAATGTGGTATTTTCATCTATGTAAGTGCAGTCACCTTCTGTACTACACAGTAAGATACGTCTAACATGTATGGACAATCCCAAAGAAGTATTTTAAGCTCATCAGCTCTTAATTGAGGTTTTCAAAGCAGCTTAAGGGATTTAGACAAAAAATATTAATTTCTTACTTCCTTTTGTCACCAATACATGGCTAAACTCCTAGGCTGTTCTGAAAATCTCAGTGAGCTGGATACATATTCATTGGATGTAAGAACTGCCACTTTTGCTATCTATCTAAAAAATAGAACTCTCAAGCTTAAGTGAAAAAAAATAATTGGCTAGATTTTGCTTGTACCATCACTGACGACTTTACGAACTCGTGTTCTGCAAAACCCCATTTCTTTTAGCTGAATAGGAACACTTCAAAAAGGCATATTTAGTCAGCTGAAATGAGAGCTGTGATGATACAAATGTGCTGGTTTCAGGAATAAGAAATCTATTTTGCGTTGCTCTAGTACTGGAACACGCTTAAGGTTGGATTACTCTGGTCAATCAAAAGCATCATAAAGTTTCGTGTGGTTTAGTAGTAAGACCTGAGAGCTCAGAGCCAAGAAATTATACAATCTAGCAAATTCCAGGCGCTGGATGTTTTCTGTGCTACCGAATATAGATACACTGGGTGGGACAGAAATTTGCAATGAAACTGAAGCAGCTGCTCTTTTTAGCAGATGAGAAGTTTAAGGTTTGAGGTGGGGGATAGGAGGCAAAAGCTGGATCCAAGCTGATGCGGGTGTCGCTTGCAGGATTTAGCCAGGCCTGTTGTGTCAGTTTACAAGGTCAGAATTTTGCACGTACAGGCTGTTACCAGATTTTTTTCTATAGGACAGTATCTTTGGTAAGTGTTGAAAAACATTACCAAGCCGGAACAAAAGTGTCCTGGTATTTTCTGCGCATCACGACAGATCACGTTTGCTCTTCACGCGCAGAGCACCTGGCCCAAGCGGTTTACTAAAATTCGGTTTAATGACGACCGCAGCCTAGACAACCCTCTCGTTCTGCAACGCCAAACTTTTCCAGCGCCGCAGGCAGCAGCAAGCAGCCCCCTTCCAGCTGCAGCAGCGGTGGGCGAGGGCTGCGAGCGGGGCGCGGCCGACCCCCGGCTTGGAGGCGGCCGTTCCCCGCGATGCGCCCGCACTCGGGCCCCTTCCCCTGCGCGCCCCCTCTCCTTCCACGCCAGGAGGCAAAACTCGCGGCCATGCGGGAGGCTCCGTGTGCCAGATCCAGGTTTTGCCGTGTTCTGCCTCCGGGACGCTCCGGTTTTTTTGTTGTTGTTGTTACGCTCGCTGTTTTTTTTTCTTTTTCTATTTTTTCAATTGCTGCAGTGGAAGCCGCCAGCCCCTGGCGAGGCCGGGGGACCGCCGTTCCCCCGCCCCCGGGCCGCCGGCAGGGCTCCGCCCGGTGGCCGCGGCACTCCGCGGGGCTCCGCGCGTTCCCCGGATGCCGCTCGCTCCCTCTGCGGCCGGAGGGAGGGAGGGAAAGAAGGAGGGAGGGAGGAGAGAAGGAAGGAGGGAGGAGGGAAGGGGGCAGGGAGGCCGGGGCTGCCTCCGGGAGGCGGGGGAGGGCCGCCGGGGCCGCCGGGCGGGCAGGCCGGGGCGGCTGGCAGCGGGACGAAGCGAGGCGCGGAGCGGCGCGGCGGGCGAGGCCCGGCAGCGGGCGGCCCCGCTCCGCTCCGCCCCGCGGCGCTCCCCGCCCGGCGGCCCCGCAGCCGCCGCTGCCGCCGCCGCCTGGGTCCGGCCCGCCTCCCCCCAGCACCCCGCGAGGAACAGCTCCTTTGCAGTTTGCAGCACCGCATTAAAAAGGGAGCGAGAGGCAGGGAGAGGCAGAAGGGAAGCGAGAGGAGAGAAGAAAGCAGCCCGGATCACCGGGTTACTGAAAGCAGTCAAGGAACGTCCAGGACAAACTGAGTCTTTTGCGAAAAATAGCTCTTTCAGGGTTAGGCTTTTTTTTTTTTTTTTTTTTTTTCCTCCCCCCTCTTTCTTTTAGTCGAGTGCACGGGAGAAGTGCCCCCACCCCAGCGTACACACAACCTGTCGGCCTGAGGGGCACCTGAACCAGACAAAGCAGAATGTACCAGGGACACATGCAGGTAAGAGGCTGCAAGCAGGCTGGAGAGGAGAAGCCCTTTGAACGGGCTCCGCTGGAACGTGATTCTGTGAAGTTTCTGTGGGTTGAGCGGAGGGGAGATGCCACCTTGGCACTGTGCAACAAGTGAACTGGTGCAGTATGATCGTGGCGCTCCAACTCAGGGCTGAAGGGAATAGCTTGCCTGGGGCTACCTCGGATCAAGGGGGAGGATGGAAAAGGGGTTCTATCAACTTTGTAACTAGGTGAAGTTTTGTCTATATTTATTCATTTATTATGCCTGCTTGTTCAAACAGATTCAAGGGAGCATTCCAGGGCAAACATTGTTATGGCATGCTGTAAGTGACACATGTCTCCTGCCATCCTCTTGATGCATCTCTTCCTGTATGTCAAGTGAAGGGCAAACAATAAGGGAAAAGACAGAGCACTTGCTTTGCAAAATCTGCAAAAATTTCGTGCCACACTTAAGCCGTCAATTTGCACAGTGTGTTGTGTTTAGAGGTGATGGATTTCTATTCTTCCCTCCCAACATGGGATGAGGATTGATTTTGCTGAGCCCCAGAATGACTTTGTAGAATGAACTGAAACACATGTCTAAGTGACTTCAACATTTCAGGCAGAAATCTTGCCTCATGATCCTATTGATCCACATCGCCGTAGCTGAAAATGCTTCTCCCCGATAAAACCATATTAGTGCCTTGGACGTGATGACTTTAACCTTGATTCCTGCTCTCCTTCACATGGCTCTTCCTTGGAAGGCCAAGTCTATTTTGAAGGAGGAGGAAATGCCAAAGTGGGGTAAAGGTTTACACTGATCTCCCAAATTCATTTCTTTGCTTTTGGACCCAAATCTGGCTTTGTGTTCATTGCCAGGAATGATCAAATGTTTTTATCACGTACAGTGGCACCAGCCTGGCACGTAGTGTTGTTAGTACTAAGGCTGTTTACAGAGAAACTGCACTTTTAGTAAGTGTAAGCTGACCACTTCTGTTTGGTGGGATTCTGTGCACAGCATTTAAAAATCTGTTGAGTGGTCATCAGGGACGTTAAGCTTAAGTCAATGTCAAACACAGGATTGTGTACAATGTATATGAGTTAAGTGAGGACTCTGATTCAGCACTCTGCTTTCCAGAACTGAATGATACCAGTTACTCTTTCATGTTTGTGTCATCTGATCTCAACAATGATAAATAATGTGTCATAATATTGCTTGTGATAGGAGAGAAAACAGGTTTTAACAAGAAATGTAATCAGTGGCAGGAGTATACGTATTACTATTTATTTCTGATAATAAGGTTAAAGTGTGCATTGTTTTATGGTAACACAAAAACAATTCTATAACTAACGATACTGAATTGGACATTGCCAAATAGGTATTTATACCCTTAAGAAACCAGAAGTTCTTTGCTATGAGTAATATATTGCAAGGTTTTGACAAACGTACAACACTTTTTAAAAGGAAGTGTAATGGAATATTGAGGTGTCTGGCAGCATTGTAAATTTTCTGAGTCATTAAAAGGCTGAAATCAAACTTGCAATAGCAAAATCAGGTCAAAACATGCACATATGTTGTGACTGACGTCCTTTAAATTTTTTTCTTTCAAAATATTTTTACTTTTGTAGCCCAAATGTAATCAAATTCTAACCAAATTCTGTTTATAAGTTTGCTGAATTAAAAATACTATTCATATTAAGTACACTCATCATTGTTAAAAATAAAAACCCACCTGAGTTCATCAACCAAACTTTTAAATATATTTCTGTCCTAGCAGGAAGCATTAATGTTCTTCAGATAACACCTAAAAAAGCCTAAAGCATTAAGAGAGATTTTCATGTTTACTATATTCTTAATTAGAGCCTTTAAGTGAGTCAGAAAACGACAATAAAGAGCTAATTTCTTTGCAATGAAATGATCTACTGTAATGTTTATTAAAACCTGTTGGAACACAAACTATCAAAGTTACCATACAAATACAGTATCAAACCACATGGTAACAAAAATGTAGACACATCCTAAGCATTATGGGTCCTTTCTTAATATCTCCAAGACTTCTGGTAAGACTTCTACTAACTTAAGGAAAACCATTTGCAATTACCTGCTAATCTAAAATAAGGTGAACCATAAAAATATCCAGACTTGGGTGGAATAAGTTAGGCACCTAAGTCAGTACCTGGACTCCTAAACAATAACAATTTTGTTTTTAAAGACACTGAACACTCACAGAGCTGCCGCTTTTTAAAGTGAAACTGGAGTGTTTAGCTGGACCCTACCTGGGCACGTAAGCATCTAACTTTATAGATCCAAATGCAAAATGATATGCCAATATATAACGCCTGATCCTACACTCTTTAAGGCAAAGACTCTTCTGAAGTTATTGTGATCAAATGTAGGATCTGATTTAGAATGCCAGTCGTCATTCCCCTTTTTCCTAGTGTTTTGTTCTCAGATGTAAAAGTAAAACCTGCAGAAATAATTCCTTAGTCCAATTACTTTAAAAGATGTTTAGAGAGCCAATGTTTTACTAATAACCTACTGTAACTCAGCTAATTCTTGGAAGACTTCTGAAAGGTGACAACATTAGCAACTGTAACAATGTAATAAGCATAATGACAGAGATTGAGAATTTACCCATCTTCAATAGGCATCAAGCATTATCAGCTTCAGTGGGGAATTTCTGACTAAGCTCAGTAAAGTCTGCAAGCGTAGATGAAATAAACTTTGTATTTAAGCACTGCAGAAGTTCAGCAAGCAGCTAAAGTACGTTACTACATCAGGCCATAATATGTGTATCTCTTCTTAATTCTTAGTGTATGGTACAGATTGGGGGGGGGGGGTCTGAATCACAGAAAATCGCTTAATTTATTCCAAAGACCTACATTTAGATTTCCCTCTTACTGTTTTATAAATGTATCCTCACAACACAGAAATACTGAAGATGTCCTAAGCTAAAATTCCAAAGACAGTAAAAAAAAAAAAAAGAAAAGAAAAAAAAAAATCTAAAAAGAAACTATGTTACTGGTTCAACCACTGTCTTTACATTTCCGGGTACCTTTATAGGACTATCTTTCGTGTTAGTTGTGCACTGCACGCTTTCACATGAAATAGTAGGAGAAAGGCAAAGCGGCCTTCCACAGAGCCCGCACCACAAACACAAATAGGATGCAGAGAAGTACAGTGCCACAGGAGCTCTTTCAAAGCTATTTCACTATCATAATAAGCATAAGCATTTGATTTAGCTGTATTTACCAGCCTGTTCCATTTACACAGTTAACTGTCTAAAACATAACAGGGACTGGCATAGGTTCTAAGGCACATCGCTACCTCCTGAAGCCTGAGCCTTTAAGGTGGGGCTTTTGCACAAGAAAGAGAACTTCAGATGAGATGCAGAGGCTATCTATTTGCCTACAAACATGCAATTTCTGTTACGTAAGAAGTCCTGTTTAATTCAGTAAACTTAGGCTCCAATGGGGCAAACCTGATGGTTACAGGAGCACACCCTGGGATTACACAGATCTGGCAAAAGAACCGAGTCTAAATGCTCAACTGTACAGGTGTGAGAGAGAGTATTTCTCTGTTAGGACAACGTGTGCAACCCAATGTGTGCTGTTTTCCATCTTCTTCACGGAAACAGTAGCGGGCCAGATGGAAGCAGAACATAAACTGAGTTCATCCCACAGTCACTGTTCTAAAATGTCTATCATTTTAACAACCAACAATAAGATGTTTTTGAAGTTTTTACAGTATATTATATACCTGGTACCAGTCCCTCCCATTGACTTTTATGAAAGTTATATAAATGGATGGAGGGTAAATTACAATCATAGAATGGGATTTTCAGCAGCATTTGGCTTCCTAGGAAATTAAAAATAAATGCTTTCAAAACTGTTTGTCTTGATGCTGTATATAGTCAGCTTTCTCCACCCCAAATGTTTGAACAGAAGTAGTGCTTTGCCAAATGTTGGCATGGGAGTTTACGTATGGTAGTGTTATGTTTTGAGATGGTTTCATTTACATAAAGCAGAAATCTTGACCACACATGGCTATCAGAGTTCCTCTGGCAATTTTTTGCAAGAACAGGCTTGTTAGTCATGATGCTTTGGCCAAGTTCCAGATGAGATAGTTGGTCTCCTAAACTTTTAATTGCATAGGCAATCAACATCATGTCCTTAATTGTTGTGTTGTGTTCTGTATTATTGAACATATTTAACATCCTACCATTGGCAGTTCATATTTACATGAAACGATCTCTATTAATCATTCGCATTTCAGTAAGATTTCAGTTGTCAAACACTGACCTACGATAGTAGTGGGTCTGCAGAAAAATAGCTAAGAACACATGAAAATTCTTGCAAGATGAAACCTCAAGAGCTTCACATGTTTTACTGGGCCTGAAAAGCATTGCTAAATATTTTAGGAGTTATAAAAAACATTTTTGCACTGATTTCCCAACACTTAAGACACAGCTAACTAACTCACTGGGAGAAGCGAAGCAGAACTGTCTCAAGATTAGCTGCAGATACAAGTCCCATCTTTACTTATTTGGTAACCTATTAAAAATACTGCAATAGTGTTGGTTACACTGGCACCTAAAATAAATAAAACCCAAGCTATTAATCAATGATGAATAAAAAAGTAATCTCTCAGCTATGCGTTTTGTACATGAATAAAACAGCCCACAAAGAATATGCACAACATAAAATTAAACTCAATGCTAAACTGAATCTTTGCTCAGCTGTTATGATCAACATAAACTTAATAACTTTAAAGCTACAAAATTCTAAAAATCTGGGCACATAGCTGGAATGCTAACTGATCCCTACTGATGTCAATGAATCATAACTCCTAGCCTAGCAGAAATTCCATTATGATAAACTGATAATTTTTCATTATTACAAGCCTTTTCTAGAAGTATTCACAATACTAGGGTAGTGTTTACAATGGTATGTTTTCCATTTTGTCTTGATATTTTCCAGTTATTCGCTAGTAGCTTTTCAGGTTTTGAACAGCAGATTATGAACTGCTTATAAATGAAATAAGCTAAAAATAATGAGCTTGCTTTCATTGAAACAAGTTCATTCAAAGAAAGTAGGTGATATACTGCTTTTGGCTAAGACACGTACTGAAACTGTACAAATCGTGAGTGTTTGTAATGCCGATATAGAGAAGTGTTCCTTGAAGCTGTTAGGCAGTTTTACAAGAACCTAGCAGAAAATCTTGCAAAGGCTCTGAAACTCTTGGCACACAGTGTATTTTTGCTGAATGCAAATTAAGAGGAACTCTTACTAACTAAATAAGGATCCATCCCTCTATTCTGGAATTAAATTCATTCAAAACACAGAAAAGCAACAGTCCCTAGCAGCGTCGTTCATTTATATAAATATGTTAGTCTAAACCCAGTATATAGCTTTCACAAAAGAGGCACTGTTTACTCAAGAAATGATGCTGTATTTTTAAAAAATCTACCACTATTGTCACAATTTATGACAGCATGATGCAGTTGCTAGTTCTTTAAACTACACATCTAGAAACCTAGATTTTACTTCTAGCTTCATCATATAGCTTCAGCAAGCCCAGTCACCTTTCCATGCAGCCATTTTGCCCCACCTATGTTGTCTACTCTGATTACCTAGCATGTAGGCTAAGCTTGAATATCAGTTATTTTTTTTTAATCATGTTTTCAAATACCCTAAAATGCACCTGTACAACTACTAAAACCAAGGATTGATGATCAATAGCAAAATACTCAGCTGCATGAAGATCTACGGGGCAAAGATGGGAGGGAGAGAGAGAGAGTCTATTTTGATTACTTAGCTTACACTTGTTTGAAAGTTTAGGTTTATGCTTGTTTGAAAACTAATTAGTTAATGGGACCCACTGTTAATATATCAGAGAGTGAAAAAGGCAGGCCAGCAGTCTCAGAATGGAAGAATGTAGATGAAACTGCTATGCAAAGGAGGTCAAAAAGTTGGAAAAAAGTCCACAAGCTAGATCAGGATGAAATACTCAAGTAGGACAAGGTGCATGAAAGGATGGGAAAGGTAAGATAACCACATACAGAAATTTAGAGTTCCCTTTAGGAAATGCAGTCTCATAAACATTCATCTGTAGAAAATAATTCCTAATTAATAATAATCTTTTTTCTAAGCAAGCTGATTGTCCAAAAACTTTTAAGAAAGGGGTTTGATGGCTAAACCATCTGTTTAAAAGTATCTATCTAGTTTAATTTGCTACCCTTTTTGCAATAGTTAGAAATGAAAATGGTAAAAACATTGGAATAGTGCTTAGAATGAATCTGACCAGTTTTTTTTTTCTTACATACCCAGCACAGGAAGTATCTACTAGTTATTTGTATCAGAGAATGTAAGTTTGCACAGTCTATTTCAGAAATAGCTGATACTGCAAAACTGAGAGAAGTAGTTGTCTTCCAAATCGGGTGTCATGACATGTAAACTAGGAGGTGACTTTCTGTAGTTATGCATTTTCATCATTGTCCAATAATATTACTAACAAAATGCCTAAGGATCATAAAGACCATATTCAGCAAATTCTTCTACCAGGTTACAATTATTGTGAACAGTATGATATTTCATTGCTTTCTTCTGAGGCTTTTGAAATTCTGAGTCATTGGTGCATGAGTTTCACTTCCAATGGTTTATTTGCATATAAACAAAGTAAATTCTAAAATATCAAGTAATTGAAACTTATTATACTGAATGGAAGAAAAACATGTCTCATCAGATTAGCTATCCCCATGAATAGAAAACACAACCCAAAGTTTAACAGTAGTCCCTGAATGTGATTTTTTCCAAACTTTGCATGATTAGTCACATCTCAGCATTACTGCAGTTCCTCCCAAACATTTTTGATTAAACTCCTGTCAGGTTGGCATAATAGATGTAAGCCCCAAGTTTCCTTCCTCCACTTCTCCATGGCCCATCAAGACACTCAGACAGATTTGCCAGTGTTTCTTCTCTTACTCTCTCCTGTTTGTTCATTTTCTCCTCCTTATCTGGGTTTGACAGCTTTCTTGAAATGTTTTGCCTCCTACCACATTTGCACTGCAGTTTCATTCATGCTGCCTACAGTAGGGCATCCAAGCGTACCCATGTCATGACTGCATGCTACGTGCAGCGGGGTCTGGGTCACCTCTCAGCAGCACTTGGTCACAAGGCAAAAATGTTCCACAGCGAAGTTCACTGTCACGAGTAGAAAAGCAGCAAACTGATGGCTGCCAGCAGAGCTCACTGCTCACAAACTAAATCTAGATTAGGAGACAATAGGCGACCACCAAGAAAAGGGAAGTAGCAGGCTTTAAAAGAGCAACCCGACTTTTTGCCTCCAGCCACTACAACATGTTTGTAGGGTAGACCAGCCTCCACAAACTCTCTTTTCTCACATGCTTATCTATTTTGGCAATCCCTAGAGAAAAATAACCGCACTACAGTCTTTGTGACTTTCTTTGTAAAATAAGGGAACACTCTACTGTCTCATGTTCACTTGTCTTAGAGCAGTCTACTATCTTCTGGTAACTTGCCACTGTTAATTTCATATCAATTCCTTAAAACACCTCTTGTCCTAATATGGATGTTGAATATAATACAAGTCACATGAATACAAACATCTTTGGACAGCATTTTTCAATTAACATACAAAATAACAGCTATGCATTTAGAATCTGTCAGTATAATAGCGAAAGCCTATGTGATAAGGAAAGTACTGTGCGATGAATTCAGACAAACAATCTTTCTTGATTACATTAAGACTTTGTTTTCTGTTATGAGATACGTAAAAGAAATTCAAATACTCTTATCCACTGACATTTAGAAATGAAAAGTTCAGAACGATTCTGACATGCATTTATTTTAGGGCCAGTCAAATTTTTCTTTCTATTTTTTTTTCCCCCTTAGATCCGTCATTTCACTTTATAGACTAGTTTTCAAAAGCTGAAGAAATAAACTTTAAAATTTGCCTTACCAACATTAGAGCCAGCTGTATCTATCTTTACATGAATGAATGAAAGTGGAAATTATACTGATGTAAATAAGAGAATAAATGGCTTCCAAGCCTTTTTCACATATCGCTGTCTTCCTAACGTCACCAGTCGTGTTCCAAAGTTACAGTGTAAAGTAGAGAATACAGCATGTCCTGAATAGGCACAGAAAAGCGGTTACAAATTGCATTTTCTAATTCAACGTTTTCTAACTGGTACCTGTATCAAGAAAAAGGTTCAGGAACTCTTACTCACTGTTCATTAAAAGTCAGTTAAGAGATAATACCTGCCTGTTTAAGCCTACCCTGGAATATAGAGATCTGTTTCTCAATAAGCAACACTGAATATTAGAATTTAAGGTCACAGAATTTACTGAGGTCAAGTTTCCTAATATTAAGGTAGGATGAAGCAAAGACTATAATAAATAGAAGCTTTTTGAGTATTTTTGAGTGTTATGTAAAACTGAGAGAAAACATCACATTTTGATGCAATAGTAATCTGTCACAGCTTTTTAAAATCTAAGGGAGCATCCCCTAATAGGAAGATCTGAAAAAAAAAGTCAGTATCTGGAATTTTACACAGAAGAACAGATTAATATTATTTATGTAAAGTAGAAGGATGGCCTTAGTCTTCACTAAGGCCTTAGACACTATTGTCATAGAAGTAATGACAGAAATGTCATAGAAGCGATTAATGAAATAATAGTAAGTGTAGCTTGACATGTGTCTCATCAAAGTGACAAGTTATTTCTGCTGTCATTCACTGAAGTTTAACAAGGAAGATAATTTTGCAGTTTCAGGCTTCAGATGTAGATGAGATCTTTCATCTTTTGCTATTCGTCATCTAACAGTCCTTCCAAGAACCAGGACAATTTTAAGAAGGCTTTGAAAAAGGAATACAAAGAAGAATGTTAGATAAATGAAAGGAGGAAAATGATGATGCACAACAGAGCAAAAAATAAAGCAAAAGAACGGAAACTAGGAAGGAAGTGCTGTTGTTGTTCTGAACAGTAGAAAACATTGTTAATATTATCACTGTATTTAATCGAGGTAATGTACACAATATGGCAAGGTATATAAAACTGGAAGGGATGCATAGGCTTGCCTGAACCTGTGCAACAAAACAAAGGGATCTGAATTATTAGAAAACAGCTGGACACTACATAAAAACAGTGAAAGAACACTTATCCCTGAAGCACTCACAATAAAAAATTACGTGCTGTTCAGGAAAGATAGAAAACCAAAGGTGTTGGTCACATTAGGAACCTGGATTCCAAGAAAGTGGGGGGAAATTTTGTAAGAAGCTTCAGAACTAATATTTTCAATTGTTAAGACGTTAAGACTAAGCCAAGAACACACAAGGAATGGAGATAAAGTGCTCCTCAAAGGCAGAAGAAAAGAGTACAAGTTGCCTAAGTAAAGCTTATTTAGATCTTGAAAGTGTATTAAAACAACTATTGAAAGTTTTTCAGCCACATGATTAAGAAGGGGGTGGAAGCAAAACATACTCAAAGTGGCATTCATATTATGGATAACCTAATTTGCGGTGCAAACCAAAAATGGTTATGAGGGTATGAATCCTGCAATTATTACAGACGTGTGAAGCAAAAGCTCATGAGGAGGTACACTGTACAATCTCTGTCCCAAACTGCTGATGGAACTAGTGTATGAAATGGAAGACTTGGTAGCAAATATTTAATAGCCTAGTTATGAATCCAGACATAGTATCATACGATAGGACGATAGAAAATACATCAAGATTTAAGATAAGGTGAGAAAAATGGTAAGACAACAGCCCAGATACCCACATGGCTATCCATAATCTGCAAGGTTTTAGGGGACAGACTTTAAGGAAAATAAACGTACACAGAAAAATGGAAAAAATGCTATTTGCATTTATCAAGAGAAGATAATGTCAGGCAAACTTGACAGCATTTTCTGTTATCATAACTGCGGTTTTAGGCAATAGGCAAGGGAGATGTAACTGACTTGAGCTATATGATCTTTGGTAAGCATTTGTTAGGGTGTCACAAAAGAAATTATTAGTGAAGCTTGAGAAGTAAGGAATAGTAGAAAATCTGTAAAGAGGGCAAGAAACTCATTCATGGGGAAATGAAAAATAGAGCATTAAAGGAAGGACTGTCAGACTGAGGAAGGCTTAATAGGGAGGGTCTTTGTGGATGATTGTTGGTAGTGATGTCTGATGTTTCATCCATAAACATACTAGAAAGAGGAAGATGTTGACTATGCTTGTTGATTACTCAATGCTGAGAAACATCATCAGTTTTGGGAAACTTCATTAGTACTGATGAGTTTCAGGCAGAGGGAACTGTGTGAATTTCAACAATACAAATACAATTAAATTTAACAGCACAATATGCTGTTGAACATCAATAACAAAAAAATGTCTACCCTAAGCTGTAAACTATCATTTAGAAATGATTAGGAAGAAAGACTTGCACATACATACAAGATGACTATAAGTCATCAATATGATATAGCTATAAAAAAGACAGGCATTTCTATTATTAGAAGAGTTTTTTCCAGATTAGTAAGGAAAATATCAATGCCACTAGCAAATTTCAATTGAGAATCTTGTACAGTTCAGTCAAGAAGAGAAGCATGGAAACAGGTCCAAAGGAGGATGATCAAGAAGGGAAAGTCTGTCTTATGAGAAGAGACCAAAAGGGTTTTGGCTAATTTTGTTGAGCAAAATGACGGCTCAGCAGGAGCATAATCACAGCATGTAAATGCATCAGGGAGATAAACACCAGATACGGAAAAACCTAAATTAGCTAAGGACAAAACTGGCATGGGAACAAATGGATATTAACCGGCTGTGAGTAAATTTAGGTTGGAAATTAGAAGAAGGTTTCTGATCATTAGAGCAATCAAGATTTCCAATAGCCTTCCAACTGGAGTAGTGGAGGCAAAAAAACTAATTTAAAGATGAAACACAATCAATTTATGAAAGACTTTGTATGACATGCTGCCTGTGAGAGCAGAAGACTGAACCTCAATTACCTAGCAACAACACCCTCCTTGTCTTCTGAAATTTCTCTGACTTCAGCAGAAAAAAACCCTGACTCTTGTTCAGTAAGACCCAAATCCTCAACTTCAAGAAGTCGAAAGTCTTCCTGTTATGGCTGTAGAGGACTTGATTTTCTTCACAGCTTCAGCAACATTGTGCTAAGAGCGCCATACAGGCACTAAAAAATTAGTTTCACTGCTTCTATTGCCTAGTCCAAAACATCATTTTGACTACTTGTAGAGCTGAGCTCTACAGTTTGAATACTCTCTCTGCCAGCTTCCTTATCGAGTCTCCCACTCAGCTGAACTGATAGTTTTGCTACATGTAAAACCTTAATAATCAGAGGAAATTTATTTCCCCCATACAGCTAAACTCAATGGTTCATGCTAAAACACTGAAGCTTTTCCCCATCTTGTATTCATGTTCCTATAAGCAGGCACCTAGGGTTTGAAATCACCAGCTGTGTTAACATTGTGTAACAGTAAGCTTAAATTTATTTAAGTAACAGCTGAAGTGAGTGTGCATGAGTATGTAAACTAGAACCCATCAGAACCAGTAGGGATATTTTCCCTGACCTCAGCAGAGCCAGGATACAGCTTTTTCTCCATACTACCACCAGCTCACTTGTCTTTCCTGAGCTCCAAAAATAAATGCCATGGTCATTATTTAGAGCATATTCTCTTAAATAAAAGAGCTCAGTGCTCTGTTTTGCAGTCCTAGTCAGGAAAAACTACTGAACTCACTTTGGACTGTTTTCTTTGAAGGGATCATAAAACCATGTTTTATAGTCAGTCCTAAGTCCCTTCTAGTAGACTGAGTCACAAAATTATTTCTGGGTTAATTCAGGCTCATAAAACTACTTCAGGATCTGATTGCTGGGGTTCCTGTCCCATCTCAGATCATGATGGCTGTGATTTGCATCCCTCAATGTACCAGGCAGACAGATGTCCATGAACACTCCATCACAACTTGATAATATCATTACAGCCTTGCAGCTCTTGGTTGCTAGCAGTTGCTGTGCTGCAGTTTACTGAGCATCACTCTGCTACTCATATTTCAGAATTTCAGGAATCATGCCAGCAAAGAGTTTCCAAATAGGTGACATCACTGGATAATGGCTAGTCAAAGATATGCAGAAGCATATTGCTAAATTCACTGAGCAAGGAAATAAGATGGTCATTTGATGAGTTAAGTACTTTTTCCTGCCAGTACACGAAAAATGAATGCTTATTTCCAAAGTGGTTTATCGTTGGCAAAGAGTAACAAAATTTCACTGCCTTTTTCTCAAATAGTCACTGACAAATATCACAAATAAAGTTTCAAATAAAATTCCAAGTAATTAACTCAGACTCATTAATCATCACAGAAAAAACATTCACATTGTTGCATATATATTCTGTGTATTTGCTAAGTACCAAGCAAAGTAATTTTATGTGAATTTACAAATGAGAGTATTTACTGTTCCTTCTTGCACACAAACTTGCTCAAGTTCCATCTGGTGTAAGTGCCATTTGCAGAATTAGGGAGCAGAAGGATTATGTTACTGAAATAGCCAACCAGACATGATAGACACAGACTAGAAAGACTACGCATATCAAGACAAAGTTTGTCAAATGGCTAAAATGTATGTACATAGTGTGCCCAGTGGACAGTTGCGATTGGCGGAAGAATTGCAAATAGAAGACATGGGAATAGTAAGGTTTTTACTGAGTTTTGTACAGCTCTATTCACAAGGAAATGGAATGCTTGGCTTACACTCATACACAATAAACAATCAACTTTTTTTTCAGCTATGATGAGTTGACTGCCTGCATGGTGCTTTTGATATATCACTACCGACAGGCGTTCTTTGATTTCGAGTCTTTCTTGCCAAGTCATCAGTTCTAAAAATTAAAATCCTACCTAGCATTTCAGCAGACAAGAAAGTAGTTGCTTCAATTGCATAATCTTCTGGACAGCGGTCAGCAAGGAGCACAAAAGAAACACATTTACACTCAGCTACAAGTGGAAACTTAGCACTGTTAGTTTTTCACTGACATTTACATAACATATTCTGGTTTATGTTTTATTTTGAAACCACTGAGATGATGGCTGCACTATCATTCCCACTTCAACTGACAATTAAATACATACCTATCAAAACCTGCTAATACTTTACAGAATACTCTAAGTTTACTAGTCAGAAATAATTATGCATCTATATTTTTTCGTGGGTTTTTTTTTTTGTCCTTTATAACTGACACTTCTTGAAAAGCAATACAATCACTGCTTAAGAGTTCTACATTTGTCATTTCTTTCTCCTCATATAATTAAATCCTTTTCATAAAGGACAAAATAAATATATTACAGACATTAAATAAATTCTGCTCCAACTTATATTTACAGGTTCTTATTAAATAACAGGAGAAACAGTTATTTAGTGCATCTGGTTACCATTTGTTTCCCTCCAGTTTTAGTTTTGGGCAGTCGATCAGAATTTGTTCTTATGGGCAGTAAAATAATTTCTGAAATTTCTGAAATATGAGAAGCATCATTTCAAAAGAGGAAATTAATCACAGATTTCTGTCCTATGTCACCTTTTTATTAATACTTATTACTGGCAGAGGATCATGACACTATGTACTCACGTACTGCAAGATTCATTTAAAAAAGATGCTACTCTATGTTCATCTATTCCCCATCCAGTGAAATCCTGAAATCCTGGTTCCAGTAAAATCAAATGACAAAGATACCATTAATTTCAGTGCAATCAGGATTTTGGTTAGAATCTTTCACAGTAGGAAGCATTGTTCCTTGCCTCAAAGTAGTATTAAAAGGAGTATCTTCATTCTATGAACACAGAGAAACAACTAGTATAGAAGTAGGCTAAATTCTGCTTTGGGGATTTGTACCTGTTTACATTCAATTTGTATGTGGTACATTATCTACTTTCTGCAGAAATAGTTGGAGGATTAAAATACCTATTATACAACTTGAAGGGTTTTAAATACGATCTACTCTGTCTATAAGAAAGGCAGGTTCCATTATTTTTAGATCATTTCTTCCAATAGGTTAGATGAGAAAAGCACTCAGTCTACTATGCAATTTTTGTGGAACTGTTTTTTACTGACTGGATTTGAAAAAGGCAACACTTGGCTCCGATCTGGGGAGAAAGAGAGAAGTTCGAAGACCTAGCATAATCAGCTGTGTGTGGGAACAAAGGGCCTTCCTTACCTGACAGTTCAGTATGTGGGAAAGGTACTGGTAGGACAGGTAATAGCAGCTGAAGTCTGTTTCCCTAGCAAATGAAATTCTCCCAAGTGTGCATGTGCCAGGTGTTAAGTCCTTCACTGGAACTGCACAGGATCTTATCTGCTGCTGACAAATCATTTACACTGGGACCAGCCCCAAATAGATTGTATTTTTATCTAAATGCAGGTTCTGTCCAATAACTTTTTGGATCCACATGCGTAATGAAGTAACCTCCAATGGTTATGGCAGTACTACAGAGGGATCTGGTGTTAAGTTCCTGCTTTGCCTTTGCCACAGATTTTCTATATGAACTTGGACGAGGCATTTATTTTCTACGTGCCTCTGTTCTCCATCAGTAAGACAGGAATAAAAGCACTTCCATCCTCACAGGGTGTTATCCAGATGTATTAAAACATATAGAAGCACACGTTTGAGCAGTTATGGAGGCCACTTTTGTTTCTAATTCCTAAGCTGATTTTTATTCCAATAAAAACGAAAAGTCATCTTAAAAGTCACCTTTACATTTTAATCCAAGCTTTTTGCCAGATTTCACACAGAAATTATAGTGTAACAGCATGCTACAGGATTTAGTGCCCTTCACATAAGTGAATTGGTAGGGGAGTTGGAAAAAAAATACAGATAATGGAATCCCAAATACAAGAGGGCTCTCTTCAAAACATGGAAACCTGGCCAAGTAAATTTAACTCTTCCTTCTGGGATATTGCTGATAAGACATGGATAGAACAATGATTCATGTAAGAGAAGTGAAGCAGATGAGTACTACAATAACAGAGAACCATAAATGGATAAGGAAAACTAAAAATAACAAAGGAACTCTGAAGCAAAGTCTGCTCAGGTGCGTCCTGCCCAGTAACAGCACACAGCACTGGGTACACAAGTCACACCATGGAAGTGGGGGCAGGATGGCATGGTTGAACCTCCAGCCGCAGGGAGGAGGAAAACCTCATTCTGAACCAGGCTCAGAACCTGAGCACTGGTTCAGAGTTTTAAGAATGGAGCTGGTTGAACAAGTGTTTTAGTAGATAGCACAGGAACCCCCCATGATTTTATCCATTGCTTCTATGAAACTAGAACAAACTTTTTTGCATCACAGTGTCCCAGTCTAATCCCAGCTACGTCTGGCTAATCAATTGGAATGCAATTCATTCAATGCATTACTTCATAACTGTTATATACTCAAAATCTGTAATAAAAGGTAATTAAAAAAAATATGATAAATGGAATAACACTGTAAGCCCAGTCTTGATTTCCACAAATCAGTTTGCTGCACTGGGGCACACTAGCAAATGATATGGTCTTCAAGAACAAGTCAACATTGCTTACTTTGGTTAGAAAGTCTTGTTTACCTGTCGCTTACAGTGAAAGATTATTCTGGTTTCTCCATTTTTCACATATAATGCAGAAACATAAATGTAGTGCATAGAGTATTTTTCTAAAACAAGATGATTTGGTTTCAGGGTGGCTTTCTAAGGCTAATAACACATAATATGATAATTATAAGAGGACAAGGAACAGACTGGTGTTGAGCAATGGGATGCAAAAAAACCCCTACTGTACTGATATATTTTCAAAGGGCTTTTCAAGATACAGAGTTTTGAAAAGGTATGAAGTGAAAAAGTTTATTCAAAGCAGTAGAACCAGTTTGAATAATTCTGAGAAAGGGGCCGTAAAGTGGGTGTACCATTAGAAACAACAGAGCACACCACTTGGAGCATGAAAGGGTTCCTAACACAGTATTTAGCATGCATATCAACCTGAAATTTTGAAGAATATCATGAGGTAACATCTCAAAGACTGTCTAATACCTGATGAAAGAATTAAAGGCCTCAGAAAGAGGCATTTTCTAGACAATTAAGATATTTTAGTCTCTGTAACTAAATTCAGATGAAATGCTTTAGTGAACACTGGAATTTAAGATTAACACCTTTATATTACCCGCAGCACATCCTTGGCCATGTGATTCTTAGTAGTGTCAAAAAGCAGCCATGAGAGTGGATCAGCCAGTTAGGTAGCCATGAGACACACAGCCTCAGCCATTAGAGCACTTCTACAGGAGAAGGGATATGCCAAAGGTGTCCTAAATATCACTGTGGTCACCAGCTGCTTTAACATTCTGTCTCTACAGAAAGAGACTGCAACTTCATAACTGGTATAGATCTCGGTCTGCCCGATGGGGAGAGGAGGATATATACATTCACTTCCAGCCTCATTTCTTAAGCTATGCCTGGAAAGACAGTTTCAACAAAACCTGCTGTTAAGGGCCATAGCTTTTGCTTTAAGTGGTTCTCAGTTTTGAATGCAGTTCTTTGTCATTAGACTATGTGAGCTGTAGGCTACCGCTTGTACAATCCCAGACCAGCTCTCCAGGGAAGATCACCAGCCTCTCGAAAAAGTTAATAAGGACAGGTAAGATACTTGGATGTCAGTTCCCTAGGGATTCTTGTTTAGCAGGAGGAGGGAGTCCTGAGTCCTGTTCCCTCTATACACTGTGCTGCCTTTACAGCTATTACTACTAAAGATCCTACCAAAAATTATCTGCGAGATGGAAAATAGAATAAAATAAGATATAACTTGAGTTGAACAGAACAGATCACTGCAAGTTGCTGAGCTATACCCGCCTCTGACATCTGAAGAGACCCTTTAAGTTCAAGGGATGATACAGATGTAATTAGAATAGAACCTGATGCAAGACATTAGAAATAACAGCTAAATAACATAACATTATGGATTAATATTGAGAAGCTATTTAGCAATAAAAAAAAAATAAATCACCAAATGCTGAAATAGAAAACATGCTGAAAACATGCAGAAACCATTAAACCCAATCATTTTAAGAGAAAGCTATACAGGTTTTTTTAGAAAAAAAAGAACAGAGGGCACTGCTGCTGGCTAGGTATTTGTTAATTTTTCATGTGAATTTACTGCATATGTAAGTGATTGAATTAGTAGCACTGACAGGAACCCAGGCACAGTAAAAGCTTCCTGATACTGACACAGCACTGCTCAAGCTGTACAGTCCTGACCATTAGCAATACCGATATTGAAGCCCTGAGCCTTTCTCTCAAGCAGAGTCTGCAGAGCACACTGGAACTGGACTAAGCAAGGTATTGTTTCTGTGATGTGAATTTGCAGACATCCATAACAAAGACTAGGATGAGACCACTACACTTTTTTAGATTAATGACCTAATTTGGACTCTGATGCCAGGCTCCAGGGAAGAAAGTCCAGTGCAAGCTAATATCATGCTACCAAAATACTGCAAGGTAAGTTTGGGGGGAAAAATGTTAAGAGGATTTCGTATTTTGTGGTAAAAAGACTAAATGCAAAAGGGAGTCAGAAACAGCCAGCTTGCAGAAGAGACTATAAGGTACAGAAATCAGAATGATTTCCCACCTTTGAGAAAAGAGGGTCATTTCCAGACACTCAGAGGCTGAGCAGTGAAATCTGGATTTGCTATCACAGAGCGATGGATTGCTTCAGAACAGTGGCGCTTTGAGAGCAAACTAGGGGAATGTAAATTGCATATCTAATAATTTAAGCATGCAAGTCTATTGCCAGATATTACCATCTAAAAGGAATACAGGTATCATGACTGCTATTAAGTCCTTAGAGAGTCTCATAACCTTTTGGGAACCCTTTCCTCCTTCCCTGCAACGTATTAACCTTTTGACCATGTCGGTGGTTGTATCGATGTAAAGAAATCGTACACACAGACAGTAATATTTGGGGAGCGGTCGAAACAAAACTGTGCAAAACATCAGGGATGCAGGATATTGTGTGAATTCTGTATGAAAACCTCATATCCAAGAATAGATACAGATCTTAAAAAAAAAAAAAAAAGTATTTCAGATGTTCAGATGCATTATGAATGTGCAGATGAGCAGCTACAGGGAAACATTTCATTGCTGTCTTATAAACTATATTTCTGTAGACAGCTTATAAGAACGTAATATGACCTTTTTCTAAGAGTAACACTGCTGGACTTAATGGTACTGCTAATGGAGTAAGATTTTTCTTGGAGTAAGGGTGCCATAAACCAGCCCTCAGTCACCACTTCCTGTTTACTTCTTGTGGTTTGTTCTCTAGAGCAAACATGTATTTCTCTCACTTGAAACTTCTGCTTGTTACAAAAAAATCATTGCTTAATATTTTCCTTTTCACACCATTCATCCTCATGGAAGGCATTTCTTTTTAAGTAAATCATCTTACATGTAGAAGAGTGAAAGAATTACTGTTCTCTGATTAGCAGAGTGGTAGCTTCACTTAACGTGTTCTTTTCCAATAGGTCTAGACAGTCTCTTCTAAAATTTCATTTAGCTATCATTTGTAACTCATTTGAACTCTCCTAAGTAACTGAAATTGTTACTTCAATATTCTCCTTTTTATTGAAAGTTATTGCACTGCTGCAAGCAGGGTATTTTATGTGATGAATTTCTACATGGTTGATCCGAAAGGAGAAATGACAAAACAGAAGAGACCCCCAAATTAAATTCTAATCCAATTTAACAACAGCTGTAAGGGAAATGAGGAAATATTGGTTACTCTAGAACCTCAGTCTCATGGTAACATGAAAAATGAAGCTGATCATCTAGAAATTTTTACTAGTTTAAGTTTTCACCTATATACAAATGTTCTGTGAGCAACTACAAACAAAACCAGGCAGAAGCTCCCATTGAATGATGACATTATACCAATGACAAGATTCATGAACTAGGATTGAGATATACATTATAAGTAAACGTATGCTGAGGTGCACAACTAATAGTAAAACTAGCAAATGTTTTTGTAACTTCAGGTGTGGTCCAAACGTCAAAAAAAAGTGTTATAATACACTGACAGATTTTGAGGCTAGAGGGATCCATTTCTTGTCATCTCATATGAACTGTAATGTAATACAGGCTGATGAACTTCACACACTTATTTGACACACTTATTTGATCTTCAGGATCATAGTCTGAATGAGAACAGTATATACTCTGGAAAAGCATCTAGTTTAAGTTTAAAGACTTAAAGCGATGGGAAATCTACTATCACTTGCTCAAGATATTCCAGTAGTGATTCTGTTCAAAGTATTCTTAGTGAGTATTAGCAAGCTATTATAACGTTTCTTTCACAGACACACAGAACACATTAGAAATTATCTTAAAAGAACATAATAAAGCAGACAATATTTTTAGAATTCTCAGGTAACCTGAATTATAATGAGAAGGTTTGAAATTATATTTCTAGGCATGGAGAGTGCACCTAACTCAGGAGCTGTGTAAATAAGGACATGAAAGAATCAGTTAAAAGTCTCTATCTTCTTGTTCCCAACACAGCATTTCAGTTCACTTACAGTGGACAAAAATGGCAGTTGGAGGAGTTAGAGGAATAACCCTCAAGGCAGCAGCAGCTTCTTGCTATATATGGCACAAAATGATCTTACAGTGTAAAAGTTTCCATTGCCTTTGGAGGAACCAGGATTTCACCTCTAGTCTTGTGGGAGGGAATTGTGATCAACTTTCAGAAAACGGCTAGGTCAAGAAATAGGAAGGCTGCTTTGTAGAATGAACTTAAAATCTATTCACATGTATATGACAGGAGTGTGTATTCCTGTATACTATAGTAAGCAAAATGTAGTCTACCTACTCTGAGGTAGTTTAATCATACATCTCTTTTAGAAATTTCTCAGAAAGTTCCTGGCAACAAGAGTTTTTACAGTCCAATTAACAGAATAGGGAGTGACAGTCTCTAATCCTGAAAACAATTCCCACTAACAATAATCTGGACAAGGCTATAGATAAAAAAACTCTTCCTTATACACGGAAAGGAAACAACATTATTCAACCAGTTGCAAAAAATGGAAGAACAATTTTTACCCACACTCAGAATGGAAGCAAAAGACAAAGGAGTTTGAACTTGTCAGTAAAAGAAATAGTTTAGCATATGTCCTGATTTGGGAAGAAGAATAATCAATATTTAAAGACACTAAACAGACTATAGTTGGAGACAATCCTGTCATCAAGAGAATGCTAGAAGCCAAGAAAAGACCAGAGGAAAGCTGAAAGGGGAAATTGCATTGTGCTGGTAAATCAAAGTAAAAATAAACACAGGTCAGAATAGCAAATGCGTTGATTCTACTACAAACTTCTTATTTCCCTGTTCAGTGGAAAGGAGAACTATTACATGCAATACTACCCACCCCACTGCTTATCATTTA
The DNA here is from genome assembly GCF_947461875.1 of Haliaeetus albicilla. NCBI lineage: Eukaryota > Metazoa > Chordata > Aves > Accipitriformes > Accipitridae > Haliaeetus > Haliaeetus albicilla. Next base: position 35,234,559 of record NC_091491.1, read on the forward strand.
TGATAACCAAGCCAATACTACCAGCACTTACAGTGTTAACTATTCCGTGCTTTCCAATTACATTCACTGGATTCATTTCTGTCTTGTTAACTCCATGAAGGCACTAATTTCTTGTATTAATTTCCCTTCTCCCCACCTATTAGCATAAACAGTAGTAATTTCTGTGCAACTAATACCAAAATGAAGTGCACCGGTTTGGAAATGTACTGTGTACAAGTAAAACATAAATGGAGTGACCTTGCCTGCAAAATACATTACTAAATGTCTGAACATTTACCTGAACTAGTCAGTTAGGAAATATTAAATTACAGAAGCTTATATATTTTGGACAGTATGATATTTCTTTCACAGAAATTGTTCAATATCATTAATTCAAACCAAAATACATCTATCATATTTTTTTTTAATGCTGGATTAGGATTGAAGGCTGCTTTCACCATTCCCTCCTGACAACGCAAAGGCAAAAAATCCCTCTATAGGGACTCGGTAGTCAAATCAACTTGTTTATGAAGCAAAGCCTACTTGTTTTATTTAGAACAGTCTCAGCAGACCTCAGGTAGCGCAATGAATCTCTACCTGGATGCTGTCAGCCTTACTTAGCTAACGCAGCTCCTTACCTTGGATTTCTAACATTTTGACCGATAACTTTTTTTCTCCTCCAAGTACTTTAATTGTGTTTATCCAGCAGCAATATTTGATACTTAATAATTCACTGACAAGATTATGTGCCTGCACCTTTCCCTTGCAGCTGTATTTACTCAAAACAAAGCTATTCAAATAAGCCTTAATCAAGACACATCATTCTACCGCACTGTATGTGTGCAAATCTACTTGGATCCCTTCAGCTAGGAACACCGGTAGCGAAGCCCCAGACTAGCAGGGCAGTTGACCGGCGGGGCGAACCTGTTTCATTGTGATGGGGCATCAGTGTCACATTTAGCTGACTTAAAAGTCACCTGGGTTCCCTAAGTAGTCAGCAAAAGACGTATGGTTTCTTCTGTGCCTGTCGAGTCACCGTTTGGAAGCTAACGGAGGAACTTCCGACAGCCCGGCCTCCATGTTCCTTCTCACAGAGCGTTTGCCGCCCTTTCTCAAAAGAAGGTTCCCCAGAGGCGCCACAAACGCCTCTGATTGGTCCAGAGGGGCCAGGCACTCCCCTGATTGGTTCAGCAGTGGGCAGGGCCACTGGGGAGCCGGCTGGGCCCAGCACAGGGCAGTCCCCGGCCTCCGCCCGCCGCCGCCGCCCCTGCGCTGCCAGGGCCTGGCCAGTTACGCCCGGCGTGTGGAGGTGGATGCTTCACCACTTGGTTTGGCAGCACAGCTCTCCCTAGTCTAATGTTCTAGCGGACAAACGGTGTGCAGGTGTAAGTCTTTGTCCTGCACTGTAGTTGTTCACAGCTGGGGACTGTAACTGTAGGTCATGGCGAGCAGTTCCCTGGCAGCGGTGCTACGTAGAGAAGCGTGTCACTCGTTAGCTGGAAATTCCCAGGGAAAGACATCTCTTTCTTCTTTAAAGTTTACTTTATTACAATTAGGGGTTAAATTACAGTTAAAACTATTGGAAATGGAATTACTAAAAGAAAAAATAATTAAAAGCTTTATCAATAACTACAGAGCGCTAAGAGTCTTGCTTAACTGAGGCCTATCTCCTGAATACCATCCACCAGTATTATTTAAATAACGTTTTGCCAATCCAACATACCAAGTTATACTGAAGACTTTTCACAGAAACTGAATGCGATACGTTAATAACACAGACAGCATTTAAGGTACTTGTGGGATTCTGCCACACTACCCCACATAACTCAGTTAAAGCTAACTTCATATGGGTGCATACAAGTTAACAAGCTGCAGTCGTACTTTTGAAAAAGGAGATCACTTTACTGAGTAATTGTACATGTTCTCTTAATTACTTTTACTCCACGTTCACTCCATCACCTCCCACAAAAAATAGCATTTAAAGTCTTTTCTGCATGAAGAGTGACTATGAGCTGCAGTTAATTCAGTGCCTAAGACTTACCAATACATCAAACAGTGACAATAGAGTGGAAAGAAACAACAAACTTCCAATGACTCCAATAAAATAGCATGAACATCCTACCATGAGATAGAATCTTTTATCTTTTGATTTGAAATTGCAGGTCCTGTATATTTTATGCTCTAAGCACTAAAAAAAAAAAAAAAAAAAAAAAATATTCAATGGGCAGATGCCAAAAGAAAGACAACCATTTTAAAAAATATGTAAACACTTAACAGTAAACTCTTTTTGCCAATACGTGGTTGTGGAAACTTTCTGGTTGTCAGCATTGATCTGCACATCTGAGTCCGTGAAAATGAGCAGGCAAGGCCACAACTGCTGCAGTTCACACTGCAGAGGCTGTACCATTCTGTAACTTCTTAAAATAAAGCTCTATATATTTTATCAGTACAGCAATCTGAAGTTCAAGTGTCTTGAACGATTTCTGGCTTTATCATAGAATCACAGAATGGTTTGGGTTGGAAGGAATATTAAAGATCATCTGGTTCCAACCCCCCTGCCGTGGGCAGGGACATCTTCCACTAGACCAGGTGGCTCGAAGCCCCATCCAACCTGGCCTTGAACACTGCCAGGGATGGGGCATCCTGGGCAAGCTCTCTGGGCAACCTGTTCCAGTGCCTCACCACCTTCACTGTGAAGAATTTTTTCCTAATATCTAATCTAAATCTCCCCCCTTTCAGTTTAAAGCCATTACCCCTTGTCCTATCACTACGTACTCTTGTAAAAAGTCCCTCTCCAGCTTTCTTGTAAGCCCCCTTTAGGTACTGGAAGGCTGGTATAAGGTCTCCCCGGAGCCTTCTTTTCTCCAGGCTGAACAACCCCAACTCTCTCAGCCTGTCTTCACGGGAGAGGTGCTCCAGCCCTCTGATCATCTTTGTGGCCCTCCTCTGGACTCGCTCCAACAGGTCCATGTCCTTCTTATGTTGGGGGACCCAGAGCTGAATGCAGTACTCCAGGTGGGGTCTCATGAGAGTGGATGCAACAGTCTAAATGTGGTTAATTAAAATTTAAATTTTTGATTTTTAAAATTTTACTTTTTTATCTAAAACATGAAATGTATTTAAAAAGAAAAATTTCCTGTAAAGCTAGCATTTGTGGCCCAATTACTGCAGAAGATAATGGGAGCCTTGTGGGAAATAAAGCTATTTGTGTAAGATTACGAGGGACCTTTTCCCAACAGTATACTTTTGAACATATCCAGCTCTATAGCCATATTTACTTGAAAAAGGTGGCTTTAACTATGTGACTACTACTCTCAGATGGTAGATTTAAGAATGAACTATACAAATCAATCAAAATCTGATTCCACATGAGTTTTAGATCATTTGTATATACAAGAAATAAAGAAATGACCTTTTCTAAATAGGCAACTTGTATAAGCAGTACTTCAGGCAGAGAAATGCAGGATTAGACAGAATCATTTGGAAGCTCACAGAAAGAGACTGCAAAAAAACCTTCCATTCTGACTTCCTACCAGACTTATAATGAAAAAATATTTTGTGATATTGTGAAAACTGGTAGAACTGTAACCACTACATAAGAGCACTCTTGTCCCCAGAAAATCAATAGCTGTGTCTTCATTAGATCTAATCACTAAGGCTAAAATTCTAAATGCATTTTGGCAAAACAAGATTTTATTTAGATATGTATTTTATATACATAACCAGAAAAATAAAATTAAAGGAGATTTATGACATTAATGCAAAGCTGCCAGCAAACACCAGAATATCATCTCCAAAGGAATTCTAAAAATACTTGCTCTGTGTGTATGCACTGTAGTTAACCCCTCTGTCCTGAATATGAACCTTAGTGCCATGCTGGAAATCATCCCCTGCAGACCACAGTGTTAGCAAATCAACAAGAAACTATTCACACCAATATTTATTGGTATGTTGTCAGCCCTGCACATACAAAAGATCTTTTATTAGGATTCCAAGGTATTTGAAAAGTGCCAGCACTCTGGAGGATACTACTGGACACATGGTTTACTGTGCCTATAAATACAGTCCTCTGTTTTCTGAGGTTCTCTGTGCCTCAGTTTCTCTCTTTATAAAAATACTTTAGGGACAGTACCAACCTACCTTACAGAGATCTATCATGTGGTTAAATTCACTAATGCCTGTCAAGTTCTCCTAGAGACTTGGATAAAAATGAAAGTGAAACAGGCAAATGGCACTGGAATAAGTATTGGCAAATAAGGTGTTCTAAACTAAGGTAGAAAACACACTAGCTTCCCGAAATGCATGCAGGGGAAAAAGGGACTATCCTCTTCTTACATGCAAAACAGATATATTTTTTCATACACTTGTAATTAAAGTTAAAATGAGACTCCACATAGCTGCAAATAAAATTTCTATCACCTTTTCCCCTTTTCCTCATTTTTACATCATCATTTACAATGCTTTTCTGGCCTATCATGAAGCCTTTCATCTGAGAATTAACTTTCTCAGCTCCATTCCCTGCCTTCCAAACCTACACAAAATACAAAGTGACCTGCCTCATTCACTGTTCTAATCACGGTTTTTTTCTTCTTAGGAGTCTTTCCACTGTGACAAGTTTAACCACTCCAGTTAATGCACACAGATGAAAATGAGATCAAGACAAAGGCATAAATTACCTGGTCAGTGTAGTATCATGCTCAGAAAACCATTCAGACCTGGGATCACACATTTTGTCCATCACTGTCCTATTGTAAATATATAATCTCTTTAGCATTGCATTTGAATACCATGGCATTTAACATACAGTGAAGTTTCAGACTGCTTCATACCAGGCTTTTGTTAGATATAATCTGGATCTTGAAATAGTGGGAATTGTTAACTATTATAATATAGCAAGTTATTTATTTTTGAGGCATAGGACAGGAAATACTAAATCCTGCACCATTAAAAATTATTCTGTACATCCATAGCCTAAGTCCAAGAAGAACACATATACATACACTAGGAAAAATCTATTGTTTCAGCACATCCACAGGGTTGTGTGGGAAAGCAACTCAACCTGTTAAGAAACAGCTCACATCAGCACTTTCTGCAGTATGACCTAGCTACTTCATCTTATTGAGCTTCAGTGTGTTTTGCTGGCTGGCAGTAGTGAGCAAAGAGATACTGAGAGAGAAAAACAAAATGAAAGTTGGGGCAAGACATTAGCTTCAGAAAGCTGCAAAGGGAATCTCTTTAACACTATTTCTCCCAGACTTGCAGGCACCCACCAGTGAACTGAAAAAGCCTGCTCATTTTCCACACACACATGCAAGAAAAATTAAGTTGCATAAGATTTAGTGTCTTTTAAAAAAACACATGGGGATTCTCAGTCCAGATTCTAACTAATAAGAAAATTATTGCAAAACTTCACCATAGCTGATAGATTTATAGACAGACGACCTGGATACACTAACATGTGGTCTCTCCAAGTTTTTTTGGGACTCAGGCCCTTGGATAATGATAAGAAAGCCCTTGCTGGTTCTGTTGTTCTGTGGGTACGTTATAAACATGAGTTTTCAGTGCCTTTAATTCTTCCATTTTTACCAGTATCCCTGTAATAACTTAGAAAAAATGACAAACACACACTAAATACACATACCATCTCATTCATATGCAGGCAGAGAAGTGCAAGCGTAACAGTGGTCAAAGAGCTCTGCCTTAAAATACTCATTGGAGTAAGGGGTGAACGGCCGAAGTGGGAACCCAGCTCTGGTTAGAGGCTGGTACACAATCACCCAACCACACTGAGGTTGCAGCAGAGACAAGTGTTGTACCTACTGTCTTTCTTACATACGTAGTGGCTTTATCAGTATAGTATCTTAAACAATTCTGACTTATTTCCAGAATGTAATTGGAAATTGAGACAGTAGTTTTATCTCCATCTTGTAAGAGGTAAAGAAAGAAGTCACTTTTCAATGGCCCATGGCAGACTGGAAGTTTAAAAAAAGCAGAATTTGTATACCTAAATTTCAGTATCTAAATTAGCTCCCTAGGTGCCTTTGAAATCAGCAGGCTGCCTATGAGGGCAAATGCAGGCTGTCCCCCTTACTGAATCTGTTAAGAAATGTGCCTATTGCTGAGTTATATGAATAGCTATCCACTGACTCCAGAATCCCACTCAATAATGCCCCCTTTTTTGTTCATCCAGTTCCTTCCCTCTTCCAAGAGTCAGTGCCTGAAGGAAACATGCCATTTGCAATTCCAGTAAGCCCATGCCATATATATATGAGGCTGATCTACAGAAAACTCCTCCTTCTGCAGTCCCCCATGAAGCAACAACTTGTCTGACACAAATTCGTGCTTTTAGAGCATGCCTAGAACACAAACCAGTTTGCAGTCAGCAATTTTAATCAAAAGAACAAGTTACATTTTCTATTGCAAATCTTAACATTGACACCTCTTCATTCTGATGCTCCAGTATAATGTAATTGTACCACAAATCTTTATGAAACACATTGTCTGTCTGCTTTAAAATTGGTTAGCATATAAAAAAAAAAAGCCATGAACAATAATCCTGAGCTGTGAGCAGAGGAAGTAGCATAACATGCAGGTTTTTTCCACATCTCACATCTAGGAAGCAGTAATGCTACAGCAACCTCAAAGAGCTTGCAAGTTTCATTTTTCAAAATATACCTTCTTTTTAAAAAAATAACTCATACATTGCTAACAACCTACAGGCAGCTATCTTGAGCACAAAGTCTGAGAAATTAAGCTAAACGCTGTTATCCTACATGTTATGTTTATGCTAGTAAAAGCTCAGAGAAAGTTCCTGGGCACTGGCCTGTAATCATCTCTACTGTTAGACTACTGTAATTGTTCCAGACTTGCTTTTGGCCCATGTTAACTTGCAATCTTCCAAACAATTCCTGGGTGTGATTCAGGAGGTGGCAGAGGACAGTGACCACTTCCAGTGGCAGTCTGGTTGCAGAGTACCTTCACGGGAGGGTAAGGGTTTGGTAGTACAGATGTCAGTTAGGTTCAACAACAAGGAATGGACCTAGATACATTTAACTTCTTAGTACAGATGTAACTAGAGGAACTAAGGAACCCTCAATTTATTCCACCGCAGAGTAGGGCAAATAACACAAATATTCCATGAGAGGAATAACTTTTGGCTCCAAATAATCACACCTCTCTCCTCCTACTTCAAACCATTCAGCTCTCAGCAGAAACGCAGACATCACAAGCTGGTTTTGTATAGACCGATTCCAGCAATATGGCACATATAGCTGTTAACTGTGAAAGAGACCACTACGGTCATCTAGTCTGATCTCCAGTAACACAAACCAAAGAATATGACTGATCTCAGTCGAGTCCAAGAGACTGTTCGGAATACATCTTTTAGAAAGCCAAGCAACCTTGACAGAAAGAGACAGACAAGCTACTGCATTCCTCAGTGCATTCACAGTTAAACAGTATGCAGTTCACTTCAAGTGCACACAGTTGGTGCATTTTCAGCACTGTTACCTGCTTTGTCTAATTAGTTTTTCCTAATTGTATAACCCAGCACTACCTGCATGTTAATAATGACTTAGGAAGAAGTTTGTCATAGCCAAAAGAGAGAGAGAAGGCATTTTGCTTTAAAATCTCCAAGTTGAAAATGCATTAATAGAAATTATAGCATGCCCATTATGCAAAAATATGCAGAATTATCTGTAAATGAGTAGTCAGCAAAGGGCAGGTAGACTGTGCTGATGTCTCTGGATGATATGTACATTTTGCTGTCTTAGCCATTTTCAGCCGTTTCTTTTGTCAAAAAAAATAAATTATGCTTTCTGAAAAAAATCATAGGCAATCTAATGTTTGTTGCAGATTTGCAACTAAGACTTTATTTGACATACCTTTTCTTCAGACCAGGATACAGTGAGGTTTATTCCCTACACAATTCTCATCTGGAAAGCACTGATATTCTGTGAACATTGGAGATTTAAGACAATGAATGTTTACAAAAAGTGTATCTGTAATAGACTATGTTTATAAAGAGTGATTGTATGTAAATTACGTGAGTCAACTAAAGACACTTATTCTCACTAGTCGGCATTAGATTATTCTTTCTGTGCTCAAGTCCTGTTATGGACACTTTCAGATTACTTCCTTACAAGACTGAATCTCACTCTCAATGAATAGATAATCCTAACATCAACCCAGTCTTCTTCTAAAAACAAACAGGCAAACAAAATAAACAAACAGCTGTCCATGGGGTCCAATCTAATTTAACATTGTAGGGAATGTCACTACTCTCAAAGCTATTCCTGCCAAACTCTCTTCCCTACTGATGGAAGTGCTTGGGTTCTTTCAGTGCCAGCAGCATGAAATAATATAACTACTCTAGCATGGAGCATGACATCAGATCTGTCACTGCAAGTCAGGAAATCCATCAAATTGAGACTTTGTTCCCTCAAACAGTCATTTACTAGAGATCATTGAGCTGCTTATTTGATATTTATGCAAACTCTTCATGATATTGTGCTGGACCGTGTATAAGAGACAATCTGTGCATAGACAACTTATCTCCTAAGAGGCTAAAAAAAGTCCTAAATACATAAAGGAACACTTTTATCTACTTTGGTCATAAGACCAACTTCAGTATACAGCTGCTTTTGAGAGCCCCACGAGTGATATTTTTGAAAGCCTGCATGAACCCAAGGGGCTACCATTCTTGTTACTGTCTAGACTGGCATATAGTGCTCCAGATCTTAGGATTCAGAATCAGTGATCTGCCTGAGGTCCCGAGGACTGTGAGTCCAACACTAGGACACAAGCAGTTGTGTAGTCCTACAACTAGAGCAATTTGCACACCAAAAAGGAATTTGGATGGTTCATTACAGGGAGCCCTGCTGTGCAGCAACAGTATGGGCACAAGTAGTACGGGCACATAGAGTGTTTGAAACAGGTGGGTGCTACAAGCTAAGCTCAGGATTTTTCCATTGATCAAAAGTATGTAAACCAGTTTAGATACACTATTTTACAGAGGACAAGAAAAAACAAAGGCAAGTACTTTCCCTTTGTGTTCTCCCCAGTCCCCTTAAGGAAGGTTGTCTAGATATATCCAAACACAAGCACCTAACTGTGGTTTCTCAATTACAGTTTCCTCTCCAGCACAATTCACTGGCAGATTTCTAAATTGGAAGCCCAGTACAAACCCAATTGCCTTCCAAATTGGTCTGCTTGGCACAGCAATAAAAAAAAATCTCAGATGTCACATTGTTAATCAACCTAGCCCTTACACAACTATTTCCACTGTGAGCTCCACTCTTGTATAAATGTCACAAATGCCATAATTAGTATCAGCTCATGTCATAGGAGTGGATCAAAATCTGTGTTATTTGATCATTTGTTTTTGATCAGAACTCACTTTTGGGAAAGCAAAAAAGAAAGATAAAAGAAAGAAAATTCACTTTGATCAGAACTTATTTTGCATAATCTTGATTACAGGACTTCATTGGTATTTGCAAACTGTAGCAGTGGTATCTGACTTGCACCTTACCGTCCTAAGTAATTCATAAAATAAAATAAGCATAAAATTAAAATTCCCTTAACTCTTGAAATTTTACAAGTATTTGGGGTATAGATAATGTTTAACTAACACTTTCTCTCTTGGAGTTATGATGTTGATTTTATTATTCCTGTCATGTTCTGTCTGTTTAATTGGATAATAACTGCAGTCATATTATTGCCTTGTAAGTACGTACAAGCACCTAACAATGTTTATGCAAAGAAGTCCATATGCCTTGCTGGTTAAATGGGAACATTATATTTTGAATGTGCAGCAAAGGGTGGTGAGTTGCTTCATGAGTGCTAATCACAGAGGAATGAGCAAAACAGAAGGTGAATTAATGAGAACTCTGATATCTGACCATTGAATCATTGCTGCTAATAACACAAGTGAGGGCTAATGCTTTAGTAGCACAAGGTCTCCTCCTGACTTGCCCTACAGCCGCTACCCATGCTCCATCTTTTTCTTTCTCTCCCTGTGCTCGTTGGATTAAAATAATAGGGAACAGAGAGGAAGGAGTTATTTGAGTATAGGCACCGATAGTTTGAGTTTTCCCCTCCACACACTGTGCCTATATATATTTCACAACACAACAGGTTTCCAGGTCATGTGCCAGGGAAGAAAAGCCAAGCACCTAATCTGGCAGAATTCACACAAAACAGAGAGATATAGTACAGTGACCTCAGACTTCAGTCCAGCTGTTTATTATAGGTCTGATTCAAATCTGAAATCAGTCAAAAGTCTCTAAAACTCCATTGATTTATGTAGCTTATCATTAACATAAAAAATAGATTATAAACATTTCTTTTATTGTCGTGTCCTAAACTCTGGAGACACCGGGTGCAACCCAGGACAGCACTTTATTTACCATCGTTTATAATGAAGTTAAGCACAATCTGACAGCAATATCACTGAAAGCTCTCATAGAGGAGTTATCAGATGCTCATGTTGTATAACTCAGTGTAAGCTTGATTTGCATCAATTTAATATTTGATATGTAGAAGAACCCTTTCCGGAGGGTTCCAAATTTTCTCTCCCAGAGAAACTGGGAGAGCGCTAGAATTTTAATTACAATATCCATATAAATACTCTTTTTCTCTTTTTTATATATATAATTTTTTTTTTAGGGAAAAGTTTATCCTCCTACTGTACACCTAGGTCGATTTAAAAGAAGAAAAGGTTCAGCTGACACCCTCTCAACTTATGGTTTCCCCCCAGTGAGCTCATTCTACTTCACAAAAGTCTGAATTCTGCCAGAGAAAATTGAAAATGTAGATCAGTCTTCAAGCACTAATGTAAATGATTAGTTCTGACACTAGTAGAGGCATGTTTTTTTCCCTCCAGGTTGCCTGCTTTTCACATAGGCAAGCAAGATTAAAGACCTAAGACTACTCCTCATGTGGGGAGGCAATAACCTGCCTTCTCAGAGCAGTTGGAATATCTCAGAACCTGTGCAAAGAAAAAAATACACAAGCAACTTCCTGAAGAGGGTTCTTTTGTAAGAGGTTTTTGTCTTTTAGTTGGAATATTAATCAGGGAAATTGTTTCAGCATCTTTTTTTTAAGGATAAAAGAAGGTATATCTTTAAATTCATACTAATCAAGTGACTTCAATGGCCAATGCAAAATGAAAATCAGAAAAAGTCCTCGTTTGTTGATTTAAATCCTGACTACCTACACTCAAGTCGTAACTCCTATAAATGCAAGTTCTTAAGTACCAACTAGTGAAAAAAGTAAGAATTTCAGAATCTGGAACACTACATTTAAGGACAGTACTCTGTCTGTATTTCACAAACACAAAACCTCTGGATAACAAAACAACCTATAATAATAGTAATATACCAGGGAAGTTCAAAAAAAATCTTCCAACAGATATTTTGCCAAATATCTGACAATGTCATTAGATGGGCATCTCTCTCACTTCACAAGGCAACATATGATCCCAAAGAAATTTCATGTCTCAGTTCTACAAGTACTTCACAGTTCCTTGGGATTAAGAGCATTCCCAGTACCATACTGGTCTCATGTTTACTATGGTACTATAGAAGTAATTTGATTTCAAATAATGGAAACTAAATCACTAGTGGGAGACAAACTATTTCAATGACTGATATTACTTCTGACATTCCCTTAGAAGGTTCCACTTAAGTTAAGAAGCTGATTAGGTGAAGAGGAAAAAAAAAGAAAGAAAAAGTGTGAACTTACAATTTCTTTTCCATACAAACAATTAGAATCAGCAGTAATAGGTTACTTTGCTGCAAGGGAGTCTTGCATTTGTAAAATTATAACCACATCTCAGAATCGTAAATCTTCAGATGAGGAGCAAAAGGTTAGATAAATATGAATATTTTCATTACATTGTATTAACAAATCCAAAGGAGTGGTGCTTTACTAACTGCAGGAAGATGGTTTAGTCAATGCATCATTAAGAGATACTTGCTTGAAACCTTCCAGCATACACTAAAGAAATGTGCTTCTAATCTCTTTACCTGCCACATATTCCATTTATTTACAGCAATACCAAAGTGTCTAGTTCAAATCGAGCATATAAAAAGGAAATACATCCGCGCTATCAGGTGGTGTATGAAGTTGTGCTGTTCTAAGCAGTTATGCTTTTAGGAAAGGAACCACTGAGAAGTAAACAATTTACCATGCCACTTTGCATGGCTCTAGGGTTCAATGTCTGTACATAAGTCTTTTATGCAAAATGAGAAAAGTTACATTCTAAAAAAAATTTCAGGTCCTCATCTCTCACTTAATTTTCTTGCTTGCAATTGTCTCCCAGGAGAAATACTGCTGAGCAGATACGTAGCCAGATTCTTAAGGTGGTTTGCATGGTATGCTTGGGAACCTTCCACAAAAACAGCCTAGTTTATTTTTAGCTTCCCTTAACTTTATTTATTGATTTAGGAGGGTATGAGGAATGGGCATAAGTGAAGAGAGTTTTGTAAAAATGGTATCTTTTATTAGATTAGCTGATACAGCTTGAAAAAGCAAGCATGCTTTTGGGCACAGGGTGCCTTCTTCAGCAAAATCTAACTCAATACAGGCAATTTCAGTTTAATCTTATTATATTGATGGCAATGCCATTATGAAATAACTGTAGAACTGAGTAAGAAGGGTATGTTGAAGGTTTCTTTCTTTATCTGAAATTTCAAACTTCCACATGAAGCCAAATGAAATGTCTTGGTCAAGATTATGGAGGGAAAAGTAGAGGATTTCTTCTAACCCCATCTTCCTCCCCCTCCCATGCTCATCACTGCTCAGAAGCCTGGCTCTTGCTGTTGCTGCTAATCTTAAGTCTTACAAAAGCAATAGTTATTCTAAAGTTTCCATACAACAGTAAAGATACTATTGTCAGTAGTGTTCCACACTTCCTAGACACATAAAAGAAATGGTGAAATATCATCATTTTTGCAGTCTTGATCGTCTCCCAGTTCCTGTTAGAAAAAAGACTATGAAAACAGAATGTGGTAGATACCCAAGTAGGGATTGCTAATGTGACTGCCACAGACTGAAACATAAAGTGCAGTGAATAAAAGGCCATCACGTAGCGTCACTATTCAAAGATCTGACAATAACAGAGAACTTGTGCTAATAATGAGGAAAAGGAGAGGGAGGCCAAACAAGGCTAGAGAGAAACTACCAAGGCCAGTAGGGAAACGGTCAGGAGAGAAATAAAGGCAGACTGCCTGAATGCTAAGATGTGCAAGAAAGACTTATAAATTGATAAGAGTAGAGAAAATACCAGACAGCAATCCCATTAAGTGGGGACCAGCCTCCATGGTGATTCCTGGCAATGCCACTGATAGCTTACAATTAGATTTTTCCACAGCAAAACATAACTGCACAGCTAAGCAAAAATACACAATTTTTTTTATAAATAGCAGAAAAACAAGTCAGCAGTGTCAGTCAAAATTATCCTAATTTACAGCTAATTAAATGTGCAGGTCCTGAAGAACCAGGCATTTATTATATGAACTACAGCAAACAAGTTAAGTGCAGCACTGATTATTAACACCAGCACAATGTTCTTACTCATCTGCATCAAGAACAAGACTTAGCTTTCTTTTAATTCTTTCTGACTCTGTTGCTAGAAAACTCCTTCCTGGGAGCAGCATTTAGGCAGAGAAAGGCTAGAGGCTTTGCAACATATCTCAGAAAGATCATCCTAAGCACACAAAGCTGCAGAAAAGAAAATTATGCAGTTGGAAGAAGAAATGGTCCAATGAGGCATCAAAGCTGACATCTGTAGGACTGCTTGGGAGGAACGTGGAGAGTGTCACTGTGTACAGAGAACGACACTGTTCTCTATTTTTCTTGCCATCCTGTCCAGGCTTCAGCTTCCATCAATTCATTAATAGAAAATATTTCTATTCGGTATTCATTAAGCAGAAAATGAATAGGGAGAAAAGTTCTGGATGGTTTTATTCCTATCTCTGGTATTAGTGAGCTGCAGAAACCGCAGGCAAGTTATTTATCACCTTGTAATAAGACACTGCCTAAAACACTGAGGGAGAAGGTAGTGTATTTCAAGTGCCTCTAGAGGCTACTAAGGAAAAAAGAACAACATTGCCTCTAGATTGAAATAGAGAGAGAGGTTCACTCACTCAGATAGGTCTGGTCATATCTAGGATTACTATAAAACAGTATCAGAAATGGATATGGCCACACTTCCCAGCTCTTCTCTGGCCTCATTGTCATACACGTAGTGGGATTAATGGTATAAGGATTAAAGTTTGCCTGTGAGCTGAAAGAAACAAAGGATATTTCTATCTCTCCTCTGCTTTTGTACTTTTACTTCTCTTTGCTTTGAATTATCCCATCTGTAAAACAGGACCAAAATAGTTCTTTACTGTACCTGCAAGAGTTACTGTGGCTTTGCAGCTCAAGTACTGGAGAAGGTCATGTAAAGTGCTGCTTAACAAGGAAGACAGAAGTCATAGCTCTTTATTCACTGCCTTTCATCCTACAGTACTGTACTTTGCTAACCTAGCTGGCATGATCTTCTTTAGTAAGCTGTTTCATTTCTGTTTTGACATACGGTTTTCAAACTGCATCATTAAAAACACAGCTTGTCTTTTCCACGTACTATTGGCAGTAATTTTTATCATTTGAGCAACCATTTTATTTTATTATTGTGAATATTCTGAAAATTGTTGTGGATAAAAAAAAATGCTTTAAGCTGAAATACAGAGAGAAGAGATGAAATCTTTGCAAAACACTTGCTCATTAGGATTCTTATCTTTCCATCAAGCACCTGGTTGGGGCAGCAGAAGCACAGAGGCACTGCGGTGCTGAACAGGCCATCATCTAACTCAGAAGTATTGCACTGCCTCCTGAAACCTATAGCTCAAGATGGGCCCCAGGCACTTGGGGTGAGTGCATGCCTAAAATTGGCATTCACAGTCATTAGTAGCTGGAGCTGCTTAAGGAATCCAATGCTCAGAAAATGCTGATTTGGCTTATTCCTGGGCTACAGAAACCACATCATTAGACCCCTTACCAAGAATCTGATACCTAACACTTTCCTCTTAAGAAACTGAGATGGCCTGAGTCCCTCCTCCCAAAATAGAGAAAATGGAGGAGCAGCAGTGCCCTCTCCAGCAAGCAGCACTTACTCAGGCTCCAGAAGCATCCCATTCTACAATATGTCTGCGGAATCCGAAACAACATCTGTCACCTTCAAGGTGTCCCCAAACCAACAGATGTAGGACAATCTGCTATATTAATGGCATTTTCATTCCTTCCTGCTGAATTTGCTTCACTATGCATGGAATTGATGAAATATTCATAGCAACAGTCAGAAAAGGGATAAAAGCAAACTTGGACATAGCCCAGCAGCCAAAGTAGTCATTCTGGAAAGAAAAACACCTGAATTTTAGGCTTTCTTTTGCTGATCATTTGAAAAATAAAGAATGAAATGTTCAGTAGAGCAAGGGTCTGAAACTCAGGGTATTCCCCCTCAGTTTTGCCCAC
Organism: Haliaeetus albicilla; assembly: GCF_947461875.1. Lineage (NCBI taxonomy): Eukaryota > Metazoa > Chordata > Aves > Accipitriformes > Accipitridae > Haliaeetus > Haliaeetus albicilla. Next base: position 35,250,054 of record NC_091491.1, read on the forward strand.
CACTAGGCTTTCTCCATATTGATAAACATAGGCTTTCTCCAGCCCACTGAAAAACATTTATTCCACACAAACTAGAGTTGCTTTGATAAAAAAAGTAGCAAGAATGGCTTCCAGGTACCCCAGGATATCCTACAGTTTGGCATGTGAGTACTCTGATGGGGTGAGGAAGCTTAAATAATTTTGGGAAACAGAAACAATGGGACACAGGATGATTATTCCAACCACAGCATTACTGGGTGAAAGAGAAAGATGCTATGGTTGTGTGGACTTGACATGCTCTGAGAAGGCCTGCCAGATTAAACTGAGGAGGCAAAATAGATATGAGAATGCTTATTTCATGTGTCTTATAGATGCACTCTGAGACAGTTGAGTACTATCAAGATGGAGATGTCCAGAAGCAAAACTTTAGGTAGTTGAGAAACTGCAACATAATTAATTTTAATGTAAGGTCCTCCTTCCCCCACCAACCCCCCCATCCAAAACATACAAAGAGCTTTTATCTCATTTGGAAGCTCTTTGGACAAGACAGCATTTGATTAGGCAAATTAAATTTAGAATGTACGTGCCTAGAGTAGAAATTTTTTATCTAAAATCTGCCTACATAAAGGAAATCATCACAACAAGAGAAAGGCAATGCACAGAAGAGAACATGTATACCATATATAATTAATATTTAACAAATTTGAAAAATAACCTATCCGTTGACTCAATTTTGGAGACTATGTAAAGTGGTAAGGGATATGGACCATCTTCCTGTAAAGCCATGTAACAGGGGAGAAGATCGCAGAAGCACTCAGAGTCCTGCTGGGCTTATTCCTCACTTCTGCTCAAGGATGGGGGAGGTCTTTTTACCTTCAATTAACTATAAAAGAATTCTGGAGATTTCTAGCACAAAGAGCATGTATCACAAGACTTATGACACATACAATACATATGGGCAACTACAGAAACAATAAAAACATGGTAACATATATATCTTTGGAGTCTAGGCTGAAATAGTAACAGGTGGGCACTAATACCTGAGACTAACTGTGAAATACAGCTGTACCAGGGAGAAGGAAATAACCTCCCTCAGCACTGTGTGCTATACATTGCATGCTCTGAACTTTACCACAGTATTAATTGCCCTCATTTGTCAGTGTTTAACATACAAAGTGCAGAATAAAATCACTTAGGCAATTCAGTGCCAGTAATTAGCTATTTTACAATAGAAAGGATGTAAAATAATCTGGTCTCTCATTTTATGACTTGGAAAAGCATTCACTATCAATTTTGTGATAATTAATATATATTAATAATTGTGCAAGGTTCCAAAGAGTTTCAATAGATGATGTCATGTCCACAGAACAGCTTATTATCAAGAGAACAGATCTGAGATGCAAATCAGTGAGAATTTAATTATGTTAAAATAGACAGATGCTCTGCCATTCACCGGGCTGTCTATTGACAACATTCAATAAAACATAAATTGAACGCAAGTTGTTACACACAACTGTCACTTCCTCAGTCATAAAATCTGCATAAGTTGCCCCTTTCCTGTACACATGCACCTGGCTTAATAAACAAAATAACTACATACAATGAATTCCAGTTGACTTCAATCCCAGCAACTGTGCACCACAAAATGCGCTTTCTTCCATACATTTCTTTCTTATTGTTATTGTGTCATTTTCCATCTTCACTAATTTGCTTTTTGGTCTCATTCTGTTCTTTTTTAAACAGCTAGCCCCTCGAGACACACAATTATATCTAAAGCTCTCTTTTTATTTTGGAAAAATGTTTCTAGGTTTTATGGTTGTTGAGAGAAACTTTAAAATGTAAAGACTTAACAAGCCAGAAAGCAAGTAAAATAATCACCAATTTTATTTTTACTATCTCATTATTTTTAATGGATTGGCTCATATTTCCTAAAGGATTCAGAAATTTTTGACTTTCAGTGCCACATTAGGACGGCATTGAATCTAAACATGAAATTTTCTCTTCAGAGAGCAAATTTTCAAAAGGCATAGACCTGCAAGTACAAGCTCAAGAATTTGAAAGTATAAAACTCCTCAGGTTAAAAATACTTGTGTGTGCAAAGTGAACTGTACACATACTCCTAAAATGCTGAAGTATATATAAAAAAGACCTTCCTTTTTCCTTCTAAAAAAAAAAAAAAAGTCATGTTTAAGTTGATTTGATTTGACTGCACTTGGAACTATGGATAACACACACCAAAAAAATATAACTTATTTTCTTTTAAAAACAAAGGTGCAAATATCTTTAAATGTAGTGACTGAAGAGAGAGTTGCTAAAGCAAAAAAAATAATTTGATGATGAGAATATTCATTAAAACCTGACTGGTGCCACATAAATCTAAGTAACAGCGAGCTGAAAAAAATCTCTTCTGATCTTTTTCACTGTAAGATAGGCTTCTCCATGTCCACATCTCACTCAGTTGAAAATTGCCTCCATATAGGGGAATACAGCTACAGCATCTTATTTCATTCTTGCCATGACACCACAGGAAAGATTAAACAGGTTAATTCCTCCCTCCCCGGAATTGTCTGGTTTTTTTTTTCCTCTGATCTCTCCTAACCCCCAATTCCAACACTGAAAAGCATCTTAACGTAAGCAGCCCTTCTGTACTTAACTCAAAAGTAGTCAGATGTGAATCACTCTTCTAGGGTTTTCTGCAGCTTCTCTCAGCTGTTCCAACAGCATTTGGCTTTGAAAGATGTCTCAATATACATTAAGCTAGGGAAAAGTCTAGGGACTGATTATTATTAATGTGCTGTAGATGTTTTTTCCTATTCATCCTGTTTAGTTTGTCTTCATAACCTGAAAGACCGTGTAAAAGATTACCTACATAAACTAATTAGCTGTTACCAAATCTGCATTCCAAAGAGGGATCTGCTTCTTATTGAAAGCTGCAAGAACCAAGTGACTTCTCGTTTCTTTGAGCATGCTAATTTATACTGGACTTTAATCTAGAAAGTTCTTTTAAGTTCTCATCTTTTTCTTGTGATAGGTATATAAAGTGAGGCACCTCTTGTTGAAGGTGACAGGAATGCCAATAAACACAAATTAACATGCCGTGGAAAGTTGTACCAGATTTATTGTAAGATAGGAAGCATGAATGTTCAGGTTTGTATTTAATATTCAGAACAACTTTGTCTCCATAGGTTCGCACACAGAGTTTCTATTAGTACAGGCTGAGCACAGATAAGTTGGTATGGCTTTTGGATATTTCTTTTTAAACATTTTTCAGCCTGTAAAGTGTCTCCTTATAATCACCTACTGACTTTCAGCTTCAATCTATGCTTTCCTGACCCTGCTTCTGAACCAATATCCAGAGCTTCCAGCCTCTACCCTGCCTGAAGTCCTAACCAGCTGCAAACATATGCATGTGTACAGCAGACATCTCCTTTAGGACTGCCTTCTTTGTCCTTCTCTAGTATTTTGCTGAAATCAATAGCCAGTCTTAATGTGAACAGAAAACACAACATCTGAGTCAAGCTCTTCTACACCAATTTGAGGTCAATAGACAGCTTTAATTAGGATTGGAAATATGCACATTTTCTCTTTTGTGGCCAAACTATTCTCTCAGTTTCAGTGGATTAAGTCCACCAACCTAAGTCCTCACAGACCATCCTGTATGACCAAAGTTTGCACTACATGCATTAAGAGAATTCATATAACAACCATTTAGCTGAAAATTAATGTAAATTGGACAGGTTGGTGTATTATTTATATTAATTTTTTTTAGCAGAATGGATATATTTCAGTATGTAGACTTCAGCTGGCTTAGGAGAATAAACTCCACAACTGTGGAAAATAACATATTGCTGCTATGCTTTCTCCTACATAATGATGTGTAGTCTCAGCAATTTCTTGTCCTCTTTGGGAAAAACTGCAAAGTCTCAGTGTATTGTAATCTACTGTGAATTCAGCATCTGTTTATGATATTCTCAACAGAAAAAAATGTTTCTTTTCATCATCTGCAGATGCAATTATAACAGCAAGGCCTGCAAAATGTTCAGATATGAGATGTTTAAGACTAGCAAAAAAACGAGAATGAAATGCTACTTTTGTCATAAAAGAGGCCCCCTGGGTTCTTCTGTTCAGAACCCTTTAGCTTGAGCATAAACTTCATGTAACTATAATACTTTGCACCTTCCATCCAAGCCTCTCAATTCACTTTGCAAACTGGATTAAGTATTCCAACAGAGAGAAGCATTCTGCAAAATGCAAAAGCAGAAGACCCCAGAAGTCACACATACTGAGCTTTGCATGTCTACCGCTGTTTACACACAAATATGCTAGCACTGTACATACAAAATAGAAATTTAAACTTTTGAATGCTAACATGCACATTTTCAAAATAAGCATGAGAATATATTAAGATTTTGACCTGCTAATCTCAATAAGATCTGAGAGTTTGAGGGAAAGTTTTAATGCACTGTTCAGGGAGGATTCAGAGCCGTAATCCCCACAGATAAAGAAAAAAAAAAAAAAGTCCCACACTGAAAGACTTTAGGTAAATTTGTCAAAAGTACCTATATAATTAAGGACACTACAGGCTTAGATAAATGAAATTGTCACAAGTTAGTTAACCCATGAGATGATAAATATTCACTCTCCTAGCCTGCACCAAATGCAAAACAACTCGAGTTGCTTTAGCCATTCTTAATCGATTTCACGGAATCACGCAATTGTTGATGTTGGCAGGAACCTCTAGAGATCATCTGGACCTTCTCTGCTCAGAGAAGAGTTAAAGCAAATTGCCAAGGACCACGTCCATTGGGACTCTGAATATCTCCAAGGATGGAGAGTCCACAACCTCTCTAGGGCAACCTGTTCCAATTGTTCAATCACCCTTTTAGTAAAAATTTTCTTATGTTTAAATGGAATTTCCTATATTTCAGTTTGTGTCTACTGCTTCTTGTCCTTTCACTAACAACAACTGAGAAGAGTCTGGCTCAGTCTTCTTTACTTTCCTTATCAGGGATTTACACACATTGATGAAATCCCAGGCTAAATAATCCCAGCTCTCTCAGACCGCCCCTCATATTTAAGATGCTCCGGTCTCCGCATCAACTTCATTGCCCTTCACTGGACTCACTCCAGTGTGTCAATATCTCTCTCATACTAGGGAGCCCAGGACTGGATGCAGCACTCCAGATATGGTGTCACCATGGCTGAGCAGAGGGAAAGAAACACCTTCCTCAATCTGCTGGATATGATTTTCCTAATGCAGCACAGGAGGCTGTTGGAATGCTTTACCGCAAGGGCGCATTGGTGGCTCATGTTCAATTTGGTGTCCACCAGGAACCTCCAGGTCCTTTTCTGCCAAGCTGCTTTCTAGCTGGTCGGCCCCTAGCCTGTACTGGTGCAGGGGGTTATTGCTCCCCAGATGCAGGACTTGGAAGTTCCCTTTGTTGAATTCATGAGATTCATGTCAGACCATTTCTCCAGCCTCTTCAGGTCCCTCTGAATGGCAGCACAACCATTTGGTGAACCAGCCACTCCTTCCAATTTTGTGTCTGCAGTCTTGCTGGGTGCACTGCAGCCTGTCAACCAGGTCATTAATGAAGGTGTTTAACAGTATTGGCCCAATACTGACCACTGGGGTAGATGAGCAGACATGTAATATTTTCCTACTGCTGAAGTAATTTATTTCTGCCTGAGCCTTAGTCCCCCTTCATTAAGTGCCTAAAGATGACACTTTGCAGGATTTACAGAATCACCAAACAGACAGGCTAGGTCCCCAACTTCCTTTAGGATCAGCAACCTAATCTTTGTAGATACTTTGAAAAATACCTCTGGGCCCCTATCTGCATCTTTTGGCAACCAAAAACTTGGCAAAAATCTAACAGGAATCATGTTTTAAATTAAACTCCAGCTCCTAAAAAAGTCATCACATTTGCAATTTTTATTCTTACTTTGTAAATGGGCAATTAGTCATCACTGTCCTCTTAGAGGTGACAAATTGAAACAAGAAGAATCTGGGCAAAGTTTCACAAAAAATTTGAAGCTGAGCCAGGAGCTGAACCTAATCACGCTGATTTAAGCATCATTCCTTTCAGAATTAAGTTGTGGTAGAATGGCTGAAGATATATGAAAGTTATGCAGAAGGAGCATATATATCCATCCTCGCCACAAATAAAGGACAAGTTGGTTTTGATTGAAATAACGTTTGGAATTTATCTTAGGACTCCTCCTTGCTGTTAATTTTTTCCAACTCTGCCCTTCTGCCTCATGTTTCTGATACCAACATTTATGTCTGGTTCACAAGTCTACTACAAGCCAGAGTAGGAGGCTGACAGAAGGAGCAATCAGAAGAAGGTGGGCAGCAAAGCAGGAGACCTTTGCTTTGATTTTCACTTGCTTGGTACTTAGCTGATACGGTTCCAGCTAGAAAGTCCAGACCAAACAAGACACCTGAGACAGTACAGAGGGCAAGTAACTGAAGGACAGAGTTTAAAGAAGTGAATTGCTTGAAATTCTTGTGTGCAAGACAGGCAACTGTTGCACACCTCCAGCTTATGCAATCTAAGTAGATCCTAAAATAGTTTTTCTATCACTAATTAAAACTACCCAAAATTCTACTGTCAGTTTTCAGTGGGATGATTCTGCAAAGATGAATAAGTGTGAAGTTACAGGAAGCAGTGTGGTTTCTAATCAGCTGGCAGTTAGTTACTCTCAAAGACAGACGATTTACTGGAGAAGACCTCATCTCATTTCTTGCCACTCAGCAGTGGTCAAATCTAGATAACAAACTGTATAAAGGGATTAAATTTTACCATAAGGGTAGTAAAGGCTAGGGTTTAAGTAACCATTTATTGCAAAGGAATAAATGAGTTAGGGCAAAAATCTGATCCAGAATGTCCAAATGACTATAGAGCCATCCAGACAGCAGTAGTAAAATACAAAACAGAGATGAAAATACCACGATTACTTCTTTTTCTTTTTTTTTTTTTCTGTCTGCTGCATATTCTTGCTTTAGCCAGTAAATCTTAGCACACACCAATGGTTTTCCACCTGCGGCCCACAGACAGGGAAAATTCACAGTTAAGGAAAATTCATGGGTAATATCAAGGGAGACCAAGAAATGCAATTAACAAAAGCAATGTCACAGTTCCTAGGCCTAAATTCCCTCTGCAAAGATTCGTACCTCCACTGAAAACATACAAGGGTCTACAAGTGAAAAAGATTCAAAAATAGCACCCATGCTTTCCACCCAGGAAAAAGAACAATTAGATTAGAAAGCAAGCTTATGAACTGGAGAAAAACATTCAAACTCCTGGTCTGCCATGCACTCACATGATCCTTAGCAAATCAGTCACACTGTTCCTCAGTCTCTACCTACAAAACAGGGCACACACATCCTTATCTCCTCAGATCCTTGTGAGAATAGCATTAAAGATGTGCACTTCAAATGGATTACTGTCTATAGGTGTCACTAGTTAGAGGAACAGCTGCCGATTGAATTATTTCAGAAACATTCATAGAAGAAGCTACCTGCAATTATCGGTGAATTAACTGGCTTTACCACACTGTGGAAGGAATATTAGAAACAGCATCCAATCAACAGTATAGTTGTTTATGAGACAGTCATGAATAAATTAAAGATTTTTGTGAAAAAATATGAAAAACAAAAGCCAAAAGTATCCCTCAACTGTCATATATGAGATTAATCACAGCATAAGAATCAGTCGCAGTGCATTCCACTATTCAAAGAGCCTACAGGAAGCAATAGAAAAATCAATCAGCAGCTTAAAATGATTTGGGATATGCTCAGTCACAGCATAAAAGAGATTTCTTTCTGCACTTGCAAGGAAGAAAGTACTTATATGGGAATTTGTTGTTTCACTGTTTCTAGATACTGAAGAATGACATTAAAATGCCTCCCATAACTATTTATAAGTTCAAAGACAGTCAAAGCTTCCAGTATTTTAAACAGTACTCCACAGCTATTTCTGTGATACTATATATTTCCTCCTCCAGCAGAAATGCCAATGCACAAAAAGTTCAAAAGATCTATCCCACTTTGTGAATTTACCTGTCAGTATGGAAATACAGGCTCAAAAGGTGTCTAAATTGCAAGATGTTGCCGGTAGAGTTATTACAGCTAGTAACAACCAAGGATTTTGTTCCCTGATGTCCAAGATGAAACATATATCTACCCAGTGCACCATAATAAAAAATAACACTAAAAGAATAATAAATCAAGCCTGAAGAAGGTACAAATGTTTTGCAATGCACTATAAATAATGCTGAGTATTCTGAGGGCTTTGGTCAATACAGATGCTTCAAAAATGCAACTACAGTCATTGAGTCATTCCAAGCTGCTAAAGACTTAAGTATGTGTCTTAATCTCTTTGTGCAAGATTTCCTTGCCTCTTGGCTATACTGTGAAGTCAGAAATTCATATCTGAACAGGCCGCTCCAGATTCCAGAGAAGATGTTACATAGTGCAGCCTAGACCATTAAAAAATGCAAGTTGCATGTTTCACAGTGCACAGGTAGGATGACTTCCAATACCAGCAACCATGTGCTGAAACAGGCAGGGTTAATGCTGTCTTTGTCAGAGTCAAGACAGATCTGGTAAGAGTATGCAAAGATAAATATTTGTGAAGCATTCAGATACTGCAATGATAACCACAAATAATGGAAGGGTGATGACAAAAATAACCTCACTCCTAAAACATCTTTAGAAGCAACAAAAATCTCACTAGGGATTATCTTGATTTACTTAAAAATATGTGAGTGACATTACATAAAACACACAAACAAAATTAAAAACTTCAAATCTGTAAAATAAAGTACTGCAGTGTATCATATTTAGTCAGCACCTTTTAGATAAAGCCTTCTGTAACAATCTTATTTGCTCATTTGCATGGTGGCTACATTTCTGAAGTGGAATCACGTGGGCCTTCTGTAGTGAAGATTTCCTGAAGTTTGTCTTTGAAAACAGTATGCCCTATCACTGACAAATTTCTCAGAAAATGGTCTCTGCATCTTGAGCAACACTATTAGTTTCAAGCTCTATTTCAAACCACATAATATATGCTGTCTTTGGTAAGATGACAAGTCTTGGAATAACATGATTTTCTTACTAGAAAAACAGGAAGAATGTAAAAAGTCTATAAAAGCTGAAGGTAATAAAGAACTTCAAATGAAGCATCTGCAAACTCCCAAGGCTATTACAGACAATTTTGTAATTTTGATAGGGATGGTGCAACATTTTATCATTTAGGTTAGATAGCTCTCATTTTGCCTGCCAAAGCGTGACTGCTTTTAACATTACATACACAAATGAAAACACACACCTAAAAGCTGCATATTTGGTCAATCAACACTCATATTGAAACCAACAAAAACATTTGCCCATACATTTTCTCAAAATTCTTGAAATTTTAATGCATCTGGGACTCAAAAACTTCTCTGACTAAAAGATTTCAAAGGAATAAGATTGAAAAGGTTGCTAATAAATTGCTACAAATTGCCTGAATGCTGATCCACTTAGTAACACTTGTATTGTAATGCAATTCATAACCCAAATTGCATTTCAGAGTCTGCTACATTTCAGTAATGAATATAGCAATTCCTTCACAATAGGTTTATAAGAGTAAAGTTCAGCAACTTTGCTAGGGAAAAACGTATAAAGAATTCAATTTAAACAACATTTATTAGTTGCTTATAAGTTTCTTGAAAAAGTGTCTATATTTGATTTCCAAGCAAGTGTTTTTAGAAGAATTCTGCACAGCCTGGTTACGGGCACAATAATAATCCTGAAAGTCTTCAAGGAAATAGCTGATCATATGCCCCAAATATACAACTCTGCCAAAATTTCAGTCTACTACATTTTGGACAATGACAATACTCAAGAATGTTATAAGCAGGTGAAAAAAAGACCCCTAGAAATGGAAAAACACATGGTCTTTTTTTAATTAAAAGAGTCCATGTGTTCATATGCAAACAGTTGTACCTAGTCTAGGACCTACTTACCTTTTAAATACAACTATCCTCAGCACCAATTTAGGAAAGAAGAAAATCGAAAGCTCAGTAGCAATTTGCACCAAGCAAATTAGTAAGCAATTTTTTTCAAAAAGTTACTAAGTAGATAAATTGAAGGAGACATTAATAGTATACAAAACCAAGGAGAATTAGTTTCTGGCAGTAAATTATAGATTTTCTCAAGTACACGCTAACACATGTCTTCCTCTCGACCTTTGGCAAGATCATCAACCATACCTTATCCTGTTAAGTATCTTTTCCCTATTGCCTGTATTTTGTCCCAAGACAAAATATGGTAACATCCATACCCAAAGTGTCTGGGCATAGCTAACACCAGAACAATGGCAATATCTCCGACATGATATGTGAGTTATATCCATGGAGTTAAATTTATTTGCTTGGCAAACTCTTTCCTCCTTCATGTATTATCACCTTTAGCTTACAAAATTTGGTGATGATTAACAGAGCACTGCAGAGGCTAATGCTTAATGGATTTAATAGAAGGGCTTGAAGAAATGTCCACAATGCCTGAGGCTTAAGTCCTGACACAGAAACACGTACGCATACACATGCTTAAGTTTCAGCACATTGAATATTATACAGGGTGTTTTCTCCTTGTAACAATGCCTCTAGCAAGGTTCAGCTCAAGAAACCCAGAATAGAATGTGTAAAGATCCCTTGCTCAGCCGGTCTTCCTCTATCAGCTTTTAAAAAATGTTTTTAGCTCTGATCATATTTCTCAATTCTTTGCTAGAGCTACATACATTCAACCAAGAAACAGAGAGCACCAATACCACATCCTGAAAGTAACAAATCACACAAAAGCTGAGTACTGAAAACACATCTGTAATCCTTCAGTAGACTGAAATATGTTTACATGAGATTCCATTCAATAATTCTGAATAAAAAGCCTGCAACTGAGAATGAAGGACTGTTCACATGTGATTTCTCAACAAGAAGAAAGGACTGAATACTCAACTCATCTCTACTGCCATGTATAAAGCAGTATACGATTCATTATTTACATCAAGTACTCACTGGAGAAAAAAGGTTTGCACTCCAAGTTGTTAACCTTTTAGGCATGCTTGCTTTCTTTTGAAGATTTACTTTAGCTCAATGGTTATGTGGGTGACACTACTAAGTAAAAAGACTATCCAAAATCTGCAGCCTAACACTGAAAATTGGTTAGTTTTAGATTATACTTAATCATGGATTTCAAGCAAGGATGCAAATAGGGGCCAGCGCCTATATCGCAGTTAATATGATTGGAAAGAACATGATGTTCAGGAGAAGAGACAGAGCCTGTCTGCTTCAGGTAAACAGGAACTGATTAGTTTCATATAATAGCAAGAAAATTCAGTGAGCGTGGATCTGTCAGAGTATTCATGTGATGACTTAAACTGGATGATGTGCACCAACATGAAGAATTAACAGTCTAAGTCAACTACAACACAGGAAGAGATGAAAATAAAGAAATGGAAGCATAAGGCAATTTTTCTTGTTAGAATTTTACATGTGAAAAATCAAGTTGATGTAGACATCAGTAGTCAAAGGGCTTCTTGAAAACAGTGAGTCTGGAGACATTTTTGTTCTCATACAAGTAATAGAAATTAATATCTTAGTTCAATGATTCTGTAAGGTACCAAGAATTTTCTAGGAGTGTGAAAATGAAGATGATTGTTATCTCCTAGGAGACAATAATCTTCAGTAGGATTATCCTCCTGAACATATTTAGCAACTCTGTAGGGTTCAGTTGTTTTACAGGAAGAATTCAGTTTACCTGCGCTTTTAAACGTTTCCGAAGGGTAGATAACAACTGAAGCTTTCATACAGCTTTTGAAAAACCAGTAAAGTGAAATTATTGGAGAGGGAACGACACAATTTACAATTATTTCTTTTTTATAGCCTCCTGACATAACATAGTAGCAATATGTATGCCTTCTTATTTCCACAGCCAGATTTCATGCTTTAGTCTTTAGAGCCATACTGTCATCAACTCCATCACAAATCATGTAAGAATTTCTTTTTTTCAAAACAAAGTTACACATTTAAAACTCCCGACAGAAGTCTAAAGGCCAGGCATTTACATTTTCACCAGTTAGTACCTTTCCAGCAAAAAAGTCCCGTGTGTCTATTCAGCACATTCCTCATGATTTTAACATATTTTTTTACCTTTTAGAGAACAGAGGGTGAGATACACTCTTAATGGGAATATTGATGGAAACCAGTTACTAAACAGAGTCATTTTCCCCTAATACTGAAACAAACAGTTTATAATTTTTATTGCCTTGTATAATAAACACAGAATGTAACATTTCCTTCCACTGGAAATGCCCTAATGAGCCACTGTCTTCTCTGCACAAGAGCATTGCTCATATGTATCGATCTCGAAATGTGTCAGAGACTTTTGTTTCTTTGACCCAGGCTAATCTCAGGTCATCAGCCTTGACTCTGGAGAACATCCTTACAAAAATTAATCAAAGTGACAGACTTGGAAAGAGGAGGAGAAGAAACAGCAAATTTACCATTACCAATTAGAAAGAGCATTCTCTGAGGCCACTGCCTGTTACTGGGGGACCCTCTTCCTTCTCTGGACCACAAGGCCCCTGACCAGAGCAGGTGGGTGAGCAAGAAGAGGGGCAAGCGTAACAGTCTGCCAGGACTTGCACCTGCCTGTGCTGAATGGACTTATTTTTTGGATACGAGTTCAAAAAGAGGGACGGGTTTTCATACTCTTCCCTTTCAGATACCTAATTACTCACTCTATCAGTTTGAGTGTTTTCATACTCCCAGCTGATTCACATTCCTTCCCAGCTGCTTTTCCCTGAGTCAGGACCCGATTTGCTGCAGTTCACATTTTTAGGATTATCACACAGTACCTGCTTTATATGACATACTGGAGATTAAATACTCCCACCATTTGTAAGAAAGTCATTTGCCAGATGGCATCTACAGAACAAGAACCTCGGACAACTTCATAAACACCATCCCTCCGTTCTTAACTAGGTATCGAATGATTCACATGCAGAAACGCACCACAGGTGGCTCTGTGCTCCCTCACCTTGGGTCTGCTATTAAAAATTTTAAAATTTTTTTCTTAAAAGTAAGTAAAGATTAAATTTGGGATAAAGAATAGAATCATATAATAATTTAGTTTGGAAAAGGCCTCTGGAGATCATCTGATGCAAATCCCTTTGCCCCACCAAAGTAGGGCTATTTATATAATACAAAAAGAATCTATAAATCTGCAGAAGATAATCTTATACGGAGTCCCATACTATAATATCCTTCATAGCACATAGAAATTAATTGAACTTATAACAAGTGCAAACAGAATTGACGACCTGTGTTCTTTTGGTACCCGGTCACTGACCTAATCATAGGCTTTAACTAGGAAATGCATTCAGACTCCTGTGATAAGCATTAGCAACAGTCTTCCCAAATATGAATGGTTTCCTGCCTCACACATGGTCTAAGTTCCAAGTATCCCACAGACAGAAGGAATGAACAGTTATAATAAAAGAACAAGTATTTTACTTTGTCTTCCTTCTTGCAAAAGGCAAAGAGGAAGCTTCGTTCAGTGACACCATAGCACAGCTAAAGTAACCAAGAAGCTGTGTCGTCCCACTTTTCCACATACAGACAGCAGCAGCCAAATGCAAAAGATATTTAATTAAAACTCTCAAGTTAGTTCTTTAAGTTTGGAGTGCTTCCACTGAAATACATTCTCTCACATAAAAAGAAAATTATAATCAGCCAGCATTGTGGGACCCACTGACAAGAGGATCAACAGGCTTTCTGATACTGCTTGCAGATTTTATTAGTACTCTATAAAAAATACTATTTTGAAATTATTTTAATGACAGCAATACAGCAAAGTCAAAATACAAAGCGATGGACAAGCTGGTTTTGAAAAACCCATAACTCCATCATTTATTGAGATAATTTTAATTCAATGCTATGAAACCAATAAGATTAATATAAAGATCAAATGCCAGGTACAGTCCAGATCATCCATTCCTTCTAGTGCAAATAAATTAAACCAGATTCAAAATAGAGATTAGGATCAGATTATAGTTCATGAGTTCACTGCAAATAGTTTTTGTCATTTGTGCCTACAAACCATAGCTATTACACCACCAGCAATATTCATAAAACTGGTTATAAACAATTTCAGAGGGAACCCTGTGGAAAGCTGCACTGCTAGAGCTGTCTGGGCCACCTCTTCAGCTGCATTTTCTGCGGATACGTGCCAAGTACAACATTTTGAAAAAAGATGAAACTCTCTAGATTCATCCAGGGACAAAAGCTCTCTCTATGGCAAAACAGATTTAATAACTACTTTGAAGAAAGCTCTTGAGGAAGTTAGAGAAGCCACTAGTGTCTTATAAGTAGCAATTCCAATGACTCAATTCCAGCACCATGCTGTGGTGCCCTTTATTTCCTCCATTTAACACAAAGCCTGCATCACAGTATTAGCAGGCAGATAATAGTTACATTAAGTGGGCTTAGACGGGAGGACAGTAAAAAGAAACAGATTATTTGTGCTCCTCTTGCTTGCACCAGTACCTGGAGCCTTCCTCACTCAGCTCCTTCAGGAAGGGTATGCAGAAGACAAGGCTACAGCTGTACCCAAAATCCATGCCAGGCAGCTGGTAACAGAGGGATGAGATTGCCTGGTGCCAGCACAGAACTGTCTTTCAGCATGCCTCATGAACACAGGGGCTGCACGCAGCTATGAGCAACTATGACTTCAACCTTTCTATCAACAATTAGGACCCAGTCCTGCTTCTATATGAATGTAGAAGTCCACCTACATTTGCCAAATGGAGGACATAGGATCATATGTGCTTCGAACTGGTTTAAAAGATACTGCAACAAAAATACAAGTACATTCTCCTGGCAAAGATATATCAGACACATGGGAGCTACTAGCTCAAAGAAGGGCATATTAAAAATTACCAGGACAGAATTAGGAGGAATGAGGCACCTGGCCTTCCAGGTGTAGCAGATTCCCAGGAGACATCCCTTCACACCTGAGTCTTTTAGGAAGAGCATGCTGAATTTGTAACATATGTAAGGCTGAAGAGCCACACCATATGATGTGCCAAGGCACCCAATTAGTTTCAGAAGGTGCATAGACATATATAGGGGAGAAAAAAGAACAAAAACAAAACCCAGAACTCTTTACATTTTAATTTATTATTTTCCTCCAAAATTAACTTTAATCTTTGTCAAGGGGGGAAACGTTCCTAGAGTAGATTTTAAAACTACAGGATTTTGGCATTCTCCTTCAGGGTTTTTTCAGCTGCTAGATACCATCATGAACAGCTGCTCCCAGTCACAGTATACTTACCACTGCCAGACTGCATACCGAGAGCTGGAAATCTACTGTAATAAGAGGATTGTATAGAGTAAAACTCCACAGGCTACTTTTAAGGCTGATATAGTACTCTAGAGGTTAAGCATTTAATTCCAGTTTTTACTGGAATTTTACAATTTTACAGGAAGTTTTACTTCTATGTTTGATTATGTGATAGACCTTTAGTCTCAAAAAGAAGGGTTGCGAGCTCTATGCAACTTGTCAATATTTAGTATCTTACACGTGCTATGGGTAAAATAACATGGCAGCACGAATCCTGCAAAATTTTGCAAATAATGTGACTTTTCAGCTGAAATCTTCATACTTATTTACATCCTTATGTACATTTAGGAAAGCATGATGGATAACGTGATTAACTGCAAATAAGTGCATGTTGTTGAGATATGACCATCCAATAGTTAGAACCTTTAAAATTCCCATATTAATGTTTCTACAGTTGCTGAATCTTCATCCTAACTGGTCTTTTTAAAAGATTTCACGCTAGAAAAATTAAATGCCTCACTTCACTGAGTCTTTTCACTCATTTAAGCAGTAAAAGAAGTTCATTATACAAGGTAGATCATACATGCTTAAAAGCTTAATGCTCTAGATTATGACTTTTAATAGGAGAGATATATATATGTTCAGCTAATGTATCCCTGCAGAAAAATGTTATGCCTCAGAATACAATGCCTTTTGCAGGCAGCAGCTGGATACAATATAACCATATAGAGTGCATGGAGATGCAGGGTTATAGGATTACTGCAAGTCATATTTGTACAATATAGTTCTGGAGTTTAAGACAATCAATTTTCACTGTTTACTACCCATTTGAACTTTATAGCTCAACAGGAACTCCAGGTTCATTTGTAGTCCAGAAACTGCCAAAGACTGGACACAAGATGGTTTTGAGCTTTAGCAAATCACAGCAAGGCTTCTATTGAAAATGAGCTCATAGGAGAACTTGCAAAGAAACCTTTAACCATTACAATTATTGGATGGTCCTGACCAGACACCATCCCTCCTCCCTTGTGAAAAAGTCTAGGGAACTTGGTCCTGATGTAGCACGACTTCATATAGCTGCATATGTCTCATACAACTGTCAAACATAAGAGATCTACCTCCCTGAAGACCCAATAGTGCAGTTGGAAAAAATATAAAGACTACAAAAGATAACACAAAGACTGGGAGATAAAATATAAATTGCACAAGCACATGTCAATTACCTGCCCACTTTAACAGAATTATTACTTATTAAAAATACATTATTATAAAACAAATCATACCAGGGAAACAAAGGCAGTGATGCCAGTTACACGCATAATAACTCCAAAGCCAGCCAACTCTGTTTCACCTTCCCTCAAAATAAGTACATAGGACAAGTTGCAAGTGTAAGATGGTACAATTAGAGCCACGTGCTGTGCTGGTATTCAGATTTCATAACTGCTGTGAGACTGCTCTAACTTGAGTGGAAGTCTTCTGAAATCCACACGTTAACCACTACTAAATGCAAATAATAGTGAAAGTGCACTGCCATGATGAATTAATTATAACACAGCTACAGTTCCCAAGCTTCATGTGCTGTAGCTCTTGATTGCTCACATGAATTTCAAGCTCTCTGTGCTACAATTTCTGTGGCAGACTTTTAGGAAAGATTAGGTAGTCAAAGTCCACAGGAGAACTGTTTTTTTTTTCCCCTCTAAGCCTTTAATCACAAACACACTCTAAAAAAATTCAGTGCTACAGATATGCGAATGTATAAGCAGAGAAACTTTCAAGGTATAGTATATGTTTATAATCTCACTTCATCATGTCTAACACCTTTGCCTCTTACAAACCCTTGGCTGAGCTCATCCCATGGCATATTTCATGAGGGCTGACGATGTCATTAGTCTTTTCCTTCTCTCTATTTCTGACATTTTTCATTATCTGTGTTCTCTCTTCTTCTGTCTGACCTCAGCACTTTTCACCTAAACAGCTCGCTCTATTCTCCTGAAATGAGTATTTCTCTGTAAGTATACTTAATCCCTGATGGTATTTGGAAGAGGGAGATGTGGTGAAACTCATAATAGGATTGCGAATTTTGTCAACAACTTTTTTTTTTTTTTTTTTTTTTTTTTTTTTTAAATCTGTGCGAAGTAAAACTGATAGGGAGTATTTCCCATCTGGGAGTTCTGTGGCTTGCCTGCAGCTGTGCACACTGACTGGTGCTACCTCTGGGCTCTCCCATTTCATAGAACCATAGAATATTTTGGGTTGGAAGGGACCTTTAAAGGTCATCTAGTCCAACCCCTCTGCAATAAGCAGGGACATCTTCAACTAGATCAGATTGCTCAGAGCCCCGTCCAACCTGACCGTGAATGTTTCCAGGGATGGGGCATCTACCATCTCTCTGGGTAACTGGTTCCAGTGTTTCACCCCCCTCATTGTAAAAAATTACTTCCTTATATCTAGTCTAAATCTACCCTCCTTTAGTTTAAAACCACTATCCCTTGTCCTATCACAACAGGCCCTGCTAAAAAGTTTGTTCTCATCTTTCTTAAAAGCCTCCTTTAAGTCCTGAAAGGCTGCAATAAGGTCTTCCTGGAGCCTTCTCTTCTCCATGCTGAACCACCCCAACATTCTCAGCCTTTCTTCATAGGAGAGGAGTTCCATCCCTCTGACCATTTTTGTGGCCCCCTCTGGACCCGCTTCAAGAGGTCCATGTCTTTCCTGCACTGAGGGCCCAGAGCTGGACGCAGTACTGCGGCGGGGTCTCACCAGAGCGGAGCAGAGGGGCAGAATCACCTCCTTCGACCTGCTGGCCATACTTCTTTTGATGCAGCCTGGGACACGATTAGACTTCTGGGCTGTGAGCACATATTGTTGGCTCATGTCCAGCTTTTTTACCCACCAGTACCCCCAAGTCCTTATTGGCAAGGCTGCTTTCAATCCCTTCATCCCCTAGCCTGTATTGATACTGGGGGTTGCCCCGACGCAGGTGCAGGACCCCGCACTTGGCCTTGTTGAACCTCATGAGGTTCACACAGGCCCACTTCTCAAGCTTCTCCAGGTCCCTCTGGATGGCATCCCATCCCTCAGGTGTATCAACCACACCACTCAGCTTGGTGTCATCTCCAAACTTGCTGAGGGTGCACTCGACCCCACTGTCTATGTCACTGATGAAGATATTAAATAGTACTGGTCCCAGTATGGACCCCTGAGGGACACCACTTGTACCGATCTCCACCTGGACGTTGAGCCGCTGACCGCTACCCTCTGGATGCGACCATCCAGCCAATTCCTCATCCACCAAACAGTCTACCTATCAAATCCATCTCTCTCCAATTTAGAGGAAAGGATGTTGTGGGGGACCGTGTCAAAGGCCTTACAGAAGTCCAGATAGATGACATCCATAGCTCTTCCCTTGTCCACTGATGTAGTCACTCCATTTCTAAATAGTCAAGATGTTTCATGATTATATTTCCCTATCATTCACACGATATGATTATGAGCTTCATTTGCCACTTGGAACCAAGCTTAGTCTAAAGTTAGAAATTTCAAATCAGTCATGGTTTTGTGCTGACTGAATATAAACTTCAGGCTGATTTTCAATGTTTATTTTTAATGGATTCTGAATGCTTCCACTAATTCAGGAACTCAACTGATTACAAGAGAAGGAGGACTTATTTTGCTAAGTGTAATTCCTGCTTATGGGATTTACTGAGTACCCCTTATAGCTGGAGAAGGCAATAGGATTGTGAGCATTTAACATCTTACAAGGTCAGGCCATAACCACCGTCTAACTTCCAACAAGTTAATGCTCTAAGGGCAGATAACAAAGGCTAGCCAGTGTCACATCTCTAACTACAGACAGGGCATTATAGTTAGTATTTAAATGTGTGAGATTTAGTCTTTATATATGTTAAAGTAGATTGTTACATTTAGATCTTAGACAAGCTTTTATCTTAATACAAGTGTCACATGTAGCTACAACTAGAATCCAGGATATAGTTCTGGTTTTATAATTGCATTACTCAGACCTTAATAAAAGTGAAGAGGATATGCAAAACTACCTACTCCTGCTGTGAGCTACCAACAGCTTGGCTTTAAGAAATAAAGAACATGCTGTATTCATGTTCTCATGGGCTTGTAACATAGCAATACCAACATGGATGGGCAGCAAATATAACTTGTAATATTTTAAACTGGCTTCTAGCCATTTTGATAATTGCTAGTTTTACAGCACAAAAGCTAATAACTGTTCTGGATTTCTCTGAGCAAAATGGCATTTTTTTCAATAGCTTATTTCACAGCAAAAAATCCCAGCAACCTAGATGGGACAAAGTACCTGTATGATTTTTGCTGCTGTTCACTCTTATTTCAATAGTTTTATATATTAAAGAAGTAAAAGACTACAGACATTATTACTGCAAGAAGTTTAAGTATAGTCTCATCTTTGACTTCACATTAATAGCCAAAACTAGTTTGGAAAACAGGACTACGGAAGAATATTTTCTCTGTAAAGTGGTGAGGGACAACTGTGCTTTTTCATTATCCTTTGTGCCACATTCCCTTATTTCTTTCGATTTGTCTTTCACACTGCTATCCTCTTAGCCAGTATGCTGTTATATGGCCTCTAGCCTTGGTTCACAATTCTGAACAACTTTCAAGAAGTTAATACTCCTTTATAGAAGTGTTTCCTCACATCCACCCACCCACCAGGACCCCAGGGAGAAAAACATCAAACTCTCAGAAGCTGTTCTGTTCTACTACAGAGATGACAACCGCATTGCAAAGATTTCCTGTTGAGCGCTGAGCCTTGCCATAAAATTCAGAAATTCCTTTACATGCCTCTAGTCCTGCTGGTTTTATTCCACTTGCTGCTAACATTAGGTAGTTCTTGCAAAATGAACAATCAAGAAAGGAGATATGATTTTTTTTTTTTCCTTTGGAATGCATCCATGGAAATAGCAAGACCAACAAAGAAAAAAAGGTATGTCTAATGCAGCAAGCTCTAAAGTAGCATTGTAAAAAACCCAACAAAACAAAAAAATCCTATTGATTGAACATATATAACTTGGTTTTAAATGTCCTCATTTCTTTTCACTGGGAGGGACTGACCGATGTGACTGAGAGTTACATGCTATTTTTATAAACATCCAATGAACGTACATTTTTCAGGAAAAATATAGCACATATGAACTGGCTGGCTGATGTCTGCAGTAGCACATCAAATAAATGTGCAATAAAGGTAAAAGTTTGGATAGGGTCAAGCCTGTCTAGCCATCTTGTTTTCACAGACCCATATTCATTAACACTATGAATTCAGGTATACCTCAGAACAAAACACTGAGTTTCATAACTTGCATAACTGAATCACAGGCTGAGGCCTGAGGAATAATATAACATTTGCTTTTTGAATAAAAAAAATATTTCTCTCTCAAAGACACTAATGTACCTTAGTTACTCCTGTGTTCAGTTTTTATAAAAAGGAAAGATAATATTAGAAATGTCAGCACTGCATTCAAGGAATATGTAATCTCTCAGTGTGCATCTACCTGCTCAGGTGAGCTTCACTGAGACACGAATACAGTCAACCCATGACAGCTAGCTGTTGTATTAGTTTGTTAAAAAAAGTTTTGTCACATGATTCATATGTGCCATAAAGCAAATTTCCGTATTTGTTTTAACATAAAAATTATGTCATGGAAGTATTTAGAAGATGAATCAGTAAGAGAATCTTTTTATAGATTCCTAAATGTAGGAAGCTTGCTGGTTTTGCAACATGCAAGTATCCTGCTGAGAGAGAACAAAAATGCAGAACTCAAGTTGGGACAGAATTTCTTAGCCAATGTGTCATTCACTGAAAAAAAAAACCAAAAAAACAGAAGAGTCAGCATGGTATATTTACCCAATAGATAAGAAATCAGCTGCTTAGTTTGAAAATTTGTTGAGAATTTTTGATCCTTACTTTGAAATGGCATTCTGTTCAAAACTGACATGCACTTATTCAAAAATAAAGCTAGAAACCTAGGAACATGGATTCACGTGAATGTCCAGTCCCTTACAATAGGTTGCTTTCATTTCTGTATGCAGAGGTCCATCTTAAAATTAATTTTTTCCCATTACTTCTTTTAGACAGCTTCAGAAACTTTTCATTTCCAACCTACATCTACACACTATCCATCTTTTATTCTGCTAAAAAGACAACCTTTAATTTTTTTAATTTTTTTTTTTTTTAAATAAAAGCTTTCATCTCCTTGATTGGCCCTTTTGTGCATCTTTTAGTGTCAATCGTCCCTTCTCAAATGTGACTACTATGGTATTTAGATAAGGACCTAGAAGTGTTTGTACAATAGAAACATTTCCTGTCTTGAACTGAAATACATATGAACAGTTCACAGCTGCATAACATTATTAGTTTGCAGTAGTCCTGTGACTGACTGGTGGTTTTTCTTACTGGTTATTTCCAAATGATAGACTCCCAGATGACAGCAGAAGTTCCTCGTTATTAGAAGGACCTTTCATCTTGGTTCTATTATTCTGATAAGCCTCTGTATTAATTATGCCTTCAAGACTTGTATCATCCATAGGTTTATTAGCATCCTCAGCTTTTGGTGCCAGTCTTCAGTGAAAATATTTAGAGACACCAGTCCCAGGTGTTCAGCTACTGATTTCCTTCTGACCTATATTTTTTCTGTCACCTCAGTAACTATATAGAAGATTTGGAGTTAATAAAACATTCAATTTCATTCAAAGTTAAATAGTTTCATAATTTTGCATTGCATTGATAGTCACTTAAACAACAAGAGTTTTTTCATTGTGATTTTTCCAGAAGACAACTACTCACATGCCAGAAGAGGCAGATGCAATCTGGATATGAACAGAACATTCACAAGGGTATTCCCATAGCATGTAGAATGCTGCTGGTGCTAACTGAGCAGAGGTCCCAGCCGTTCTCCTGCTAAATCTATGTTTGGACATTAGTTTATTCAGATCATCCTGTAAGGTGCTCAGTATTCCAGACCAATTACTTATCTTTTTCTAAATAATGATATCAGTATATACACAAGTTAAGAGAAACGTCAACATCGTACAATAGCTACTGCAACATAACATACATTCCTAAGAAGCCACAGCTGTACTTTATTGGTACAGTGTAATTCTAACTCCGCAGTTTCACTGGAGAATATTTCACATCCTTCTTCACGAACACGTCCTATTGTTTCTAGGTATGCTATTCAGTATAACAAACAGAACAGTGGGCAACGTACATCAGGACAAAGCTCCTGTTAGTCAAAAAGTGAAATGGAAATAACTAAGTTTAGTTCTGTAACAGTGTTTCTGACTCACTGAACATGTAATTCTCAGAGGATGAATTTAAAATGTTGATATATTTATTGTAAAGTAAAATTAAGGGTCAAAACCTAGCCCTCATTACTATTTTATAAATTATTTCCTAGGAGGGTTTATAGAAATCATAATTTGAAACAGATAGCAAGTGATTATCTGAAATTCAACCATTACATAAAATAGAACACTACTGTGATAGCAGGCACTCTGCTACCTTTTGGGCTATACTATAAAGAGTAGGAAAGTAGCAGCAAAAAAAAAGGAGGGCCAGCAGAGAATCCTAAGGCCACTGAAGGGATATGCAGAATAGAACTGAAAATTCATTAAATCCTCTCTGCACAATATCACACCTGACCTAAAGTATGGACCCAGGAGAAGAAAGGTAGCAGCTTTCCAAAATAAAACATTCCCCTCCAGATCAAGTAATGCTACTTGAACAGGCTGCTGAAGCCACTGCCTGTGGGAGTATTCTGCACCATCTACTCCCACCGGAGAAGTGAGGCACAGACATGATGAAGCGAACAGCAGAATGGTTTTTGTGGATGCATCTCATGAGGCAGGAGTAGGGAGCAAGTCAGTCTTTCAACTGGAGCTTGCTTTTTCTCTGAACTGAGAGGTCAGGTAGTCAACATGGGAGTCTCACATAAGAGCAGCACTAGAGAGCTTCACAAGCAGAATATTACAAATTCCATGAACTGACTTTTTTAATTATAAATATACATATATTTGAGGATATTCCCTGTGAGATACAAGTGATGTACTAAACAAAGAAATTTTGTGATAACAGTTATATATGAGGTCAACCTAGGTGAGCACATGGAATATTATAACCTTAAAAGCTATGAATCTCTAGGAATTACTACATCACATGGTCTCACACAGCCCAGAAATTTAAAGCTACTTTCTTAATGGTATAAAAACACCTTACTGCAAAACCTTGCAAAGAAAGTCCTCCTTTTCTTAGCTACTATAGCATTTGTAACAATTTAAATTCATCTATAATTTGCCGATGTGATGATATCCATAATACTTCTCATTAGACTTAAATAGCTAACTTGAAATAGTCAGAAACAAGTCACACTTTGCAATAGGAGCCTGTATTTTGTTCTTACTCCTCTTTTACACACAAACCCAATTGTGCACATAGCCTTTGATTCACAATTCAACAAGGAAACTTCAGACTGAAATTTCAAAATGCTGCACAAAATACAAGCACTTGCTTGTATTCACTGCATGTGTCTCTTATCTACATTTAATCTCAAAAAGCTCACTTTTGCACAGAAGACAATATCTCATTTTTATTAACAATTGATTTCCAGCTATCTATATGTGTGGAAACTAACATGCATATTTTTACATTTGCAAGCAGATCTTGAAGAGGGTTTCTAAAACCTCACTTACAGCCTCTGATGCTGCCAGGATGCTTACAGAGTGCAAAAATAAATAAAAAAGCCCGTATGCAGAAATAATACACGGTTAATAATGTTGTTGAATTCTCACTCTTGAAGAGTAGAATTTAAACTATCTTGTCACAGGCAATAAAGAAAGAAAAGGTCAGCATTTGACATAAATGCCAACACCAAAAAAACCCCTTTGGAGAAAATAGCAACGGCCTCAGCAGGCACAGAAGGAGTTATTCCTCTACTTGTGAGAGCACAGGGGCATGAAAGAAATAGGGGTTTTTTTTCAACACTTTCAGGATAACACAGTAACATTTGAAAGGAGATCGTCTTTCATGTACTAGGAAATAAGAACAAGTTCTCAGTCTACCTTAGCGAAACTGTCTTCAACCATTGGCACTGTTACTGACCAAAGAAACTTATTCTATTAATGAAATGAGACAAAATGTGTGAAAAACTCAAGCATAGTTAATAAGAGGACAGTGCAATTCAGAAAGGAGTGTGTGAAAATAGCTCCAAGTTATTCTTTCCACTTCACTGACCAGGAATCAACCACTTGAATTTTTTATTGGCTGCTAATGACTCCAAGGGCACTTTATGTTATAGGTGTGAACAGGAGAGGGAAAAAGAAAATCCTGGCCATGCTGTGTACACTCTTAGATCAGCCTTTATAGATCAACCACAGCTTGGCAGGGTTTCAAACAAGGCAGCTCGTATGTGGCCCAGGTTAACACCCTCCCTTACAGGAAAGCACCAGTATTTTCCAATTCTACCAGGCATCTTACATAATTATAGGTAATTCTCCCTTACCCTGACCATGCAGTAGCTACACCATGCCAATACCACAGGCTGCCTCACCCTGGAAATCCTCATTTCCTCATCTCTGCCGGATGCTCTCTGGCACTGATCCCTCAGGACCAACACACACATTTCTCAGTTCATTTTTCTATTCATGAACATCTCTCCATAGGAAGGAATGATTTGATTCACTCTCTTTACAAATATGAAAGTTTAATTAGTTAATAAGCATGTTTCTTAGAGCCTGAGATTTTGGCACTTGTTCTGGTGTGTTATCCTACCTCAGTACCTCCCCTGTAGCAAACTTTGGGTTGAAGCACATGTCACTGGGCCTCTCACTGCTATCACCATCTGCAACAGCTTCTTTTTTCCTCAATTATGCTCATGCTATCTGGGCTGAAAAAAATCTTCCAGTCCTTGCCAGTCTAAGCATATGCCTACCTATTTATTCACATAATTTTTATCGAGCTGAGTTGACAATGCCATCTTTCACATCATTTCACTGGGGTTTCATTAACGTGAAATGACTGAAGCTTAACGGGAAATAGGCAAGTTTGGATCAAGACTTCCTTATTTACAAGTTTTTCAGAGTGAAATGGAGCAGCACTGTGTTTCAGTGAATAAAAAATTCAGAGTGCTGCCTGATAGACTTATTTCAGACAGTCAGAGCATTGTCACAAGAAAATCTATCTAAGGCCACTCTACTCTCTTCCTAAACCCATCAGGAGACAATATAGTGAATTACTGCTGGACTATACCAACAGCAACTTAATATTTCTTTTCACGTGGTGGGTTAGTTGTTCTCCTCAGTTAGTAGAAAGCAAAGACAAGATACATATAGATACATAAATTTGAAACTCCACCGCTTATCCTCTGCTCCCAGGCCTGACACCTATCTCACCCACGCTGGGTTGCCAGAAATACCCATACTTCCCTCCACGTGTTTGTCAGCTACATCCCAGTCCATTACTCAGTACGAATGGCAAACACAAGCAAGCTGCTGCACCTCTTTCCCTCACATACCAGCTTGTTAACTCTCTGACAATAAGCACATTTACTGAGGCTGTCTGCAAGCAATTCAGAAAGTGGTTAACTCATCCCTGCTCTTTCACTTGATCAAGATTTATTTTGATGTTCAAGAACAGTCTGTGCTAAATGAACATGTTCTTGTGGAAGGGGACACAAGCAGAGCATAGCACTGGACTACAAGATTAATACAGATTTTTTTTTTTATAGAACCTCTGAGGAGAAATATTTCTGACAATAGCTGTCATGCTATTGTCAGGCAACTTAACTTCCACAGCGTTAGGTTACTATGCCCTGAACTATGGGGAAGATTTAGTTTAGCTTTAACTCCATAGGACAGATTGGCCCTAGATTTGACATCCCAGCTGAAGAGGCAGAATCCACTAATTTGTGCGACAGTACATTCAAGGGATTTTCTATGTACCAAAAGCCAATTTTGAAATACAAGCAGTATCATTTACATCCCAAGAAATTAAGTGCTAAAGCAGCTTCACAGCAAGCATAATTGATGATTTACCAATTCTTTGCATATAAAATCTCAAGTAAGATGGCTTGAGAATCAAGAACCTCTCTGTAAGAGGCATTTACGCTTACCAGCTTCTTTTTACTACCTGGTCACAGATATATGCTGCAGGTACTCAGAGAGTTTTTATTAAGCAAAATTACTACCCTACCAGCCAAACTAAGCTGGTTTAAATAGTTGCTATAACAAGTGTGGACTCACCACCTTTTTAGTTATACTGCAGACATCCCCAAACTGATAGTAAATATCTGAATTTTGAAATACTGTTGAATTACAGAAAAAAAAATAGACCTTACTTCTCTAATGAGGAACCCGACAACCTAAGCACGCGTGGACTGCAAAACTTACTTTATAAACATTATTATTATAATACAATGTTAAAGCATACATTTTAAAAGTCTGTGTAAACTGAGTGAATAAATACATCTTTTTCTTTAATAGATGCTTGTTACTTTATAAGCATGCAAAAATAAGTAAAGGATGTAAACAATAAATTTATGAAAAACAGTGCTTTTGCATTACAGTAACAATATAGGAGAGGGTGAATGCTTGTTTAAACAGACCAATACAGAGCATATCTGATATCAGTGATGTGCTGGCTATTAGAAATAGAGATATTGCATTCAGCTCCTTGTAGAACTGGTCAAATGCTAATCACTGTCACTGATGTAAAATGAAATTAAATCCACTAAAGCCAAAAAGAATACAGAATACTTGAAAACGTATACAAAAGAGCAGATTTATACAAATGTAACTGATGTGGCCTGTTATGCTAAAAAAATTATCTTAAAAGGTAGAAGAATGAGCTTTTAATTGTCCAAGACAGCTGAACTTCTGATGAGGTCTAGAAATAATTATCTAGTAGTGTATCTACATTTTTTTCATTTTTGTAATTACAACATCTTTGCAATATTAGAGTAGAAAAGTCCATTCTCCATACTAATAGTACACATCAAGGAATTAGGAATATCTTTTAAGAGCACACTCATAATAACTCAATTTTAAGAACTTGCTTCCTGAAGGTTTCCAAACTGTGTGATAAATGAGGGGCTAAGTGAAGAGACAGTAGCATAATCGTCTCTAAATGGGCTTATACGATGCTGTTAATACTGCTTTTGCGGCATTAACGTACTTCAGTACTTCAGATGAGATCATTCCAAAGCTGAAACTGTGTGCAGAGGCCATCTCCAGGTCAGGGACATGAAGTTATTTTGCAGTCACACTGTTATTCCACTGCCTCATCTACTATTGCTATTGTCTGATAAATGGCAACCTGCTATTTTTAGGAATAAAAATAAGGGGGTAAACTTATTCTACTATACTGTATTAAAAATAGAGTTTTATTCTAGCAAGTAAGTACACTAAGATTCAGAAACCTTTGTTACCAAGAACACACAGCCCAAGAGACACAGGATGATTTTTGGGTCAAGGATACAGCATAAAGCCCCTTTATTACCAAAGTGCTGTAACAGTTCTACTTTAGTCTCCATTCACTGTAGAAAGGACTCGCATCTTAAGGTTGTAGCAGAAAAATGACATCATAAATTCAAGGGTATCAAATGTTTATATTATGCTGGGAATCAAATGTTTGTATTGTGAAAAGTGCTAAATCTATCCTAGCAGCATTCTGAATGGTGGCTGGAGAGAACTTAAATAGGTCAAGAAAGTAAGTCCTAAAATTATTTTTCAATCATAAACTATCTTGTTCTATTGCTTTCAAACCTACCATCTAGTATGATATGTTTTCATTATTTAACACGTACAGCTCTAATCACAGGCCTGATGAGAAAGTAACAACAATCTGCTTCAAAACAAATCCAGATCATAATCCTCCATCTACCTCTTTTTACTTTTTTTGTTCCGTTCATTCTCTGCCTCACCATCTTTCTACCTTTTTACGTAGTAGAATCACATATATTGTTATGTCAGGATTAACTATATTTTAGCATTTCATGTTAAGAAAAATTTCCATTCTTTTTGCATAGCATTTGAGCAAGGCGTTTAATAAAAGAGCCAAAGAAAAACAAAAATCCTAAACAGAATTAAATCTTTTCCTGTAATTATTATACACAAATCGTGAAAGAATCTATATGAAAGAATTAAACTGAAGGCATGGATTTTGATCACATAATGTTTACCCCAGATTTATAGAACTCAAATCCTGAGATTTTCATCCTAATCTTCAATAAGTTAATACTGACGAGAATACATTACAAACTGTCTTCTGTGTCCAAGCTGTCTTCCATCATAAACAAAATCAGAACAATCAGAATAACAGTCATTTTAGGAAGTAATACAAGTTGAAAATGGTTCTGCAATTAGGCATCTAGCAAGAGACATATAACAATTCATTTATTTGAATACATATCTTATTATTCAAAACAGTATGCAGAATTTTATCTGACTCTGAAGTAAGAGGGCATCTGAACAGTTGACCTTATTCAACATAATTCCACCTTTCCTAAATAATACCACCTTCCTTAAAGGCTTTCAAAACAAGAGTAAAACCATCCCTACAGTGACAATAAGCAAGACTCTTAATCTGGTAATGTAAAAGCCAGAGGAAACAACAGACAACCGCTATGTCCATGCAGCAGTTTTGATAAAAAATTCTGTTATATTCTCTACAGGTGTGCCAGTTCTTTTCTGTGCAGAAAACCACAGTTTCAGGGCTTAAATGATCTTAAGGCTCTCACAGAATGGTAACTATAGGATACGATCTGATTAGTATGTAAGCAGAGCATTCTTTTAGCTCTATGAGATTTTTTTTTCTTTTCAATTATGTTTGTTTCTTTGACTCTTTTTCTCATTCTAAATGGCTGATGAGTCTTTGCACAATCTAGAGAAAGTATCCACAAACAAGAAGATTGGGCTAATGGGATCTAACTCCTTTTTTGGCTACACAGGCGTATGACTGTGAAGTGAATGATTTTATAATGATATCTGGAACAAGAAGAACAAAGTACTTAAGCTTTCAAGCACTGGAAAAAATACACATTTCTTCTATGTTCCAGACAGGGAGAGCACAGATTATACCATTTTAACATCAGAACCTGCATCACTTTCTTTTTTAAAAGAACTTGCATCATATTCCAGGCAGAGTTATACTTCTAGTTGTCTTTTATGCATAGTTAAAAGTATTGTCATACACTTTTCACAGTCTCATTGGTCCCAGGTGAAGAAGTAATAAGAGAGGGAACCAAAACACAGACTGATCTCTCCACAGAGATCATCCACTTTTTTTCTCTGCGAAAGCTGGAGTCTGAGACTGAAGACAGACTGCTACTAGGTACTTGGACATCACCTTTTATGTAAGGCCAAAATACTTCCATGTTGCCACAGCTAAGTGCATTTTTTTTTTTTTTTTGAGAAACATTAGCGATACCAAGACATAACAGTAAATGCATAACAGTTTAAGCCATGCCATGACTCACTCCACACTTTGCTCTGGTCAACACTGCCTTTGCTATATTAATATATCAATAAATTAATGTTTCAGCTCTCAGGACACCACAGGCAAGAGTACAGAAACCTCTGACAGCAACATAGAGGCAAAGATAATGCAAAAGCAGATCCAAGTAAACCCGTCAAAATCAAAATTCCCAACATCTATAAACATTTGTGACAAGCATGCAAAAAGTTAAATCCTCGTCTCAAGCTTTGTAGCTCAAGCTGTTTTCTGAGGTTAAGTAAGAGCTATTAATTTCACCGAAGGTTACCCTACCACTACACCTATGAAACATTTTATATAAGACAGGCTCAGAAACAGTTGTCTTTTAATCATCAGTTAGCACAGAATAACGTTCTATGTTCTGAATTTCCTAAGAAGACTATTCTCTATTCTTGCTCTTTGATAAGCCTCTGATTTTTCCACATAAAACCCCCACCTCTCAGTTTTTCATTGTTTTTCCTAAACAATTCTTTTTTAAAAAAGCACAAGCTACATATATATTTTCTAACCATCCTGTTCACTCAACTTACCATCAATTCCATGTTTAGTCCAGCTGTGACACTACATCTTGAACAGCATTAGCACTAATACAAAAGTTCTACACATCCACAGATTGCTTATAATCCAAATTGATTTCAGCTGTATTAAATGGTTTACTCAACATTCTGGATTAACATTCTCTGTCTGGGGGGAGGGTGTACAAGAATTGAAATATAATTTCAATTTCTACCCTCAAAAATAACAAAAAATTCTAGATTTTTAAAGAGAGAACATTTAATAATTAAATAATTCTTAGATACAGTTTTTAAATCAAATGCTAAAATCTTTACTGTCTGTTTTAACTCAAAATTCTCAACAATCAAACGTCTAGCCCTCAAATTACTCGGGAAATGAACTAAAGTTACCTAAAGGCGGGGGGGGGGGGGGGTGTGTGCAAATGACAGGCCAATGCTTCATGTCTGCATACATCTTTAACTAATTCTTAAGGCATATTAAGAACAGAATGTGGAAGAGGGCATACTTCTGTATGCTGACAAAAAATCTCATGGATTTATCAAAAATTCTTCCATTCAGTATTTATGGTCCACTGACCAGCCTGTGTCAGCTGAAATGTCTGGGTTTGTGAACTAGCAGAGGAATATAAAGAAAATTTGCTAGAGCATGTTCCCATCTCCCACCTGAAGACAAGCCCATGGAAGCTTATTCAAAATTATCTCCTGCCCAGTTTCTTATAGGCTGAAACATTGCTAATTATTAAACAGAATATATGTGTACCAAATGTTTTAAGGCATGGATTTCACTACTTTCTCACTGATGTGAATTTTTGACAAACTACCACAGTTCCAGCACATGCACATAACTCAGGCGGTACTGTTTCCTTATTAGGAAGTGGAATTTAAATTATCATTTGAAAACAACAGATAAAATGTAATGGCCAACTGTTCCTCTATGTGAATAAATGTCATTGGAATTATATTATCTTCACTCCTGGGCCATGAAAGCAAGCTCTACATTACACACACACACATGATGGCAGATCCTGTCTGCCAGACATCTGTTCCAGGAGCTGCCTGTGCTCCTAACTTTATCATTAGTGTCTGCTGCTGCTGTAGCCCTTCATTCAACATGAACTGCATCCTGGGAAACTCCACTAAAGATAACATGCAAAGAAGTACACAAAACTGGAAGTCATATCAGGAGAACTTGTTTCATCAGTAATATTACGTGTATCAAAGTAGCAAGTCAGACTTACTGTATAGCCTTTAATCTTACTATGTTTGCCGCAGACTGTTAGTCTGAGTTCTCTGAACATTTCAGGAACAAAAAGCCATTAAAAACTGTGTAGCAGCTTTCAGAGATGTGGAACCCTGACCACTTTAAAGAACATGCATTACTTGGTGGGACGAAGTGAGCAAAATACACAGTTTACACATCACGTGTGCAGTAAACACACATTTAAACAATGGACAGTACATTAGTCACCAATCCATTTGTTTTGAAAGTGATCTGAGCTCCTTGAATTTCACTTGAACTAGTACTACAGGAATGCCTTATTCTAATTCAGTACATGCATTATCATAGTAATAAACTAATTGTGTTGTTATTACATGGATGTTATGATTGGGGCTCATGATACTGAAGTCAACACAAAACGAACCCCAACTGAGAGACAATACTTTAGTATTAATTTTCTGCAGAAGACTACCAAACAAATTTGAAATTACCAGTTGCTAAATCCAATGACTTCACAATGTTCCTTGACACAGACTAAGCAAAGATGAAATTCTACAGCTGTTCCCCGAAATTTTTGAAGTCAAATACCTTATGCAGTCAAACAACTTGCCCCTTTGATAATGCAGTTCCAAATTCTCAAGTAAATCAAATAAGTGCTAAAAAAATAGTTTCTGCATATTCACAATGGCCTTATTAAAAGATGACGCTTCCATAGAAAGGAAGGACTGCAAAATGTCTCATCCAAGCCTATCACAGGCAGCTATATTACATAACTTGTTCATAAAAGGACCAGAACCTTAAAAAACCTTTAAGTAGTTAGTTCTGTGCCAGACCTTGCTCTTCTTACCAACCTTACTCTATATTCCAGGCTGGATTTACTATTTACAGTTCAGTCAACATTATTGTTCCAAAATCAGAAAGTGTTACCTTGCTCAAAAGATATGCTCCCTATGTATATTCCAAATAAAACTTTTTGACTTAAGAGTAAAAAAGCAACCTAGTTTCACTGCATTTTCATCCTATTAGCCTGACTGAATTGTTTATTAATTTCTAGTCATAAAATGTGTTCAGATGCATTAAGTACAGTAACTTTGCATAAGTTCTTGAGAGCAGAATGGGTCTTGCAGAGCTTTCACCGGACACTCTTTGGAAGCAGTCCCACTTGGCTTTCAGAATTAATCTACAGGCATCAGAATAAGACAACTTCTAAAGGGAGCACACGTAATGCAACAGTTACTGATGATCAATAAACGGAAAACCTAACGATGCCATTTCAATGCAAAAGCTTCTCAAACTGGAATGCAATTTAACCACAATACTGACATTTAAATGGACATAAGACACAGCCCAACGAAAGTAAATGTGAATGTTTGTGCTGATTACCTTTTATCAGCTATTATCTCTTTCTTTGCCAGTTTTCTCATACGCAGGAAAAGTCTTCCCATATTAATATTGATATCTGTTATTCCATCAATGCAAGAATGAAAAAAGAAAGGAATGAAAGATGAGTAGTATGCTTTGAACTCAGCCAATATGGATTTAGCTGCTTTACTGTAAATTACTTCTTAGGCAAGCCTTCCTAAACCCAATTCCTTCTCTGTAGCCAACACTATCTGTATTTCAACATAATCTCATAAGAATGAACTACTAAAGGGCACGAGTCAAGAGAGGTTGGACCATCACTAACAAAAAACTTGATAAGAGGTTCCAAAGGATGCAAGTACAATATGGAAATACTAGCTCAAGTCCTGAAAGCTGGTCTACCTTGACAATACTGCTTCCAGTTCAGGACATATAGCTTGTTCACGTGTCTCCACACCACAGTCAACTGAGCACTGCCTAAAGGAATTATGTTCCCATTTACCTTAGATATTTACCTCACTTTGTTAAGCTCATAATAAAAAACGACCAACAGCTTTGATGAAAACCAGAATTTTCTGTTTAAATAGCCTTCGTGTATTGGTTCATAAAACTGCCTCACCATATGTTTTCTCATTATTTTTAATGATATATAAGATGCAAGATATAACACCACTAGAAAATAGTAGAAAAGCATAGATGATGAAAAGACAGACATACGGAGAAAACATGAACAGAAGAGCCTGAGAAGGGAAAAATACAAACCAATAAACACAGATCCTATATGAAATCGAGAGCTCACAGTTGTATTGTGGACACTAGAACGCTCACAGTACCATTGCTTAGCTGCGTGTGCTCATTTTGAGAGGTAAAAATGTTAGCACTGCACAATTTTAAATGGCAAAGCCAAGTTTGTCACTTCATTTTTATTTTTAAATTGTACAAAACACAAAGATTTGTGGTGCATAAAGCCATTTTGAATAGGCTGCTTAATTGGTACTGTAAGTCTAATATATCAGCTGCCTGGAGATCTGGACAGCAGCCAAGCTTTCCAAGTTCAACACATACAGCAGTTCTATCTGTTCTTTCTCCTGACATAGGACTACAGCTACTATAACTTAAAAGTTACCACTAATGCATCTTTCATAAAGTTTGCTTTATAAAACCCCTTCCCAACCTATTAAAGCTATTAGAAGAGCAGATCAGCACTTCAAGATACTCTGGACTGAAAGTACCTGGTGGTTTTTTTCTTGTTTTGTTTTTAAGCACACTTCAATTCAATAGCCCAATGTAAAAAGTTCAGGTTAGCTGGTCACTTTTTTAGCATTATATTCATAAATATAGCAAGTTATTATTCTGTGTCTCCTCAACTAGAAAGAAGAGATGCCACATGAAATCAGTAATCATATCATACAAGTACTAGCACTGTCTGCATATCAGTTTTTTCTATCAAATTTCTTTACAAGGGGAGCTGTGTTAAAACTTCAAATTGACATAAGCTTAAATTTAAACATGCCCATGTTGAGATGATTTCCAATAGCTCAGTGAATAGCGATGCATTGTAGTGTGCCAAGCAAAGCTGAAACAGCTTGGAAGGACCTTTGGAAAATAAATGGAACAGCACAGGTTTACATAAAGGCAGAATGTCTTTCTCCATGTATACATATTTTAAAAAAATTAAAAATCCACTCACTCAATTTCTTCTGTTCACTTTCTCACAAGAATAAGTGGTATAAATATTCCTGAAACGTGAATTTGGTACTCAAGTACCTTAAATATTTGTCAAAAGCAAACTTCTAATTATATTATGGATTTAGATAAAATCCTTTTATTGCATAGAAGATGATAAAGAATTTCTGTAATTAATCATTATAATTTAAATACTGTTGTCAAAATGTTAAATATTTACAAGGCACTGGCCATTGGCTTTTCATATACAAGAACAAATTTGCAAACAACTGTAATGAAGAAAAGAATTACAGAATTATATAGTATTTCACCAAACAGTAACATTTCAAGTATGACCATGTATTCATTCTAACTAATCTGTCCATCATGACTTGGAGGCGATCTATTAGTCCCATTATTTAAAGAAGAAAAGCTTTATCGTACATAAGCACAGTTACAAAGCTATATGCATCACTGATCTAAAAAAAACCAAAACAAAACTGTGTGCTGTCCTAGAAATTTATGTTAATATGCTCTTACAGTAGCTTACTACTAAATACTACATCTAAATAGTGTGACTTATACAAAATTTAATTTTGAACTATTCAGAAATACCAGCTGCAAAAAAAATAAGAGTATTTTCTTACAAAATCCTGCCAAATCGGCATACTTCTTTGGAAATGTCTATTACTACCCCTTATGTGACCCCAAGGGATAAACCTAGAGAAACTGTTATTAAGTTTTTAACCCAACTCTATTATCAATATTTAGCATCATGAGAATACTCTGAACTCCACTCATTTTGCTCTGGAGACATCATCTAAAGGAACTGTTCCCTTTTAAGTGTATCAAATAACAAAATACTGGCATGTTTCTCAGTTTTTCTTAAGCAGTATGTTCCATGAAAACAAATAATATATTTTTCCTTCATCAATTTGTGTTTGTCTTGATTTGTACGTAGGTTGTCATGCTCTGCATCACAGTTGTTTCCATCTATATATTGCAAATAGGCAATGATGAAATTAATTTACTAAATTATTAAACTGTTGTTTATATGAGAAAATAACTTAGCTTGCAAATCTGCACTATCAACAAACTGTTCATTTTAAAGACCTGGCAAGTGTAAGATTAGCTGTTGAAGAATTACAGGGTTTGAGCAATAAGCTACTGTAACAGATAAATACATACAAGCCAAAACGCTAAGAAACAACACAATATTGAAGGAGGCCAAGTAAATAGCATCTTTTTTTTTTTTTTTTGGAAAAGAAAAATCCTTCAACGGTTATTGTAATAAATGCACTAGAGATTATCATGTCAGCTGCAGTTCACAACAGTAATAAGGTTGTCCTGGTCTTAGAAAAACCGTTTTTATTCCTCTCCAATTCTTCTGCCTAATCACTTCATAGGCAAGGATTTAATATATAGTATTCACTACAGCAAACAGAGACCAAAATTTTCAAGCTTACATACCTTACATTGGACAACAAAATCCATTTCTAGTCACCAGAATAAAAACCTGGCTTTTCCAATTAATTGGTGACCTGTGTTTCTCTCGACCAGAATCCGAGAATTTAAGCTATTTCACTGCAGTGCCTTTCTCTCTGGTATCCAGGAAATTGCCTACGAACTTCTAGTTTCAGAATAATGTTTTTCATACCATAGGCTGAGTAGCCAGAAATAAATCAACCTGACTTACATGTAGTCTTTTAGGAAAGCTAAAAGAAATATCTAATAAAAAAGTAGTATCAAACCACTTGCTTTGACTAGCAAATATACGACGTCTGCTCGTAAAAAAATAGCAGAGTTATTCATCACGTTACTATTCTACATTGTACTATAGCCACTTTAAACTGATGAGACAGATTTTATATATGGTATCAACCACTCCCAGGGTTTTGCAGAGTTATGTTTATGAAAGGTTAACAGCAGGTACTAATATGAGTATCATGACTCTTTTCAGGCAGTAGGTGAAACCTTGAAGAAAAAGTGGCTCTGTCTTCAAAAAAGTGACCTGACCTTTGCTTTGGTGGGTTTTTACTCTGCAAGAAATAAAAGCACTGCATGCTTTCCAATGCATCCTTTCTAGCTGATAAACTATTTTGTTCTAGCACTCGGCACAAAAGGACTACATTTTATAAAGATCAAATAGCATGTTACTAGTGCTAGCTAATGATAGCTCCATGCGTCATACTAGAAACAAGCTTCATAGACCTGGAACATGTCATGCGAATCATGAACAGCGTAAATACGTAATTGGCCAAGAACCTTTGATATGCTTACCAATTAGAAGTAATTCTCATTGAATTAAATATATTTAAATTTACAATGACTTTGCAGTTCTTTGGATATCAAAGGCATCACAAATCCAGCATGCTTATCGTTTATGACACTTCTGCTCTGAGAATTTCTTGCAGCATGCAAAGAACTCTCTGTAGGGTAACTGTGATGTGTTGCACAAGCAAGCTAACCTAAGATTGAAGTGATGATTAATAAAATCTGTTTAAAACCCGCAATAGTACATCATGTTTTTACCTGCAATTGATGAAATGTTTCTGAAACAACCTGTAGTTCAGTATAAGCAATAGTGGTTTTTTTATTGGACACAGAATACAGTGCTAGTGAATAATTCTAGCATATGACGTTGCAGTAAAGAATCCTTTCCGTTAATAGGCTTTTAAGGATTAACTATATTTAAAGTCTAGTGTAAAATACTGCTTTTATGGAGCCAGATCCTGCAGTCTTCGCACAGCTAAAACTTCTACAGAAATCAATGGGAACTTTTAAAGTATAATAGTAAGGACATGCCCAGGGACACTAGCATAATACAGTTCTGCTGCTATGCCTTACGTGTACGCTCAGTACGTTCTCTGTTACTTGCAAGCGTATAAGAGATCAAAATACAGAAATCCATGTGAATTCAAGAAGATAAATACCCTTTTAACTTTGTCTTGAATAGTTACCATTTATTAAGCGAACTTTAAGAAAAGTGAGGTTTAAAAATGAAAATCCTCACAGTAAGTTCAACAACAGTGGCCATTTTGGGGAGAACTGTAGCAATGCCTATGATGGCAGAATTTGGCTCCGTATATTCTGTTAGCAAAAACCCAGACTGTTTATATGATGTAAATTGCTTTTTAAAGTGTTACTAGAGCTATAAACATTGCAGGCCCAGCCCTGCGGGTTATACGTTCACATTTCAGGAAGAGTTTGCCTCAGTGAACTACAAGGAACCGTGCTTTATTTGCAAAATCAGCTTTTGTAAGCAAAACCCAGGCATTTCAGATATGAACTTTTGCGTAAGCAAAATTGAATCAAGGGGCTGACTCTCCAGACCCTACTCTTATGGAGATCTTACCCCGCAGAAGGTCCGAATCCCTCCGTTTGCACTGGAGTATTTCCAGCCAGTCCTGCCCCGGCCAGGCAGTGCCGTATTCCCGTTGACTTCACTGGGGCAGCTCTAACGAGTCGCAAGACTACGGCTAGACCCCAACCGCATTGTTAACTAACAGGTTCACAGATAACTTATTATTATTATTATTATTTTTAAAGCGTGTTTGTGTATTCTACTTCCAGCCAAGCTTCGCTTCCAGCCGTAAACGCCGTCAGTTGAATGACTGGATGGTTCTGGGGTGTGTTTTTGGGAAGCGGTTGTTGCCAGGCCCGCTGCTGACTCGCGCCATTGTTGATTTCGCTGTTGTAGGGGAAAGGCTCTAGGGCGGCAGATAAGGCTGTTGCCATGGTGATGAAGGAGATTCCGAGGGAGGAGTCTGCAGAAGAAAAGCCCCTCCTTACTATGACATCACAGGTGGGCGGAGCGCGGGGCTCTGAGGAGGCCGCGGACAGGGCGCGAGTCGGCGGCCGCAGGGGAGGCGCGGAGGGCGCGCACGGCCTGCGGGGACCCTCCCCGCTCCTTAGCTTCCCCTCCTGCCCCCTCGGCTCCAGCCGTGCTGGCCGAGCCCGTCTGCTGGAGGACCTCGCGCCAACGGCACCGGTGTCCTCGCGGGCACGGGGGAAATAATGTCATCGCTTGGGGGCTTAGATGCGCTGACGTGAACGTTTGAACGAAAATGCATTTTCCCCCCAGCTAAAGGGATCTGTGGGAAGTACGGTATATGCCAGCTACCAGAAAGCTACTTAAAACCAACTTAAAGTTTCTGTTATAATTCATGCCATCGATGTTCACGCCACAAGCGTTCATTTGCAATGCATATATAAGATAAGAAACAACCACTGCACAGTAGTATCATTTTCAATATCTCAGATCGCACCCCTATAAGCTCTCGCCGGGATTCTACTCCTGGCCCAGGTCAGAATACGTTATTTTGCACACCTCATTGCTTTCATTTCTACAACTTCAGCTGCAGGAAGGATGTGATGTCATCACACTAAACCTTACACCTTGGAGTAGCCATCGAACCTTAGGTGGTTTCGTTAATTTTTTGAAGACAGGAACTGAACACTACCATGAAACACAGCACTTCCATCCCACTACTAGAGTGGATTTTATTCCCTCCTGTCACTCACGTACATGAAGTTGTTCCCCAAGCAAGTGCATTTAGTTTACTGTTAATATTTAGTGCACACAAGCTGCTCCTACTTATCAGGAGGTTTAATGGAAGTAATCTTAGCACATAGTTGTTCTTATGCGAGAGCCTTCAACAAAATCCACAATCCTGTTTTATGGTAACAGCTGCTGTAGTTTTTGAAAGTATTTAAGATGCACACAAGGCCAGCACATACTTCTCTTACAAAGCATTGCAGATGCACTGCACTAATACACATTATAGAAATATCGTGATCTACTTTGGAAACCAGGGCTGGCAATCTCCTCCTCAGCCTCTGTCAAACACCGTATTTTCCTTGTGGCGAACTCTAATGTCTATGAAGTAATTGCACAAAGGAAAAGGATGCTCCCTTCAAGGCATCATTTCTAATTTTCTACTAAGTGATTAACAAACAATTAGAAACCAACATAAAATGCTGCCCCCTGTACCCACCCCACCCCACAAGAAAAAAGTGCATAACTTCCATTGGCTTCAGTAGGAGCAGGAGTTCAGCCTGGGTTCATTAAATGTTTAATGCACCATTTGTAGTGCTTGTCTGTCAGTCTACTCAGCAATAGTCTATGATAAATTTATGAGTAAAATGCTTGTGTCTGTTAGTTGGTGTAATTTCTTCCACTAAATACAAATACCTACTTCCCTGCTATGCACCAAAGGGGTGCAGAAGCCAAAAGGAAGCAGAATCAAGTGAAAAAGTGAGTATTTTCCATAGCCATCTCTGCATCATGTATGTGTGATGTGCAGTTGTATGACCATATTGCATAGATCATTTGTATCCCAACTGTCTGGCTGTAATGTTGTTTTGAGATGCTGTCTCTTTAGTGTGTCCGTGTAGACCTCTCGTTCAGACCATTCATTCAGAATAACGCACCACTATATACATTTAGCCATCACCATCAAAGTGTCTGTCTCCACCCTTTACATGATGAAACAGATGGATGTGGTTGCTGCTCACAGGGTGAAATACACAAATTCCAAATTAGCTGCAAATTTCCCAAGCCAGATTAAATTGGGTCATGAGAATAAGGCTTGGTCTTTCCAAAGTTATCACCACCACTGAACCCAGTACGAGCTTGTATATATCTTAGGAAGTAATTATTTACATTAGGTATCTATGTTGCTCCATTCCTACAACTAACTAAGCAAGAAACCTGCAAGTAAAATGCAAGGGTCAAGCCCAGACAGAGGAGTACTGGCTTTTAGAAAAGCAAAAGAAAAGAAGTGAAATCTCCCATTTCCAAAAATCTTTGATGAATGGAGGATTAATCACATCTGACTGTGGAAGCAGACTCCACAGGAAGCATAAGTGGAATCTGATACACAAAGAAGAGACTCTAAATCGTCATTTTGGGAGAACTAGTTAGTGATAATGTATGGAGGCCCCTGAATTTATATATTAAGAGATGCCTCTTTGCTTTCTTCCTCTGGAAAGTGTTAAAAACACATCCAACACAGAACAAGTCGGTTAAATACCCACATTTTATTATTATGCTCCTAGCAAAGCCCTGCTTGTAAAATATGACACTTATTTGTTGACATAATACTGTGAATTAAATTTTAAGGAAGTTTCCAATTCACAGATTATTTTATATCATCAGGTATTATTTTATATCATCAGATTTGGAGGCAAATCTTCAAATAACATGAAGCAAAAAAGCACTGCGACTCCAGTGGGGCTGTGCCAGTATATGGCAACTGGGAATCTTGACCATCATTCCAGCAGTAATGAGTATAGTACAATAAGCAGAGGGGTATTCTTGGTAATTGAATAGGCCTTTCAGTATCTATTTTTTGTGATTCTGTCTCAGTTACTTTCAATGAAAGTCACTTTATTGGTGTGAGAAAGCATTCCATAGTTGCCAAATTTAATACTTCAGGCATCAACAGAGTGAGCTTTCAGTACTAATGGGATTTTGTAGAACATATCTCTATACGATGTTGCTGTCTCCCTTTATCTTTTTAAAGATAATTCAGAAGAGACTGGAACAAATGAAACAAAGTATTTTTTTATATGAATAGAACCTAGAAGTGAAAGAAAGTTCGCTGAAGGTTCAAAGATTAACTGTAAGTTCCGCTATGAACCAATATACTTCTAACTGAAGCAGAGAAATAAATGAGAAAAATAGTGCATACAAGTTCAATTTGAATTCCAGAATAAAATTTTTGTTTAACCTCTTCACAGCTTCTTTGCATTTG
Organism: Haliaeetus albicilla; assembly: GCF_947461875.1. Taxonomy (NCBI): domain Eukaryota; kingdom Metazoa; phylum Chordata; class Aves; order Accipitriformes; family Accipitridae; genus Haliaeetus; species Haliaeetus albicilla. The sequence goes on from NC_091491.1 coordinate 35,291,470, forward strand.
TCAGGAGGAAAAAAAGCTCACTTCAAAACTACTTTCCAATGAGAAATTTAAACCTAAATATCCCCTGGAGTCAAAGTTTAATTGTACAGTCAGCTATGAAATTCCCAATTTACTACAGGTCAGTGAACTTCAAAGGATCTGATTCAATAAAGTACTTCGATCCACACTTATACTTTAAAATATGATTAACTGCTTTATTGAGCAGTAAAAAAAGTGCATGCTTAAATGCCTTGTCAGCCTGATTTTAAACAAACAAATCTCACAGCGTCACAGGAGTTATCTGTCCCAGATTCATCACACATAATTTAGATTCTTCATTAGAGTACATAAATTGGAAAGCTAGTGATGGTAGGATCCCTATAAAGATAATAGAAAGAAATAAGACCTGGAAGAGGTGATTCATGTCCAAGATGATCCTGTGACAAATATACTCTGGTATTATATGGAACAGAAATGGGAGTCCATGAAAAATTCACCAATAGGAAAAAGAAACACAAAGTATATATTGAAAGCTATCCCCGCTTCTGTTTGTAACTCAAGAATATGGGAGCTGTCTACTTAGAATTTACAGGAACTACACAGACATTGCTCACAGTACAATTTTGTTATTGACTGCTTGTAATTTAAAAAGTTAACCTACAGAACACTTAGTTTTAGAATTTGAAATGGAAAGAAGAAATTTTAAAAGTTGAAATTACATTATAAGAAATGTACTAAAACTCATCCTATCCCATGCAAAATGCAGGCTACTGCACACAAGTTGTAAAAAAAAAAAAAAACAAACCAAAAAAACCACAAAAAAACCAACCCCCAAAAACCCCAAACCTTTCATGACTACACCCCAATTAACTCCACCAGATGGTTAAGACTTTTTTTTTTTTATATGTAGTCTCTCTGTGTTAGTTTTTTGCATGCCGTTGGTTGGTCCAAGCACATTTATACTTGCTCAAGGGCTTATGAGTAAAATACTCAAACATTTCCAGTGCCTAAGTTCCACTGGTTTGGTGTTTGGTTTTTTTGTTGTTGTTTTGGGGTTTTTTGCTTGGTTGGTTGGGTTTTTTGTTTTGTTTTGGGGGTTTGGTTTTAAACTCTGTTAGGGGATCTTTCAAATGCTTCTGTTCAATTTTATAAAGGAAACAGAGTAAAGATAGCTAATATTCAGCTCCCAATGTTAGTAGATTTTCTGATGTGTCTATCAAGGACTCACTACATAAATTTGATTGCATAATCACAGTTTTCCTTATAAAGGTTAATAGTCCCATTTGACTCAATCATGTTCTCAATTCTAAGTTTCTTAGCATTAAACTTGCATTGATTTACAGCCCAGTCCATAAACATTTATTAAATAACATTATAACATAATGGTGGAACGTTAAAGTGAATGTAATTAGATTCTGTTCTCTTTTATACCAATCTAAACCAGAATTAACTCCATTTTAACTAATTGATATACATTCATGTAAAAAAAGGCAAGAATCATGCCAGTTTTAGATAATGACAATAATTAAGTTTGGACTACAATAATTCACTGTACATTCCAATCAGCCCTCTGAGAACAGTGGCAATATCCTCACTAACCAGGAGGACTAGACCCAAGACCAGATTTTTATATTCTTTTTAAAGGATTCACAATAAATTCATTAGCATTATTTTCCATACATCTCAAATCTGTCTCATTTGATTTATTATAAAAGTTTTGAGTAGTTTAACAGGGGTTACTTCTTAAGTCCTACTGATAACTCTTTTTCATCTGCTATAAACACAGGGTAAATACAAGAAGAGTAAAAAAGAAAACACAAAATGCATAAATGCATGCTTAGCAGTACAAATATTAATTGGTTCTTTACCTCTAAATTAAATATTGCTTAACACTATTATTGCTTTTAGGGCACTATGCATAATTTCAGCAGAAATAGTCTCATGAGTATAATAAAGTTGCCCTGACAATATGTTTAAAAGTCATAAATTGGCTGCTTGCCTGAAGTTATGCAGATTTCTCTGTCACATAAATTAAATACATTTTTCCATGAAATAACAGTTTTAATTTGAAATTACCATGGGAATTGATGGTGTAATTTTTTTAATAAAATAAAAAATTAACTATACTGTTTCATACATTTTAAAATGCCTTACCATTCCATTAGCACAGAAAGATTTGGACAAACCTTTTTTTGCAAGTAATATATTATGCCAGTTTAACCCTGGACTTTTTAAAATATTAATTATTTATGAATAGAAATTAATTTTCAGAAATTTGTTGGTTCTTCATTCATGAATACTCTTAAGTAAAAATATACTATCCTGCTAGAGTTGCAAGCCATGTGCTACAGTTGTTCTATATTCAATTGCTGGTTGTACAGTGAAACTGTTCTGCTGAATTGCAAGTCCAGAAAAATTCACAAACAGCTTTTGAGTTTCAAGCTTTTCAATCTGCAAATACATTTCAAAGCAAACACACACACACCATGACAGATCCCTACGGAGAAAGACTGTGTGACTTAACAAGAAATTATGACTTGGTTACTATGACTGCCCACAGTAATATATCCAAAACTACAGCCTTATTCTAGATATGCTACAGAACTGTTTTAAAAGAAAAATCCACAGACAGGACATGAAAAATCTGTGTGATTTCAAAGTAATTACATCCTATATGCAAAGATACAGCAAGAATACAGTGAAAGATGAATTTTGTGGCATGGGAAATGAACAAACAGCATTTTCCACACAGCTGAAGATCATTAGGAATGATCTTTACATAAGCTTTACAAAAATTAAATTCTGTGATAGGAGATGATATATTTGATATTGTTTATTCTCTCATCTTCATTTTTACAGTCTTCATGCTGCTACAGCATGAAGATTTGGTCTTAAAAAAGCAGCAGTTGTGCATCTTTCATCTAAATTAACATTTGATTATGTACCATACTCAGAGTAGTGCATGAGGCTCTGTACAATCCAACACTGCCGAAACTCTTGAACTTACCTGTGGATCGCTGGTGGTTCACAAATAATTTGCATATGTAGCTTAGTTCCCTGTGCTGGCAGTCATCTTTACTTTCAGCTAATAAAAACATTAAATAATTTCCCAATACTTTGTAAGCAATCATCATAGTTGCCCCCAGAGATGCTGCAAGAGTACAAATGTAATCCCTGCAAAACGAGTGAAGCAGGAGTCCTGTAGTTTCTGTCCTCTGCACCTTATTTAAAAGCATTTGAGAACTGTGGTTCTCAAAGTCAGACCTCCTCTTCAGCTGGAGTTGCCACACAAACCAATGAATGATATAGAAACTAGAATCTAGCACCATGTAGTTCCCTGTAGGTACTGTCATGACACTTGTGCCTCCTCCCACAGTATAGGTTTCTTCAGGGCTTTCTCAACAGATAGCTGGATTCTGTAGCCTCCCTGTTCTACAAGACTTTCCCAACCTACATTGACTCAGCTTACATGTCAAATTTGTTAATCCCTCAATTAACTAGCAGGCCATTTGAGGAGTACAGGCTAGGTACTTCCATAAACTAACATTACAGAAATCATTTCTTTAAAGGAACATTTTGTAATTTCTTAGTGACTATATTACTTCAAGGATCTCTAAGCATCTATGATGACTTTTGTCTTTGATCACTGTTGTAGAGCAGTTCTCCAGTTCAGATAGCGATACGGGGAAGGGGAGAGGCTAAAACACAAATTGCAGTGTCACACCACAAAGACAACGCATAGCCAAGTGAGGGGAAAAAAATAAATAAAATCTTCTGACACCCAGGAAAGGGAGTCACTCCATTTTAGTAAACAGCTTCCTTTACTTAAAAAAGTGCATAGAGCATGCAGATATGAATGCAACAGACAGCTTTACAGTAAATTACATTTATATGAGCAGTAGAGGCCAAAGTGTCAGTCACAATGGAAATATGACAAGAGCAACTTTCCTCCCCTTCCCCCACAGCTCTGATCTAGCAAGACTGTTAAGCACATGCTTAACCTTGAGTTTTGCAGGACACACTTAAGTGCTTTGCTGGAACAAGGCCAAAATGCAGGAGCCAGATACAACTACAATTCCCATATTTAGTTTCCTTTAGCCAGACCAAGAGGAACAGAGGGAAGGAGATGGTGAACTGTGAGATATTTAGTTCTACCTTGCAAAAATACACCATAACTTGTATAGGTCAGCCCTTACAAACACAGGATGCTAGTGACACAGCGATCGCAGCAAGTTATCACCGAGCAATGCAACTGCTGTTTATGAAGACACAACATAAGCATGTTATTGTTTACAGATTTAGACATCAAGCATAGGTTTTAAACAGCACAGCTAGCATGTGAATGTAAATATCCAATACAGCATCTACAGCATCTACAGTAATCCTCCCACAGCTTCTCTGACTTCACACAAGCTCTCTGTCAGTTGTTTGCATTAAGCCCCAAGGGATAACTTAGTTTGTGTGATTTCAGGTAAGACAGTCACCTCTGATTCACAGGCCACTCCGCACACTTCCTACTACTTAGCAACAGAGTACCAGTTATCACCTGCTGAGCAAGACTAGTCTTCAGAGAGGCAGCAACACCAAAGTGCTCTTTGCAGGAGGGTGGGATGAGTTTGTCTCAGTTTTAGAGCTTCCCGCAATTCATGTTAAGTGGAAGTTAGTTATACTGCGTGCCCTGTGAATGGATTCTCTATTCTTGTGAAAACCAAAGATTTGGCTGGCATGTCAGTTTTTGTTGGGACATAAATTCACACTAGAGTGACAGTGAAAAAATTAGTATCACCCAGGAACAGGATGATACAAAAAGTGAAGTAGTGATCACACTTACTATACAATAGTAAAGAAAGTGTGTGAGGTGGTAATTTTGATTGTGAAATATTTATAAACATGCTAGAAAAGTGGGTGAAGAAAAACATAACTCAGGCAATTTGAACTTTTAGCATGAGACTAGTGATTTTGTCAGGATTTTCCTTTCCAAACCTCCCTCAGCAAGCAGAAAAGGAGGTCTTCCAGTTCTCACCCTGCCAAGATAATGATCCACAGACACTACTGTCAGGCCAGTACTTCCAGTTATGCTCTAGAGACCAATAACCTCAATTTCTAGTTGTGGTTCCCATTTATCAGTTTTTAGAAATAACTAGTTAGTGGAAATTAATTCACTTTTTTCCTCCTGTCCTAGTGAGCGCCACCAAAGATCACGATGTGCCAGATGTGCGCAGAGTCTGTCTATCAAGAAACCATTGTTATGTATCATACAAATAATTAGCGATTGAAGTTGGTTGATGCCTTCGTAGATGCTTCTGGTTAAGTTAAAACAGTATAACATTTACAAACTACTCAAATTAATCTAATCAACTCACCTATTTGTCCAGTCTCACCCAAGCAGCAGACAAGTTGCTCAGAGTAAAGTTCAAAAATACAATTTCCCCAATAGAAAATCTGAGTTAAAAGGTTCCTGCTTTATCCCATGCTCATTACCATGTGTTCATTACCACAGCCTGAGCCTTCTAGGTCAGATCATTTCACTGATGCAGTCAGCAGCCCAACCACACCCTCACCAGCACACTGAGTGGGCAGTACAGCAAAAGGTGTAAAGCGCCCAGGAGCAGCTTTGCTGCTGAACTGCACAGGGGATTACCCATTAGTAGTTTGGGGCTTCCTAAATTAGTGCCTTGAGTAATTCAATCAGCCTCCAGTGACAAAATGGGTAAAATCCAATCCAACTAACTTGGGTAGCTAATTACATCTAAATTTTAGGTGCCTCTTATACCATTCCTTCTAAAATAAGTCCCGTATATATCCAGTGAGAAAGCTAGGTGCCTTTGAGAGCCTCCTGAGGGACAGCCTAAATTAGGCAGGCAGGATCTCCTTCTGGAGTTGCTTTTCTAGGCGTTATCTCTCCCTATTGAACATGGAGGGAATTTAGGCACTTAATTTAAGAGAACTAGTTCACTATGTGCTCAAAACATAGGTGCTAATTAGCTGCCTATGCCTGACTGGAACCCCCCAATTTAAATTCCAAATAATTTATCTTAAAGACTAGCATAATGTTATGCCCTACTAACATTAAAAAAAAGAAGAAAACTGCATGCATTGCACACTGCAAACAGATCAAGATCGGAAATGCAGTAAGAGAGTGTACGAAACGGGATGTCAGGATCATACCTTACTGGCAGCCTCAGTGCACTCCAGCACTCCCACAGCATAAGCCCAGCACTCTAGGAAGAGAAAACAAAGCACTTGTAGCCACGAGCAGGGAAGGTTGTGCAGGTGAACATTATCAACTGTAAATGTAACACTAGGTAAGAAGTTGGTCCTCTTAGCCATTCCCCTGAGCACCAGGTGTGCTCCAGCTCCCTCTGCCTTAAGGCCAAACGAAGCTGCTCTGTGGAAACTTTTCACAACAGAGCCCTGTGAACTACCACCCCTCCCCCCCCCTTTTTTTTTATTTTAAATCAGGCTACTCCCTAGGTATTTCATAACTCTCTTACTACAATGTAAGATGTAGGCTGGGAGTAAAGCAAAATCAAAGCCATAGCAGTTGCTGTATACATACATAATCTCACATGGTCTCTCACATAAGTAAAACACACCACCCCTGACACCAGCATCGCAAGAGGCACCTGCATTAAAACCATAAGCCAAAGGCCCTGAAGGTGAGCAGAAGACAAATTTTTCTGGGACAGTAGAGCTGCCACCATGGTGGCAGCTGGGTGCTTGCTGTGCCCCGAGCAGACTCCCTAGGGCAGTGCCGGGCATGAGGAGAGGCCCTGGGCCCGAGGCTCCAGGAAGGTGTTTTACCAGGCAGGGAGCTTCTGTGGGGGCAAGAGGAGAAAATAAGGCCTGGGAGGATTTAGGGGTGACTGCAGGGCAGAGGAAGAGGTGCCAGCTGAGCATCTGAGGGAAGCTAAGACCAGGCAGGATATCGGCTAGAAGGAAGAAATCCCTCTCATGGCCACCTCTCCCTTTCAGGGGGCCAGCGCCATGCCTCTCTCACAGCAACGCCTCCCCTCCTGCCCCAGCACACCCACACCCAGCCTTTAATATTTTTGACCCCAAACCACCACCATTCATTGGGCACCCACCTACCCTTCAGGCCTGAGGATCATCCAGAGAGGGAATCACCATAAGCTGCTGTTGCCTCCTCCTCTCACAGCAGCCCTAAGGGCAGCACAGACACCACTAGCTAAACCAGAGCACTGGGGAAAGGAAAATTCCACAGCAAAGGCAGCTGCAGGTAATAAACTAAATCAGCTGAATAAATGGATACAGCTGGGGATGGGGCAGGTGACAGGGCACAGAAAATGGCGACCAGGTGATTCCCCTCAGTGCCCTGGTCTGCAGGGCCGCCCAGCCTGTGCTGAGGGGAAATATGGCAGACGTGGCCTCCAGCACAGCAACTGATCCTGCCTCTGTGCCTTGTCTCAGATCTCTGCTAAATAATTCTTGCTTTGAGTGTATTCAAGCAGTGGGGCTGATATCAGCCATCAGGTGACACTTTTGACTCTCCCAGTATCTCTCCCAAAGCACCAAACCCCCCCACATATACGCTTTTTGGAAGAAAAAAATCCAATAGCAGTACTGGGGTGAGGAAAAAGCACCTTTTTCCGTTGTGCTGTCGAACAGCAGAAGTCAGTCGCAGAAAATTCATTTGAATTTAGAAGGAGTTTTTTATACTATGGATGAGTCTCTTCAGATGTATTGGTAGTAGGGAATATCACCCTCCATAGATTTTAAATATCCTTCAGTTAAAGAAGTGTGTGGGCTTTTTCTTTAATTAAAATGAATTTTATAAAGAAAAATTAAGTTCTTAGAGATATTATGAGAATTTATGGCACTCACTGGCTAAATTAGTACTCAGAAATCAACAGTTTCACAGGCTGAGTCTATACCGCTTGGCGTGTGTGCAAATATTGCAGGCATAAATACTGTGCGGCAGTGCAGCGCCAGCCGCCTGGCTCCTGCTCCCAGTGCCGCTTCCTCCAGTGCCGGGTGATGTTGGGTAGCTTGCTTAATTTCACTTTGCTTCTCTCGTCTGCAACATAGAGATAATACTTCTCAGTTCTGCAGTGGTGCCAGGCTTGATTCATGAATGTTTTAAAGCATTCTGTGATATTCACCCTGAAAGGTGCTTGAGAACCATAAATTATGACTTTAATATAGATAATAGTTTTCATCTCATGAATGTTTTATAGCACTACTCCAAATTCGTGCCTGATATAATTCTAATAACTTGAGCAGAGTTAAACTAGAGATAAATTTGGTACAATACATGAGGCAGCAAAATGAAATTCAAAGTGTGAGACCTAGGGCTTACCAAGTGGCATTGCATACACAGTAATGTCAGAAACCTACCCCACTGCCCGCTTTTCTACAGCAAAAATATCAACTCACGGCACTCTTTAACCTGTTAAGGTTTGATTAATCATTAAATGTCTGCTTCACATCAAAATCATATTTTTCTAATATGTTCTATTGCTATACGTATGTAGTTTGTATTTATTGAGAATTAGTAGGCTTGGTCATGTATTTGCTACCTGTTTTGACCCAAATATTTCAGTTGAAAGGAGATTATTTTTCACAGCAACAATCCTTTTAATAAGACACTCCTACAGCTTCCAGTCCTTAGTTATGGGAGCATAGGACACAGGACTAGGAAGGATCCTCTGGGTCGCAGTTCACTTCTCAAAAGCAATCACATAATAAACAGCCATGTAGAAAACTTGACAAAAGCCATTTTAAATAGGTCAGCTTTTTGTCCACCTACTCTAAAAAAAAATACTGTTCATACACTTCACTGCTGTGATAGTTAGAAATACTATTTTAATTCCCAGACCAGATCTATTCATGGCCAGTTTAGATCTCTTTTTTGTCGTGCCAACTTTTCTCTATAGCTGAAACAACTTTCCTCCTCTAATGTCATCTAACCACTCTCCCTTTATGTATACATGAAGAATAATTATATTCCTACTCAATCTTCATTTTGTTAGCCTAAGGAAGTCAAACTCTTTTAGTCTCCCTGTAAAATGTGTTCTTTATTCCTCTGCTCATTTGGGTGGCCCATCTCTGATGAATTTAGTGCGTATGTTCACAAAGTAGGAGTGTCAGAGGAGAGGAACCTATTTGTTTTCTAATTAAACAAAAATGCTGCAAATGCAGCAGAAAGAAGGCACAACTTAGTAAAAATTAAATCTTGGTGTTTGCTGGCAAAACTGATGAAGTAGAAATTACCATCAATCTTCTTTCAGTTTGATGGTAGAATTTTATCAAGGGACTTTGAACAATACACTGCTGGTATCAAAATAATGAAGGCCTATTGCTGAGCAGGTCTTCTTTCTATAAACAACATAATAAAGAAATGTCCAGGGATGCAATAAGCAGCTTTGAAAAGAAAAAATACCTGCCAGACATCTGCTACTTCACAATTCAGTTGAACTTTGGAGAAATTCAGATCTTTGTTGATTCTAGTCTCCTTCCCTTCCACAACTCTGATTCTTAGCATTATTGCTGGTCTTTCCAGAGTTTATCCTCTTACCCCCGCAACACGTTTGGGCAATAAATCGCCTTTCCAATTGGTCTTCAGATTTTCTATTCTTCACTGTCTCCAGTGAGTGATCTTGGCTGCCTTGGTTCTCAATCCTTCTTCATTCCCTCCTTCCCCTGTTCTTTCCTATCAAAGAAAATTTCCATGGAATGTAATGGGAAACTTGATAAGCATCCAAATCTTATGTGATAATGTACCCTATTGATACACTCTTATAGATAAGAATATTTCCTATGAAGTTTTTACATCTACAGTGACTCCTATAGAACCTCTCCTTTCTTCCCTCCTTTCCTCCTCCAAATGGTGTAGGACTTTTCTTTATGGTGTTAGTGTATCGCAGAATAGATCATTGAAGATCCAGCTGATCCAGAAGCTTTGTCAGTCTTTCTGCTAGATACTATGTTCACCCGAATACGCAACTTCCTGCAGAAGTGCAGCAGCTGTTACTAATGCTAGTTCCTAGAATGGGGTGTGTAAATGCAAAAAGGAAAAAGTATTCAAGCAATTTTTGCTGCTATCTGGATTTGATCGTAAAAAAACTTTTAAAATATTAAAAGTAATTTGGACAAGAATCAACTAGGCATCCACCTTCATTTTTTCACCAATAGAAATGAGTCAGGACTGTCATCAAATCATAAACAGAAAAATGAAGTCTTCTTAAATATCAGTTATTAGGTAAAAGTATAGACCTAGAGATAATGTGGGTACTGTAGAGACACCTTTAATGGAAATCAAAGGTGTGCAGTAGGTATAAATGCAATTTCTAATCAAGTGTTGAGATTTAATTAAGCAAGTAACTTCTGTGCTTTGAATGAGACAGCAACCTGGACAATGAATTTGGAGAGTTAAAAAAAGCACATGATTAAGTCACCTGTAAGGCGTGTCTGCAGTCTGGGTTTGGCATGTGCAGAACTAGAGTTTGGGACAGTTATCATTGCCAGATTTCTAAATTAAGTGCCCACATTTGCACGTTCTGCTACACACAGTTGGGCAGGCAATCACTCATCTGTCTTCCACATTACTCATGTAAATTGGTATTTCAGTGAAAAACTGTAAGGTCCTGGGCAAATGAATAAGTGCACATATTATACAGTCAGTCAGCATTAGGTACCAGCTTAAATGTTTGATCCATCAAAGTAATGGGCTTTTTATTTCAATAGCTCTGGTATTTTCTTGCAACTTTGTAATACAGAAATCAAGTACTGAGCAACAGTGATTCTAAGCTGTTTTGCTGTAATAACTTCAGAGGCAATCCTGCTACTGGAATAGCTAAATGCCAGTAATTAACAAATATAAAATAAGGATGAGTAAATACCTTTTTTTTTTTTTTGCCAGTTCTAGTCCATATCAGCATCCTAAATTTAAAAGTTCAAATATATCTGAGAGAAAATTTTGAAAATTCAACAATGGAAAAAGAGTGAGAACAGAATGGAGAGAGGGAGAGCAGAGAGGATAAAAGTAAAGCTGAAATAGCTCCAGATGAAAGCAACAGACAGAGGGAAAACATGTTTTCACATTATTAAAGATAAAGTAAATACAGGGCACACCATCAGACATCCATCCAGCTCAGCATAGGTCTTGATCCTCCAGTCAGAGACAGGTTGCAGAGAGGAGACTTTTATTTCTGAGACTGTTTTGTGTTTTGCCTTTTTAATCCCTAATACATGAAATAGCCTGTAATACAGAGATTTCCTTTAGGTAGCAGAAAACCAATGCATTCATGCCATTACAATAAACAGGGAAAACTGCTCATAAATAAAAACTGTATTATCAGTCTTCACACAGTCAAAACTCATGCAGGAAGCTCATACATTCACCAGGCTCCATCCACTGTCATTCATATGTCTTTGTATTGCAGAGAAGTGTTTTCTGTCTCAGCAGGTTATTGTTTAATGGGCTAATGCATATTTCGTAGATGAAATGGTATCGTGGAAGTTCTGTGGGGAGGCATGTTACTTGTGAAAAAAAGACCATTTCCAAATACTAAAAAAGCCCTGCTTAGTCTCCTGGTGATAGAGAAGGCCAACTTCACCCATTGATTTGAAGGGAGTTACATCAGGCCTTGTATACTTTAGCCCTATAAGCAATAGTATGCAATAATTGCTATGGAAAAATCACCTTGCTGCTTTATTTTTGTGCAATTTATAAAATTGGAATATAATTTTGCCCCAAAAGAGTGACTAAAGTTTTTTATTTTAACCCAGAGCTATTTGTACATCTTCTAATTGCAATATCTTACTCTCTCACAATCAAAAATAAAGCGCATGATATTGTGATAATATGTTTTTTAAAATTCTGCATCGCAACAACAGTCTGTGACCCTGGTTTTTTTTGTTGCTAGCTGGTGAACGAGCAACAAGAAAGCAGACCCCTTCTGAGCCCCTCCATTGATGACTTTCTCTGTGAAACTAAACCAGAAGCTGTTGCAAGGCCTGTAACATCAAACACTGCAGGTAAACAAAATTCTTTACCATCCCTCACTAGAGAGGAATAATTTTAGTTTTATCTTAATTACAGTACATTTTTGTGAAGTGATTTCTTGATTTGTTACTATTTGTACAAAATTACAAGCTAGTATTAAATTATAATTGCCTGATCTATTAATAGAAAAAACCTTGTTCACTACATTTGAGGGCAAATCTGATGTGATCCAAACCACATGTATTCTAGCAGATCTCTGGAGTTGAATTAAAGTGAACTTAAGTTCAACAGGAAGTACGTATCAGTTTGACCAATTCCCAATCTTTTTTCTTTTTGCAGAATTTTAACCTATGGGAAAGCCACATTTAGTGTGGTTTTAACCAAACCCATTCCTTACTTTAGAAAGATTTTCTTCAGTAAAAACTTGGATGGGATGTCAGACAAAAGGGAAGAGATGTCAAAACAGTTTATCCAGGCTGTTTGGTCACTTTATTAATCTAACACATTTCTTAGCTCCTTTGTGTTGTGATGAGATAGTAGAGCAGATAATAAAAAGCAAGGGTGAATCCTGAAAGCCTTTTGAATTATATTGAATTATATTTGAAGTATATTGTCCTTTGGAAGTGTTTTTAGAAACTGGCCTCCTCTATTCTGTATTTGTGCAAAGGTAATCAAAGTGGTTGAGCAGATCAGCTGAGATACAATAAAATCGGCATAGCACTACTATGTTCTATTGCTATCTCATAAAATGACTTGGCTTGTTAGAAGCCATTTAATTAAAATCTATATACATGCAAATTATTGAATGAATAATTGACAGCTGGGTGATTATCATCACATCTAATTAATATGTGTCTAAAGCAATATGCAAGTTCTAATAACAAAAACTGGAACACTGAATTAAATAACAATTGTAAATAATATTTTTTCTTTTTATATATAGCTAAAGATATTACAGGGATGAATAGAAATATTTCAGGTTGTTTAAGAGTGGTGTTTGTTGTAAAAAAGTAAGTATCTGTAGATCGTATATCTGCCTTGAATATCTATCAGACTGGGGGGGGGGGCTAGACTGATTTAATAACAAAAATTTCTTATTCCATGAAGACTGATGACATTCAGTATTTACCAAGAACATAGATAAAGCACTGCAAGCAATAATACAAATTTATCTATCACAAACACCTGCCCTATAAAACGATGATAAAAAGGGAGTTTTTCTATCTTTTATGTGCTAAAGAATTTTAAGTGTTACTCTTCAAGCAACTTTTAAATGAAGAACTGAGACTGAACACACTGTTATAGTCCTTAATAGAAATAACAGTAGAATTTATAATTATATTCAATATTTTTCCCTTGAAAGACAAACAGCGACAACAGCAGAAACCATTACTAAACACACCATTATTCCTTTATGACCCAAGAAGTCCACCCAAGAAGCTGTCTACTCTTCAGCTTTTTCTGTAATGGCCTGTGGCATAACAGTAGTGCCCTAAGCAGCTGTTACCAGTACTTGATAAACCATAACAGTAAACCAAATCTTATCTAAAAGCTCAATTGTACAGGGAACGCTTACAACATAAAATCTGTAGAGTAAGGCCACATCCTTAAGACCTAAGATGTCTTTAAGATTTTCAGAGGAAAAGCCTTTTATGCAAATCAAGCTTTTTTAAACTGCATCCAGTTAAGCACCTGAAATCCCTAGTCATATTTGAATATGCTGGTCATCATCTTTAGCCAGGAAATATACATCTACTCTACTCAAATGCAAACACATCAGTAATTTTTTTTCCAATTAGAACAAATTTTAAGAAGTGAGCTATTTGAATTAAAACAACATTGAATCCTAACATTTTGTCTCTAAGTATTATCAACAGGTCTGGATCTCTTGGATCTTAGTGAACCTGTCTTACAAACCCCAAACAAAGCAAAGAAATCAGAGAATCCATCAAGAAGTGAAGGCTTAAAAGCTTCAACCCACAGAAAGAAGACAGACAATTCTGACCTTATCAGTGTGGATACTGAGCAGAAAGTCCAGACTGTCAGAGTTTCAGACAAGTCTTCACTAGATTTAGGTAAGAGTGTAGCTATTTTATCAGTGCTACATAGCCTTGCTTAGCACAAGTTTCTCCTTGCTACTATCACAAAATAAGGAGCAACACCAGAATTTTTGTTGCACTGCATTTTAGCAGGGAGTGTAACCTTTGTCCCACATTATAAACTACTTGAAACACTTTAATCTTGAAACACTGTGAACACATTTTTGCCTTTGCCATTATACCAATTAAGTTGTCACTAAATGTGCAAATAAAGTTTTGAAAGGATTCTTTCAATAAAGAATTTAGTCAGGGTGAGTAAAACGGTAGAAAAATCTGTAGGGGTATCATGAGAAATTGGTAAAGGACATAAATCAGAGGAAGCCCATACTGGATGTCCTTTTCAGAACCGCAGATGTCAGAAAAACACATTATATTTATAAATACTGCTTTATCTATGCATACAAGAGAAAAAAAAAATCCATTCTTGACAAAAGAGCTATATTTATACAGATTGAAAAAAAATCCCAAACACAACTCAATATCCTGCCAAGCATGATCTATAGATGAGCTTTGGAAAAGGTGAATCTAATTTAGTTCCATCCAAACTAAATTACTTGCACTGCAACTGAGAAATTTGCAAGGTAAATGTAATTTATACCAAGGTAGCAAATCTTCCATTCATCAACACAGAAATTCTTTTAGAGAACTTTATCTTCAAACAGGAGCTGATCATCTAATTTTTGTAAAGCAAGTCCAACATATGATTGAATAATATCAGTTGCCTACACAGTCATTTTTAAATGGTAGTCACTAAAAGAAGTTTTATTTTTACAATTTGGCTACAATTAGGAAATTAAAAATATCCCAAACTATCAAATAGTTAGTATAATTTTATCAACAGATCTAAATTACATACAAATCACTGATTGTAAACCAAGAGTTCCATTGACATTCTGACCATGAATGCTAATAGATTTAGAAAAATGTTGTGAATTACCAAATATTTTCACAGAGTATTAGCTAGAAAGGTGCACAACATTTCTGTATATTGGACCTTAACTAAAATACAGTCTTTGGTGGCACCATTTTCTCTATAACCTACATTTAACGGAGCATGTAAACTTTTCTGCAGTAGTTTCTTTAAAAGATTCCTGTTTTCTTTTCTTATTTTTCAGTTGATATTCAGACACAGCTAGAGAAATGGGATGATGTCAATTTTCATGGAGACAGGAGTAGCAAGGTCCACCCTTCTGCAGAGCGACCATCATCATCATCCAGAGCTCCTTCAAAAGAGCTTTTATGGTACAACTCTTTGCTTTCCTTACAAAAATATTTCCAGTCCAGCTTCCTTAATTCACAGAAATGCTCGCTTGATGACAAGTCATATTATTAAATCTGTTATGATTACATTATATGTGTTCAAGCAGACATTTTGGACAATGTGTTATAAGCAAGTACACTATAAAATGACATTTTGCCAGCAATTTTTAATGTTGTGAAAAGTAGCAGGTGCAATTACTAAATAAATGGTGGTGAGAATTCTACAGAGCCACGCAGTGATCCAAAACCAACTACAAAGATGTGAGTAAAATGAGTAAAAAAGGATACTTGGCAGTGATTTGACAGTCCCTGGATATCCAGTGTATTTTGGTTTTGCTACCAAGAGGGCAGAATTTCTGTGTATAACTGGAAAAGGCAAGATAAAATATCCAAGCCAAGTACTACCTCTTTCACGCAGTTCAACTAAAATTGCAGGGGATGTAAATGGGGGAAGAATTGGACTTTGCTATTGGGAACAGTTCATATAGATTAATTCTGCTGCCTTCCTGATATGTAAGCAACACTCATTCACTACATTATGCATGACCATAATTAGCATTTTCATACACTAGAAGCAGTTTTCTGACCAAATGGTGCTTATCCTGTATCTTAACCTGCCCTTTATCTGGGTGTTTCATTAACTTAGAGCTTTACACAGGTTTTGCTCAGTTAATTTGATTTTGGTCTACAGGGTTTCTTTTTCTAGGAAGAAAGAATATTAGGATATTGTAGCACAAAAATGCACATGTGCCAAGGTGAAGTCCTGCGATGTGGTGGTTGATTCTTAGACACTGACTGCAGGTACAGTCTTGTGTCATTGCCTAACCTCATTTTGCCTAGCTATGAAACAGAAGCATAGTGGTAGAGGCAAAGTCTTTATTCCATTATACTACTTTCGTGCCAATATATACACAGGGCTCTACTGGTGAATCAGACCTGACTCTGTTCTGTTGTATTAACTATTGTCTGCATGTGATTGAAAAGCGTAAGAGTGCAAACACAGAGAAGGGTCCAGGCACTTTTGATAACTGCAAGTTAAACAATTCAGTTAAAAGAAATAACCTAATTAATCAGTATATGCTTATGAACCTGAAAGACATAAGGCAGCGTGTTTTAGTGTGCAGTGATGAGTATGTAAATGCATTCTTTCCAGGTCTACAGAAAACAGATCACAGTCTGAGCTGACTAACGTCAAGAGTGCCTTGGACTCTGATTCAACGTCAGAATTAGAACTTGCACCTGCAACACAGGTAAGATGATTTGGTAGATTTATTAACAATAAAAAGGCAAGTAGGAATTGTCCTACTGGCTAACCATTCACATTCTGGAAGAACTATTTAAGGGGTATTTTCAGGATCAACAGTTAAAAGATTCATAAACTGGTTCTTCACACAGCTTCCAAATTAACGTGTTATGAAAGTGACTTACCTAGATCAGCATCTCAAATATTCAGAGTTTAATAGTAAAATGAATTGTGACCTTCCTGTACAGAGAGAAAGACTTCAAACTACAATTTACGCCATCCCTTCCTCCGGTTCTGAAATGCAAACTTCTAATGGTTCCCTCTCCCTGCAATATATCTATTCTCAAGGCCTCTTGGTCAACCAGGAATACCCAAAATTGGGAAATGGCTAAGGAATACAGGAAGGAATCATTACACCAACGTTCATTAGCAGTTTATCTCCACAGGTGAGAGAGAAGTGTGGTGAAAGGACTTTTTCCTGCTGGAAAAGAAACTCTCATAAAGAGGGCTCTGGGCTGAAGGTTTGTAGATTTGCCCAATTCCACTGTCATATCGTATATTGGACAGGACCTTGCGGAAATGATTAGTTAGAGTTGTGTAGTTTTAGAGATGTATGTATGCATATATATGTAGAAACATACATTTATATATGCATTCACATAGATCAGGTTGCTTATATACCTTCTTTCCTGTTTCTTATTTTTTAACTGACAGGTTTCAAGTTCAGCCAATGCCACTGGCAGGGGGAAGAGAGAGTTGTTTGGTGGATTAACTTTTAGTCGAAAATAATTTTCTCCTCTTCCACAGCTATTTTTAGGTCTGGTCTTTAAAAGCTTTCTGTCAGATGGAATATCTGGAAATTAATAGAAAATAATGGCCTCATTTGAAAATGGAAAAATGAGACACTAAAATGCCAAATGTCTTTCCTGAGACTATACATCGTTTTTTTCAGAAAATAGAAATAGAACCCAGTTATCAGGATCCATTCCTGTGTTTTGGTTGGGAAAAAAAGTCTCCTTTAGTTCCCTGCCATCTCTACATTACAAACAGATTTTTTTTTTCCCTTTAGAAAGCCTACAACTAGTTGTAATGCGTGATATCGTTCCCTTCTGCACAATAGATTTATACATCTTTGTAATGGAAAAGATCTATTGCATAATATCATCCACTTGATGTGGACAGTGTGTTTTCACATGCTTTGTCCAGCTTGTCTTTAAGTACCTCTAACCCCTTTGTAGGAGGCTGTTCCTCAGCCTAATAGATCTACATGTCAGGAAGTTTGTGCTCAACGGAGATGTGTGGAAATCAAGTAGACAGTCACAGAATTTAAGTGCTGTGGCTTTCTATAAAAGCAGCTACAAATTTAGAATATAACATCTCTACTTTATATGGTCTATTTCCTGTTTATCTTCCACTAGAATAACTGCAGAAGCAAAAAATCCACATTTTTAATTCAGTATAAGTTGAGGCTCCATACTATTTTGTAAAATGACTGGTATTTCAAAACAAAATAATGTGAAGTTGAATCAGCCTACTTGAAAAAGAAGCAGAGTATAAAATCCTCATCTGTTGTTCTGGTATATGTCATGTTTTCTTTTGTTTTATCATAAGCTGCTTTTTTTCAAACGTGATCCATTCAAGTCATGAAATGTTGTTAACTGGTAATTAGTAGTGCAGAGAACTGACCTGAAGTGAGATTGCATTCTTATTCTAGGTAGTTTACTTAGAAATGTAGTGTTTTCATTCACTGCCTGCTTCATCCTGCTTATACTTTGACTGTCAAAGTTGTCATTTCCCAACAAACAGGCTCATCTGTCTTGATTGTGTTCTTAATCTGTTTGTAAAAGAAATCACGTTAGAGCTTTTATCAAAGCATATGTTTTCCATACTTTGTCCTCTATAGATTTTGTGTATCTCATTTAAGGGTAACCTTTGCATATGCAACAGATTCTGCCATATCCTAAAGATTTCATCTTGTCAAACTTGCTGCAGTTTTTCATCAGCAGTTTCTCAGACAATCACCTTCATCACTCATCTTTGACATGTTAGATTTAGTTCCTCAAAGTGAAATATTAAGTAACTAGGTCATATTTTCATTTTCATCATTACGCAATCTTCTTAAGAAAATCCTGTGTTTACCAGCACTTATGCCAATACAAAATCACAAAGGTAAGCTTTGAATTAATAAGGAAGAAATGTGTTTGAAGGCTGGAACAGGCAATAGCATGGTGGCTGTCATTGGAAATGGCTGTCTTGCTTCTCAGTATTCTACTCACATCATATTTTACGTATTATTAACTCTTAAACTGCATTGGCCCAAAGTATATTTGTTCTTTCTTTTATCTGCCATTCGGGAAAGTTCCTTGTTATGCTTTTATTAGTACTAAGAAATCCTACAGTGTCTGGGTGTTTTTTGAAGGTTTTTTTTTTCTCTTATAATTACAGACTGCAGAGGGAGATATGTTCAATTGTATATGCATAAAGTCTGCTCATGTTTTAACTTTCTAAATGCCTCCCTGAGCATTTCAGATATTTTATTGCTCACCCAGAATGCATGCACAAAAACCCTGACATGCTAAAAAACTGTACCTAATTCTAATATGTCAGCACTCTTAGACAAAGATATAGTGCAAAGCCAGTAAACCTTAGAAATCTGCAGTTTGGGGCAACAATATTTAGAACGCAAAATTTATTTCCCACTTCTCCCAAATAGCTACAGTAAGACTAATGGCCCTAGCTCTCCTCAGATGCAGGTTACTCTAATGAAATGAAGATTTACAAGGAACAGATTAAGCTCATTATTTGGAGACCAGCTCAAAGTTAAGACTGTTATTTAAGCCTCTCACTAACAGTTAAGGTCCAACAGCACATAAGCAGACTACAAGTGCAGGAAAGTGTGTGCAAATGCATTGGAATGGAGGATTTTGTCCCTGAAGACAGCAGCCGGTGGTCAGCTACAGCACCTCCATTGTAGAGTGGTGAGCATATCAAACCACAGTGTATGCAGAATGTCCATGCCTCAGACATACCCATTCCACCCTGACCCATATCCCACCTTGGGCTCCCCTTAAGGGAAGCAGTTTGTCCTGGTTTCAGCTGGGATAGAGTTAATTTTCTTTCCAGTAGCTGGTATAGTGCTGTCTTGGGTTCAGTATGAGAAGAATGTTGATAACACACTGATGTTTTCAGTTGTTGCTAAGTAATGTTAGTCTGAAGTCAAGGATTTTTCAGCTTCTCATGCCCAGCCAGCGAGAAGGCTGGAGGGGCACAAGAAGCTGGGAGGGGACACAGCCAGGGCAGCTGACCCAAACTGGCCAAAGGGGTATTCCATACCATGTGACATCATGCCCAGCATATAAACTGGGGAGAGTTGGCTGGGGGGTGACAGATGACTGCTCGGGAACTAACTGGGCATCGGTTGGCAAGTGGTGAGCAATTGCATTGTGCATCACTTGTTTTGTATATTCCAATTCTTTTATTATTATTATTATTATTATTATTATTATTGTATTCTTCTTGTTATTATTATTATTTTCTTCCCTTCTGTCCTATTAAACTGTCTTTATCTCAACCTACGAGTTTTACTTTTTTCCGGATTCTCTCCCCCATCCCACTGGGTGGGGGATAGCGAGCAGGTGGCTGCACGGTGTGTAGTTGCTGACTGGGGTTAAACCACGACACAGCTGCAGAGTCCCACCCCATCACTAGCTGGAGATGTTAAGTTCTCCAGTGCTGGCACTCCATTCTCAGCCCCCCTCTCTTCCTGCACTAGTGAAAGGCAGCATGTTTGTTATATGTGGGGTCTTTCATTTCTGGGTATCACAACTCAGAATATGAGTCTGTATTGTCTATATGCAAATGCAGCTTATGTGGGTTTTGTTAATTACTTTTTTCCCCTTTGGCTGTGCATTTAATGGAGGAGAAAGTATATTTCTGGGGGGATTATGCAGGGACAATACGTATACTCTGACGTGTGGCAGAGGACAGGACTTCAGTGCTTCCTCTTCCTTCTTGCCTCTCTACTACCCCAACAAGCTCACTCTCCCCTTCTGCAGTACTACTCAGTCTGAACATCATGATTTACAGTATTGTCCTTGACCTAAGGAAATTGCAGTCACTGGAAACAAAAGATTAAAAAGTGGAATCAAACATTTTGCGAGCCAACTCGTAAATAATGAAAAGGCTAGGACATAACTAATGTCTATCAACAGAGTTTTGTGTCAGGAAAACCAAATTTAATTCTTTGATCAGATTACAGGTCAGGTTGATAAATGTTGCTGTCTGATATTCTGCAAGATGTTTGAATTAACATACCATATTCTGATTTTAAAATTAGCACCATACAATATGAATAAAGCAGCTATTAAACAGATTAAAACTGGCTAACCTAAGATCTCAAGAACAGTAGTTATTTGCTAGGAATTGTAATCACATGGGTGTTCTTCTGTGATTCCAAAGAGAAACGATGATTGTCAATATCATTGATCTGAAAATAAATATGCAAGCCATTCCTGACAAAATTTGCATATGATACAACAGTGGAATTAAAATAATGTAAATAAGGGAATCATAAAAATGAGCTGGTGACCAAGACATCTGTATAAATACATATTCCAATACAGTCACTTGAAAAATCATACATTTCAGAACAAGAATGCAGGCTCTACTTACAACATTGTGCTGGAAGACAATTTGAAAAGAATCTATGGCTCAGAGTGTACAAGGATGTCAACATGAGTGCTCCCTGTGCAGTACTGTGGCAGGAAGAGCATGTAGAGGCAGGCATAATTAGCAGGAGATAGGAGACCACCTGATTTCTGTACAGAGAAAAGGCAAGACAGGTACTGGAATATAAGATTCACTTTGGTTGTCTGTATGGCTATAAAAAAATAAAGCTATAAAAAAATAAAGAGGGAGAGTAAAAGAGACACAAAAAAGGTTGAAATCCGAATGCCTCATAATGAGATAATTTAAGATCTCAATCTCTTTATATAATTTAAAAGACAATTAAAACCTGTTTAAAGTCATCAGTCATCTTTCCACAGAGAAAATAAGATGTACTAAAAAGTGCTTTAAACTACTAGAAAAAGAAGAATAAGAAGGGATAGTTGGAAACTGAAATTAACAAGAGAAACAAGGAGGACAATTAAATAAATTTGCAAAAAATGTGATAAGATTAAGGTCTCCTGATAACTTTAAATTAAATCCAAGCACCTTCCTCAAAGACATATATTCCAGACAACCTCAATTTCTTCTCTGTGGAACGTCAGTTTCATCCTGCAGATGTTGAGTGACAAATACCATCATGTGATATATAGACAAATGGATGACTCGAACCAGTTACCTCTTCTGCCCTAGATTCTATTAATCAATAAAACAACCGTTTTGTGTATAGGATTGGGGTTTGGTATGTTTTCAATGACAATCTGAAATCTCTTCCTGGCCTCACCAAAGAAAAACAGTATTTTCCAAACAACGTGGACCAGAGGTAGTAGATGTGAAAGCAGAAACAGTAGATCCTCAGTGTAGACCTTCCCTCACACTCTGTGCTTCCTGTCACTTGCAGCAAAGTCCAGAAGCCAACACAGAACACACACAGCACCCCTCACCACCACGTGCTTCTCACAGAAATTTTGCTGTATCATTCTTTTCTAACCATATATCATCAACCTAATATACATTTCACTCATCAATCTCTACCTGAGAGACCAAAGACTCAGGAACAAACCAGAAACCTTAGGGCTAGATTGACAAACAAATGTCATCGTTCTAGGCAAAACAACATGTGTGTACACACACAGACATACGTGTTTGACCAAGCATTGCATATTACTTATATGAAACTCAGGAATGTATTGGATATTTTCATCCCAGCAGTGCACATTCCAACACTTGCAGATACAGTCCAATGAGTCTAAAGTGAGCAAAATTAGTCTTTTAGCAATGCGGCTCATTGAAATTAAGTATTACAAGTACAGACATCAGAAATATAATCACGTAAATTAATGCAATTGGGACCATGGTCAGGCAAATGGCTAATGAGTTTAACCTCTGACAAACATGGGAAGGGATTAGCAGTCAGAGCTCTGTTTAGCAAGATTAGGCCACTTTGTGCTTTTCTATGCCACCATTGAATACTGTTTGGTTTTTGTACTGTGCCTTTTGTGCAAAAAAAGAAAAAAAAATGTTTTTAATAAAAGAACAGGGAGAAACTTGTTATGTACTTCCACTGGAATCAACTGACAGAACTGACAGTAAGGCACAGAAGAGAGAGCTGCTGACTGTAAAAAGGATTTGTCCTTCCAGTGAAATCCATAGCAGACTTGGCTCTCCAATGTGATCCCAAAGCAGAACCTGAAAGAAAAACACAAAATGTACAGGGAAAATGAGATGTTTTCTTCCTGGAGCATAGTGAGAGGAATGCATTGTCACAGTCATAATGCAGGAGAAGGAACAATTAAGGTAGAAGTCTTGTACGAAATAGTCAGCTCTTCCCTTTGTAGCCCAACTCTTGCATTGTCTTTTCTTAGATGTCTCTTTATCTTTCACACATCTTGAGTGAAAAGTCTAGAAAAGATAAATTACTCTGCTTCCCATGAGGAATGGTCTCTGCTACAGTGTAAGAGAATTCAGAGGAATTCATGCAGGGACACAACAAGTTTTGCCCAAGAAAAAGGCCATTTGGGGCTCTAGGCAATTAAGGAAATAACTCAGAAATGTGGCAGAGAGTATATCATCCCTTTCTGATTTATTCTTTTATTTTTTAGGCACGATCAACTAAGGAGCAGCGTTGGGGAGGGCCTCTTCTCTCCAGAAATCACTCCTTGGAGGAGGAATTTGAAAGAGCAAAGGCAGCTGTTGAGGTATTACTTCATTTACTGTTTTCATTTTCAGCTAATGTTCTACAGGTTTCTTATTCATCTTGCAGCACAAGTATAGCAGAAAGTTGGAACTGGATTATTTAAAGCAAAGTAAAGATACATTTCCTGGAGTTACTCATTTAAAATAGCAGTTTCTCCCTTAAAAAAAAATAAATAACCTTGGCTATAAATGAAGATTAGACAGAACCAAGTTTTCAAGCTCAATTTTTATTGCTATAGCAAGCAGGTCAAGAAAAATTCCCCATAAATGTAAGTACTTCCAAACTTAAAGTATAAGAGTGAAACACATTTTTCCCCAGCAACTGAATGTGTGCAATCAGTTATTTAAGCTCAGACACAAACCAGTTCTCCACAGTGAAACTGGAATTCGGAATCATTGTTAAACAGAATGATTACCTGCTGTAATGGATAACTGCACGTATACCAGTAACCATGCACCAATACATTTTTATAATTAGTAGCAGAATGTTAAACACCGGAGTACTCTCATTTCCTTACAAATCGTTTTAGTTTGAAAAGGTGCATGTACTTGGATAGTTCTCCTATTGCACTTCTGTTTTTTTCACCAACTACTGCTTTTCCAACATGAAAAATGCCTTGAGTGTTGTCCTATACCACTAGTCCTGTCCTGATCCTGTCCAGAGGCAAGGTGGCATACAGGGTTTTTTAACCGAATCCAATAAAAAATTAGATATAAGCAATGATCTTGAGCATCACATCTTCTCAGGGGTTCAGTCGGTAACCCTTCAAAATCCCATCACCACAAAGAGCCAAGACAGCTGCATCCCACCGAGGGCAAAAGTTCAGGCTGAATTATGTAACAGCCACTGAAATGAGTTTTTAGAGTGGAAAGGATGAAGCTATGAAACCGATTCCTCAAAACTGATTATTTTTGGCAGGAACTGCAGTCTCATTAGTCTCCAAACATCTAGTACACTTCAGGGATATTTGGGTTTAGATTTAAATTTTACTGTCTGTATTTTAAGACTCCTCTAACTCAAGTTTTATACCATTGTAATTCCAGTGTTAGCAGTTGAACTATTCTAGATTAATATTGGTTGATTACAAACAAAACTAGGCCTAAATCATATGCTGGCTTCTAGCTAGAAACAGAATTTAAGAAATTAATTTGATTTGTAAGTTTTTTTCCTGATATGCTAAGGTAAGACTGCATGCTTTCTTCTCTCTTATTGTACACAAAAAAATTCTTGTCTCAGTGTACAAGGCTAAAATGGACACAATCAGTAAATTAGCTGTTTTATAAACTATACACTGAATGCATTTTTCTTGTATTTTCTGAGTGCATTGTTTTTTCCCAATCAAATAGATTCTTTATAAACAACTGCTGGTGACGCACAGTAGGCTTTTTGATGTCACATATCATACACATTTGCTCCAGGCAGGGAAGATGAGACTTGCTTTCAAATTGCCACTGCTTAAAATGCTCTAGATGTTCCTAATTGCACTGCAGACTGATCCTTAAAGTGGGACATGTTGTGCTGTAATCTGTGATTGCGACACAGGGAATCTGATGATGAACATCTCTGCCTTACAGTTAGCGGTTAAGCAAATGACGTCAGTACTCTTGCAATTGCCAGACACCATGTGTGATGGGGAGTTCCCAGACATTCAGCAGAAAGAAAAATGAGTTGAGGCCAACAACAGATTACAAGACATTACTGAATTACTTTACAGAGTAAAGTAAGGAGGAGAATATATTGTAAAAAAACCCCTGCACATTAAAAGGTCATTCTGAGGCAACAAAGACAGGTTGTTAAAATGTTTTAATGTAGTCTCAAAAACAGCTATTAAAAAGAGTCTAATTAAATGTTTCCCTAACTGTGTAGCTGGCAGTCTTAAGTTATTCTTTCTGCTTAAAATAGAACCTTGGACCAGGTACTTAAAATGTAAAGGAAAGGATTCTTCAAGACCTTACAGAGCAGTTATTTCCATTTGCATATGAAAAGAATTGAATTTTCATCCTAGCTAAAATGAAGTGGTAAGAAAGCTAGAGTGATTGAAATAAATTGCAGCCCATCTCAGAAAGATTAGTGCTTTCTTAAGCGGAGAATAGATACAGTTCAAAACATTCATTTTTTAGGCTTTGGATGTTTCTGTAATATCCTTCAACTGGGAAAGCTCCAAGTGGTAAGATTAGCCAGAAAACTGATCAAGAAAGGGAAGCAAATCTCAGGTTCTTTGTGGCCTAGTTCGAAAGGAATTAATTAACAGTTCAGTAAATGAAGACACCAAACTTTATCCTCCACCCAGTATTCACTTTAGAGCTTTGGGAATGGTTTTGAGATTTCAAACTTTGAGATTAATGAAGATCTGCAAGGTAATTCTTTCTTAAGAAGGTTTAAAGATGTCTATGCCATTGGGGAATCTTTTAAGAATAAAGAGGTAAGTAAATTAGCTTTTTCATGAGAGAGGGTTCAGGTTCACTTGCAGTGATTGGGTGCTTGCAGACTTCGCTACCTTTTCTGTCATTCTGGAAATTGGACTTGATTTTTGACTCAGCCCTTTGCTATACACGTGTGGGAAGCACAAATAGCCTAAAGTCTTCATGATTTCCAAGTGCCATACCAAGTATGTTTTAATGTAATCTTTCTAATAATCAGCTGTGTTTTACCAAAAATTGGTACTTTTGATTTTTTTAAGAATGCCAGCATGGGGATTCAGATCCATCCTGTACCTATATTCTGTTAAAATGATTGTTTCATCATCCACCATCTTCTTGGTAATGAGTTAGAGTAAATAAAAATGAAACCAAGAACACAAAAACTTCTGAGAAATGTTTCAGAGATGGAAAAAAGCGATTTTGGTATTTTCTTATTCCACATTTCTCTGATG
This sequence comes from Haliaeetus albicilla, assembly GCF_947461875.1. Classification (NCBI taxonomy): domain Eukaryota; kingdom Metazoa; phylum Chordata; class Aves; order Accipitriformes; family Accipitridae; genus Haliaeetus; species Haliaeetus albicilla. Next base: position 35,317,753 of record NC_091491.1, read on the forward strand.
TAGAGATTAAACTGCAGATGCCACGCTGTTTTGTGAGCTTACGCAAAAGAAATTTTGAGCTGTCCTTCTCAGCATCATTTTATTTACACCACCATGTCACATGAGCCATCTGCCATATAATATACTGTTATGAAGCATCAGAACCTATTACAGCTAAATTATGTTACAATAGTAGGAAAAAGATGGGATTAATTTATTCAAGCCTAGGAGAACATAGTTCAGAACCATCAGCTTTGTGGTTCCCATGAATACTGGTTAGTATTAGTTCTGTACCTATGATATTTTTGTCTCACTGTTTCAACATCCCTTTAGGATGTGCCTAAGGCTGCCTAAACCACATTTTAAATTGGGATCTAGGAGCCTGAGTCATTCAGATGCATTTTATTTGGTACTCTCTCAAATCACAATGGGAATCTTTGCCTTGATATACATTTTTTATCTCTAAACTTTACTCAAAAGGCATATTTCAAATTTTGTTTTGAGAATATATCAGCTAAGGAAATCTTACATAGTTAGCACATAAGTTTAACTTACTGTGTCCTTCACATTGAAGAGTATGTCGATGCCGTAATTCAAAGAAAACAACCACAGAACCTATCTTTGTTATGCATTGGTCAAGAAGGAACACTGCAAATTCATTTTTGGCAGTACAGGACAGGCAAAATTCTATGCTAAAAGCTATGAAAATAGGTAAGTTTAGAAATTAGCCAGCAATATTCAGAAAGTACACCCCCCGCCCCACCCCCTTTCACTGTATCATAGGAAGTAAAGAGCCTGAAAATATTTTGCCTCCTATTTGTTTAACTGCTTCAGCATATTTTTAAATACTAAGAGTAAAAATAGCCTCTTCGACAAAATGCAGAATATTCTGCTTGGAAGTAGTCAGATGGTACGAACATTTTTCCTGGTTGTCATTCCACTTAACTGCTGCAGATGATCTGAAAACGTGCTAAATGTGTTCAACTGGTCTGAAAACTTTTGGTACATCCAAAGTAATTCGCCAGCATTAAGGTAGCAAACATATTTTGAGGTACTTAGCACCAGTCGCATAGCAAATAGAGTTAAAATTAGCTCTAGGAGTCTTGATCCAAAGCCAGATTTTCAGAAACACTCAATATTAATTTAACCCTCCTGCCACTGAAGTCAATGAAAAAATTGCTACTAACAACAGCTGAAATAGATTTAGGCCTTTAACAAAGACTGTGTAATATTTACAGTCCTCTTCCTCAAGGACAGTAAACTGCTCTGCTGCTGACATTGTTATTTGTCACAGCAGTATTATAGCATTTTATCAGATGCCATTATTGTGCATGATCCAGTTGCTCAGTGCAGCTTTGCCATACCAGTTTCAGAAACCCCACATGCTGCATGTACTTAGAAAGCTGTAGCTGGGACTCAAGCCCATTTGGCCCAAACAAGCAAATCTTGGCTTATAGTTGCAAAATAACAGTTGGGTCCTGGCCTGTGTCCAGGTAGCATACGATGAGTTGAAAGAAGATACAGCAAAGCAGGTCTTCTCCCCATTGCCTTATTCCTCCACCTTTGACTCACTATAGATAGATATTAAGCACAGCTACTTGAATGCATAGTAATTTGTTAGGTTTTGAAGTGGAGTATGCACACAGTGAACTCCTGTGTGAATTATAAATATGTAATTAAGCAGCAGAATTTGAACTTAAGACCTAAACCCACTTATATGCTTGCTTACGATCTGCAGAAATGTGATTTGTTTCCAAACCATTAATTCCTAAGGGATTTTTGTGGGGAAAAATACAAGCAAAAATTCTAATATAAACATCATATATATATATGTACCTCTATATAATTAGTTATATAAGTTAATCTGTTTTAAAAGGCATTGCTAATTAATTTTCAGTAGTTTTATTAATATTAATCTGTAGGAAAGGGAAATTGCCACTCCTTTACCTCATCCTGAATCTCAAAATTACTGCTAGTAAAAACATGGTCAAGTAATTTTTTCTTCAATGCAGTGCAGATTTGCACTGAATGCAAAATAGTTGATAGAGACATCTGTTGAACAGGATAGTTTAAGGGATTCAAGTGCCTCTGGTCATGGCTGATAAAAGAGGGTACGATCTGATTCATTATCCTAGCCTTTTCAAACCTTAAATGGACATTTCAGCACAATCTCACAACTATTTAAAAGACTGTATTTCCTTCAAATTTGGAATGAAAGCAAATTTTGAAACCTTGGAAGTTGTTGTGTAACAGAGTTGTCAAGTTCTGATGCTTCTATTACAAAGAGTGAAATCTCCTCTCCATGAGTGAATGATTCATGTTCATTTCCTAGTTCACAGAGGAAGGTAGCAGATACCTTCACAGATCCAGTAATTGTGTAAGTCAGACAATTCTGAGTCTCCTGGAAGAAAGGGCTGGATGTCAGGAGGCACATACTACAGTAAGAGCCAAAGGGAAATGCCTGTTAGATTTCTAGAGAGGGAATGCACCTTGCCATTTTTAAAGAGCCTTATGATTTACAGCAGCCACACCTAATGTTAGCCAGTGCAAGTCCTCCTAATCCTTCACACCTAGTCTCAAATGTTCTCATTGCTGACTCATTCTAGATATGGTCTGTGCTTTCCTTTTTCCAAGTACCTAAGGAGGGTCATAGCAAGTCACGCAATCACAGACTAAGCTCTATTTTTGCAGATCATGCCTGGCTGTGGAGCAGCAGCAAAGCAGTCAGTCTTGTAATGAAGATTCAGAGAAAACTATCTGGATCAGTTTATAATATCTTCAGTTAATTTTGATTAGCACCTCACTCTCAAATAGTTCTGTCTAAACCTTAATAGAATTATTTGTGCTGTTGTCTTTGACATAAATAAGCTAAGAAACTGTGCCCTCAGTAGTGCCAGTTCACTGAAGTTCTGGCCATGACCTTGTAGGAACTGGAGAACTTGCAAAGGCTTGTTCGTTGAGCATATATTCTGCTATGGAACTGCTTTTCGGGGCTTATGACTAATGTGTGGAGGCTGAAAAAATAGCACCTTAACTTGGATTCTCCCCTTTTTCTTTTTTTAATGCTATTTCTGTTTCTTGGCATCATTTTCTAGTAGCCACAGTGGTTCCCTCATTCCAGTCATTACACGTCCTAAATCTCATTCTTGTTTCATCATTTCTGTTTCTCTTGTATATGCATTTTCCCGTCTTGTCTCTGAGCTGAATGTCAATCTTACTGTACAATTTTATAATCTCTTATAGATTCCTCTCACCAGCACAGTATATGATGCAATATTTAGATTTCTCCACCATGTCAAAAAGCCCCATTTGTATTAATTCTCTTGTGCAAACACCCTCTGTCTAAGCTTTGCCATTACTCTTTTACATAGTTGAAAATGCTGCTGAATATACCAAAGTGGGATCCTTGTTCTCTTTTAAACTGTTTTATCTATTGTTATTCTTTAGCATGTATGCTTAGTCGATTTTTTCTTTCTTTCTTTCTTTCTTTCTTTCTTTTTTTGGCCAGGGACTAGCAGCATTCACTTCCTTCAAATTTTATGTAACAATTTGCTGTTAGCATCCATAAGATGCAGTGTAAGCTGCTGCAAATCCTGCTTCAAATAGAACGTACGTTGCCTCTGAGATAAAGAGTTTTCTGTTGACGAAATGCATTCCAATATGAGAGATGAAATTTAATCATATGGAATTCCAAATATAAGCTGTAGTATTTCAGTCGGTATGATTATTACCAGAATTAATACTGCTCAGCAAAATTGCCAGACGCAGAACACTCTTAGAAAGAAATTAAAAGCTTACCATTTTATTTTAAAGTTTTGTTGTTCATTTTCTCCCCTTTCCCCCTCTTTTTCTTCTAGTCAGACACAGAGTTTTGGGATAAAATGCAAGCAGAATGGGAAGAAATGGCTCGCAGAAACTGGATTTCAGAGAACCAGGAAGCACCAGGGCAAGTCACCATCTCAACCATTGAGAAGGTAACACAAAGTTTTTTAATACAATACATCCTTCCTGTGAAACTTTGAGATGAGCCTCAGTTATTCAAGGGAACCCAAGAAAACTCTTTGAGCATGGAAGCTAATTTTACCCCCAAAAGCTCATCCTCTTTAAGTACCTGTAAGCAGGGTAGATTTAAAAGACCTTATCATAGTGAGAAGACATCTAGACTTGCACACTGCCTGAATTCAGCTGAAAGGATCACAAACTGCTGGATTATGGGCACTTTTGAAGATGGGCACTTAAGGAAGAGCACCAAATAAAAAAATCTGGGCTGGCACATTTAAACACTGTTGAGGATAGAAATGATAGAGATTCTGTCTCTCTCCTTCATTCCCTCCATTGTATGTTTTAATTTGATTTATATTATGTAACTGGTATTAGCATACACCCTTTACACTGCAGTGGCAAGAAGAGAAAAAGGCAACATTCAAAGAAATACTAAAATAAACTCAGGTGTTTGCAATGCTGTTCTGTATCTTGAAGGTTAATTGAAGATTTCAGGGTATTAACTGAAGAGACATCAGGTTACAAGCACTGCAGGGAGTCAGCTGCTTGATGTGTGCTCTTTACCATCAAATTGGATGTACTGGGCTCCTGCTAGGTTCAGTTCTGCTGCTATTGCAGGCAGCGTGAGTTGTTGCCATTATCTTTGATGGGAGCAGGAGAGCCCAACATGAGTACCAGTAAGTACAACTTCAGAGCCAAAGTAAAAAAAAAAGAGAGCAGAAACATAAAGGTCCAATGACGCTGACTTTTTACACTTTTTCTCATTGAAATTTCATGGGGGTTCTCACAGCATTTTCACAGAACAAAGGATGTTTACCTCCAGCTGGAAAATAGTGAGTCATTTAATTCTATAGAGTTGCCATTCCTTGCTACAGTGCTTCATCTTGGGTCCATTATCTCTCTTTTCCAGGGTTATTATTTCCATACTGAGAATCCCTTCAAAGACTGGCCTGGTGCTTTTGAGGAAGGACTGAAAAAAATGAAAGAAGGTGACCTGCCAGTTACAATCTTATACCTGGAGGCTGCTATTCTACAAGAACCCAATGATGCAGAGGTATTCACTCATGTGCCTTTTACTGATAAAGGAAAAGGGGACTCCCTTTAGCATGCAATGATGGAATGATTTTGGGGCCCAAACCTTGCTAGTCATGACAGACTGAAATAGATTGAATGCTAACAGTGGTTTTGGGATAGCGTATGCATTGAAATAGATAAAGGTGAGCTCTTCATAAGATGAGAATCTACTTTTGAAATTATAGTATTTCCAAGTTGTCATTTAAAAGCATTCAAAAGAGACAATATTTCAAACCTTTCCTTCTTTTCCTGATGTTTTCAAACTATCTTTTAAACACTGCTATTGAAAAGATGAACATTTTTGATTTAACAAGAATGTTGACAAATTTTTAAAAGTTATATCAATTTCTGAAATATTGATGTTTTCAATTAGTATATATTTAACGCCTGTTTTCTGTGAAACATGAAAAATATTTGCAGTGTAAGTATCTAGGTCTCTTTGAGTCTATTGCTACATTAAATGAAGCAGCAGTATTTCGAAAAGCAAAGAGAATCCCCAGACCCTCTAGAATCCTTTAAACCTATACAACTTAGTAATTATTCTTCGCCATTTTCCATAAAATTCTAGCAACGTTTAAAATGTACAGTAACTCAAATTTAAGAAATCAGCATGTGATCATACACTGACAGAATACCTTTGCATTCATTGATTACAAATATTATTGGGCCCAAAGATATTCAAAACTGCATTGATTTGTACTGTTGGTATGCACACCATAGAAAAATCTGTAGTTAGTACCAGACAGATCTGCTGTTTTCACTCACCTCTCTGCTTAACTTTGATATTAGTTGTAACTCTGCTTGCAGTTGGGTATATATAACAAAATAACACAAAAATAACGATGATTATTTTTGCAGGCCTGGCAGTTCCTGGGTATAACACAGGCAGAGAATGAAAATGAGCAAGCAGCCATTGTCGCCCTCCAAAGGTAGATGAAGATAATTGCTAAATGAGGGGTCTGATGAGTATTGGGTAATGCAGGCTTAGGTATATTTAACGTCAATCTTATCTTGTAACATGAAGCATTCATTTAACTAAGTAAAGCACTGACTTCAGAGGGATGACTAGTGATTAATATTTCTGTTTTATTAAATAGTGCAATATTTAATCTAGTAATTTAAGTAGTTGCACAACAGAAAAGTTACATGGCCTGATAAACATGAATTAGGCATAATGCAAATAAAGTGCCTTGTTGATATTCTGGCCACTTGGCATATTTTCTGTAGTCTGTCCTTTAATGAAGAGGTTTTCTTATTCAGCTGCTGAATACTAAACTGACAATATTTTTAGGTCGATAGAGATGTGAAGATCACGGTATGCTTGTATGTAAAATGTCAGTTCCAAAATATCAGCATTATTATTATCTGTCTGTAGTGGGTTTTCATGTTTCCATTTGAACCAAGCACCCTCTCATCAAGTCATTTCACCTAAGGATACTCTAACTTACTTATGTGCAACTTCTTATCTTACCTGGATAGAAATCCAAGGGGTTGCCTGATTTAGGGTTTGCTCATCCCTGCAGTTTTGAAACAAGCAACAGTGATGTTCATAAAACAGACTAGATTCTGTTTCCAGTTAATGGTATACAACCATAGGAAGACTACTTGAGTTCATTGGCTCCAGCGTTATCAAAGAAAACCTGAGAATTCAGAATGACTGAGAAGATTCATAAGGATGGAAGAAATTTTGTCTTCAAAATACTTTCTTGTATAGCTGCAAACGAGATTGAGCTGTTCACTTGAATTTACATAAAGCTGTTCTTTGTTTCCTAGACAGATATTATAAAAGTGAATCTACCTACATTTACTCATAATCAGAAGGATGAAAACAAAACTTTTATGCATATGTTTATGTACATAAGTGTGTATGCACAGCAATGTGCATGCATATGTGTGTGTATACGTATGCATAATGCACTTATCACAGAAAAATAAGACAAAGTCCCTTCTTTAAAAGTATTGTTGGGTAGATCTTACTTGTGTAAATGATTTTTTTTTTTTTTTTTTACACAGATTATTTTGGATGAATTCAAGAATTGTGTTTGGCTAAAAAAACCCTCAATATATTCTTATTTTCTGCCTAGGTGCTTGGAACTACAGCCAAACAACCTAAAAGCACTGATGGCGCTGGCTGTAAGTTATACTAACACTGGCCATCAACAAGAAGCCTATCAAGCTCTAAGAAACTGGATAAAGCAAAATCCAAAATACAAGTATATAGTAAAAAGCAAAAAAGGGTCCCCGGCACTTACCAGAAGAATGTCCAAGACATCAGATGAAAGGTAAATGCAGTGTAAATCTTGATGGTGGAAATTTTAATGACATCACTAGAAATGATGGTGCATGCTGTGCCCCCTTACTCTGTAGAAGTCCAGCCTGTTCCCTATGATGGAGGACTCAATATCTCTAGTGTCAGGAGTGGGAAGCTAACACAGGACATTTGGTTTAGCGACAGAAGGCTATATCTTATGGCATCTCTGGAAGTAAAAAAAAATAAACAAACCCAAAACAAACCAGCTAAAAAGAGACGCTTCCTCTCAACTCCCCTCACTTTTCTCTGACCCTGTCTGCTGCCTCTGTATTCCCACATGCCGCATGCTCATTCTTAAATTCATTCCAAATCCATACCAGGCCTATATCCGGCTCTACATGTGTTTGTTCTTCCTACTATTTGTCGTATTTCCTATACCCCAACTAAGCCACTCGAATCCATGAATTATAGCCATTTTACAGTGGGACATAGCTTCACTTAACTGAAAACATTGGGAAGTAGCATCTGCTTGTTTAAAAGCCGTTCTGGTTCTAACCAGAGACAGCATAGTCATTTCATCTGCCTTCAGCCTAGCGTACTGTAATGGGAGCTGGCAGCCATTTTAAATAACAAAAAAATTCATGAGTTGACAGCCCTTTGTCATGATTTCATGGGGTCGATAAATAAGTATCTCTGAATTTCAAGATGCATGATAAAGTCATTAAAGGCATAAACATGATTTATAGAACTAAAACTCTAGGGCTATCTCACTGCTTGTCATTTTGAAGCCAGGCCTTATGTTTTACCCTTATCACTAACAAGCCCTGGGTTGACAAGATAATTTAGTATAAGCAAAAATAAAATATGCAAGTTCTGCTTAGTTGCTAAGCGTGTTATTCTACTCTGGCCTCATCCCGCTGACATCTGGTGTTGTCACTGCAAAATTTTTATGAAGCCTACAGTGGGTACAGAAGTCTTAAATTTTGGCATCTTTCTTCAGGGGCCTTGGCTAGTCACTTGATCTGTTCCTCTTAAGAATAACTACTATTTTTGCCAGGAAAGAACTGTTTTATGTCTGAGAAACTCATGCAATTTTAATAGTTTTAATAAGCCTTCATGTTATCTCACTTGGGTTCATAGACTTCAAAGAATCATGGAATCGTTTATGTTGGAAAAGACCTTTAAGATCATCAAATTCAACTGTTAACCTAGCACTACCAAGTCCACCACTAAACCATGTCCCTAAGTGCCACATCTACATGTCTTCTAAATACCTCCAGGGACAGTAACTCAACCACTTCCCTGAGCAGCCTGTTCCAGTGCTTGATAAGCTTTTCAGTGAAGAAATATTTCCTAGTGTCCAATCTGAACGTCCCCTGGTGCAACTTGAGGCCGTTTCCTCTTGTCCTATCACTTGCTACTTGGGAAGAGAGGCTGGCACTCACCTCACTACAACCTCCTTTCAGGTAGTTGTAAAGAGCGATAAGGTCTCCCCTCAGCCTCCTTCTCTCCAGGCTAAACAACCCCAGTTCCCTCAGCTGCTCCTCTTAGGACTTGTTCTCTTCATTATATAGGTGAACTTTTTTATTCCAGACACGAGTTTACAACAGCACCTGAAAGTAAATCTTTGCCATGATGAAGTTGAAGAAGCTTATTTTCAAATTTTAGGACTATATCACTTCTGATACATCCATTACAAGGATTTTAATTTCTAGCTATGCAATCAATATTGCAATATTTGTAAAGAACTATAAGATGAAACTTTAAGTTATTTTTCACTCTTGTCTAGCTCATTACTTGAAGAAGTAAAGGATTTGTACCTGGAGGCCGCTCACCAGAATGGTGATATGATAGACCCTGACTTGCAGACGGGACTTGGAGTTCTTTTCCACCTGAATGGAGAATTTAACAGAGCAATAGATGCATTTAGTGCTGCTTTAACTGTTCGGCCAGAGGTACATTTTATGCTTTTACATTTTTAAGAATTTAGCTTTACAGGCCATTTTCTTTCTCCCCTCTTGATCAGGCTATTATTAATGAGATGTCACTTCAGCCATTAAAGTTTTAATACCTGAAATAGAAATGTTAATTACAAGATAGTTCCATTTAGAAGCGGATTTGTCCATGTCCAATTTCTAGCTGTATGCTGATTAATTGGACTAGTTATATAAAGTTGCCTATAATCATGACTCAGAACCTCACATTCCATGTCAATTAAGAGATGATACAATACTGTTATTTTCTGCAGTCCTCCTTATTTTGCAAGCAAAAATAAGCTATTATGTCCCTTTTTGACACCTACAATAGAAAACTCATTTTCTCACCAGGACTATACATTATGGAACCGTCTTGGAGCAACCTTAGCAAATGGGGATCGAAGCGAAGAAGCTGTCGAGGCCTACACACGTGCTTTAGAAATACAACCTGGCTTCATTAGGTCCAGATACAATTTAGGGATAAGCTGCATAAACCTAGGGGCATACAGGTAAGTTACAAAAATGTGTAAACAAAAAAGTCAGGGATAATAACTACCAAGTGAAAATTCAGTTTTCTAGCTGGAGCTATCTACAAAAATAATAATAAAAAAATCAGAATATAGCTAAATAATCTCAGCTATTGTAAAATTTTGTAATTATTTTTTACAAAGTACTAAAAAAGCAATGATACTTTTCTTGTTCCACAAATTCTATGTAACAGAACTGCTGAATGTCTATCAAAAGAAAATAAATCGCTCATTCAGCTAGCCGCTTAAGCATTTTTTAGCGCTAAGTGCAAGTACTCTTATTATAATCAGTGGGATTGTTCTCACACTTAAACTTAGTCCTGTGCTTAAAAGCTTTTCTAAAAGAAAATATAAGAGCCTGTCTTTATAAGGGGAACTTCAGTTAAACTGCTTCAAGTAGCTAATGCCATCAAAAATACTTTTGGTACAACCTTCAGGAATCAAGGGTGATATTCCAGGGTCCCAACTGTCAGCTTAAGACAGTTAAGATGAAGGGGAGCTACACAGCAAGGAAGACAATATCCCCAGATGTATGAATAGACTGGGCTCTGCATTACTACAAGCCACGTCCACTTGTTTAAAGAAAATCAAGCAAGAATAACACAAAGAGACTGATGAACTGCATTGTAAAATAATATACTTGAGTCTCACATAGAACTTTAGAAAGTTTTACTCTTGTTGAGAAGCAAATTATATTGCTTGTTTCTTTTTTCTTCTCCCCTACAGAGAGGCTGTCAGCAATTTTCTCACTGCTCTCAGTTTGCAAAGAAAGAGCAGGAATCAACAACAGGTTCCCCATCCTGCTCTATCAGGCAATATCTGGGCAGCACTTCGAATTGCTCTGTCTATGATGGACCAGCCAGAACTATTTCAAGCTGCCAATGTGGGTGATCTAGACATTCTGTTAAGAGCTTTTAATCTAGAGCCGTAATAGAAAATATCCACAAATTGATTAAATTGTATTAGGAAACAGAGAACTCTTTTATTACTCATCTCAAAATGATCACATTTTCCAAAAGATCATGGCTGTAAATCAGTAGGGGAATTCTCTCGGACATTATTCAAAAAGGAAAAGTTCAAAAGCACAAAATATTGTAAATAAATTCAAACTCAAAGGACTGAAATGAGCTGCGGCTAATCTGACAGCCCTGAACTAGATGAAATAGCCATTTCTGAAGAATCTTCATCCCGTGCAAGCTATATCTCTCTCTATATACGCAGCTATACAAAGAAAAATATATTAAGAACAAACCTAGATAATCGTTATTGCACATTAGAATGGCAAACAATGCATCCAAGGAACCTGCTTAGCAGCTCATCGCACTATGGTGACATCACTTTGCCCTACAACGTGGATTCCCTATCCTTTGGTTTCTTTGTTGAAAAGTCTGCTCAAGGTCCATTTTTAACATAGCTCTGAAAATAGATGCATGTAAAATGGATGTATTTTGTTTTGAATACATTTATTAGCTGGCAGTCAAGAAAATTTTTGCTTCCAAAGGTACCTTGGTTAATTTGGGCCTAATTCTGCAGGCTCATAAAGTTGTAAACCATGTGCAATGTTAAGAGCAACATTGTACATGGAGGTCTGTGGGATTAGGCCAGGTACATATGGGAAGGCCAAGTGTTGCCAGCAGAAGTGGTAATTTGCACTAGAATTGTTGCTGTTTAAACCAGCTCTCCCTGATCTTGGACAGAGTATGTCTGCTTCAAAGGAGCTCACAGCAGGATCTGCACCTATCTATGTACTTACGCACTTTAATCTTTCTTTTTGTAAAATAGTGCTGTGCTTTTATTTTATTTACTAACAACAGAATGTACAGGATAGCCTTGTTGGCATACAGGACCAAATATCATTTCGTGAAATGTGATGAGAGGTTTTCAATATTCTTATGTTTAAAAAATGCAAATACAGTATAAACTGCAATATCTATTAGAAAGATTATTCTATTATGCATCCATCAGGTACTACACACATACATGCATGTGCATGCACATACATGTTGTATGTGAATTATGTCATTTCAGAACATAATAAGCCACAGATCTTTATTGCAAATAAACAAAAATCTTCATAGGAGTTAATGCCTGCAGACCATGCTCAAGGGAAAAAATTGGTCTCTATAGGCTTGTAGGATTGAGACTAAGATTTGATCCTGCTGTTACGGCAAGCAGTAGCAAAGGTCTCAGTGACCTCCATGATAGCAGACTAAATCCTTAGATAACATCAGTATTTGTAGCTGCTTCAAAATGTATATATATACACCATCTTAATTTTCCCTTATTGGATGAATGGGGAACAGTATTGGGGGCAGTACACTGCCACATGATGAATGGATTGATTTGGCTACAGTCAAACACGTTTAGCTCAAGGTGAATGTGTCAATCAAAGACAGGAATGGAAATTTTTAAGGGGATAATTTTCAGTTGCTGACGGTTTTAAAAATTTTACTAAATAGTGAAAGATAAAAAGTGTAATTAGATGGCTACTGTGTTGATTTGTGGTCAGGAATTCAATGTGCAGGGTAGCTATTGGAATATGTTAAAATGGGACAAATAGCACATTTCCTATAAACAGCAATAAAAGAAAAATCCAGCTCAGTCATTTGGATTAAAAAAAAAAAAATAAATGCAACTGCACAGATCACAGAGAAAGAAGTTCTGTGGCAATTGGACAGTTTCACCAGTACAAACCTGAAGTTTCTTGCAGCTGTCTGTTATTTTGAGCAACCACTTAAAGGAAAATTCCATGTAAGACAGTGTAATCACTGCATCTAATCACCAACTATAGTTTGTTAAGTAGAAAAAATAAATTCTCATTAAAAAATAAAAGGCTTACTCGTCACTCTCTCCCACAGAATAGAGATACTGAAACAGCTACAGGAATTTTTTTAACAGTGCTTTATTAATTCATTGTTTACCTATATATTCCTATTTATCTATCAAGTGTTTCATAACTGATTCCTGCAACTTTCTCTAAGGATTGGTTACCAAGGACTGACTGGGAATGTCATTTTAGCTAAGTGGGCTGCTGTATGCATATCTGCTGACAACAGTTTGCTCTTCTGCTTTGACAGCGATGTGTGATGACAGTTCTTTATTGATAAGGCAGAGCAGAAGGTACAGTGCAATTGAATCTGGAAAGTGATAAGAGAGAAGGGAGGCAGCTTTGAGAAAAGGCTGTAAAGCAAATGCATATGTGCTTAGGTTTTGCTTGATGCCCTGCCATCGCACAAATTCTTCTAGAATATCCTCTGTGCTGTGGTGTAGGATAATCAGCGCTTATCCAGAGGAATTAGCTGTTCAGGATCTTTATTTTTATACCTTCCAAATTAAAAAAAAACCCAACAAAACACAAACAACTTAACTGCTTGACTTCTCAGAGTCAGAATGACAAGTGACATTTGATACCGATGGCAGTTCACTAAACCTCCTCTAGCACATGGACAAGTAACACAGCAATTCTATTTGGAAAACCTACTGCAACTCCCAGCCTCCCCCAAAAGAACAGACAAAGTAGGTAGCTTTCGATTTATCCAGGGATGCACTGCTCAAAACTGCATTCATCTGCTGATACATGTCCACACCCAGGTGATGGGTACAAGGAAAGCCGTCTGTGTAAACCTAGAAACAAATCACCAGGGCTGAACTCTGCTTCCCAAGGGGATACTCAGGCTGCCAATTCTTCACAAGCACTGCAGTTCTGCTGTACAGGACGCAGGCTACAAAGCCTGTCCAAAGAGATTGTCCACACTCTTGGAAATTATCCTCTCCTGTTCTCTCCTGTTTTAGATAGCCTATAGCCAGCTAACCATGTACCGCTGACCAAGACACTGCATGAGGGAAAGACTAAAGAAGACAGACTTAAAGAGGAAGGTGGCACATCTCCTCACACTAGACACCAGTTTTGGCCTGGTCTGTGTGGCAGAGTGGCCGATGACTGAGCTCACCTCACTCTAACAGGTCAGGCTGAGCAGCTCTTGGTACTTCTGGGGACTTCTTCAATATTCTGGGCTCTATTGTCCTCCTTTAGCCCTCCACTGCCAAGCACTGTCAGTGCAGAAGAGAGGATTAGATACAACTTTCATGTGACCTCCTCATGATGTTTCTTAAATATTCAGTGGCAAGCATATATATTTGCCTGAAACAGCAAGAGGAAACATGCGAGAAGGCTGCAGCATATTAACACCCTGAAGAGGAAATTCATCTACTCATACTTCTAACGAAGCATGAGGTAGGATAAATAAGGCGGCTGCTGCACAGTAGCAGATTGAGCCTGAGAGTGAGAGACAGGAAATCTGGGTCCTGTTCTCAGTGCTCCCTGTGAGCTCGACCAAGTCAAAATCTCTTGCCATCCCTGAGTTGCCCAGGTGTGCAAGGAAGGAAGATGGGCAAGTAACAGCCATTGCATCTGATGGCACTACCTGAGAGCAGGGGAGTGCCGCTGTCTCATGGACTGCATGGGTGAGGTCACCACTTGTGTAAATTGAAAGGTAACATGCAAACACAAGGTTGCTTGGGTCTAAGGAAGCAGTTTCACATAGACACTAGCAATTTCAGCAGAGAAGAGACTCAAGAGACATTTCAGGATAACAACTGTAGAGCATCTATGGGGTGATGCCATATTAAAGTGCTGCAATGATTTATCACCATCTCCCACCCGTTTCCCCTTCTTGTTATTCCCCTCTTTCTCCAGAGGTGATTTATCACTGCCAGGTAATTGATTCCAAGTCTTTAAGTGTTTCTTCTACTTATACTTCATGCAATTAAAAAATGTTTTCCTAACCCCAGCTTGTGACTGTCCCTATCTTCTGCAAAGCTTTATGAATATTTATGACCTGTAAGTCTGATCCATCAAGCTGCTGAACACTGAAAGTCTGTAGTCTTCACAGGAGCGCTCCGCACTTTGCCCGATCTGCTTATATGCCTGTATTCAGTTACTGGACAAAGGCTGGCCTCTGATACCACTGATTTCAGTGCCTGTTCATCATGTGCAAGGTGATTATTTACGGAGTGACGCTTTGCGATGAAAGCAATAGGCTCATTTCTCGCTGATCTCTTTAAACTGTGATGACTCCAGAAACCTTGTTGCAATAGACTGGTTTATGTCAGTTTGAAGAATCAATCTGATCTTTATGTAAACACATATACATATCTGTATCTAATGGTATTTTCTTATGATCCGATAAATCACAGTACTTGTAAAAATATTGAGGGGGAAGTTCAAATGACACAAAACCTCACATGACAATATTGCATGCAACTACATTAACAGATAACCACACTGAAATATTATCACAAAGCATGCAGTAATGCTACTTGTTTACAGAACGCATGCAGAAGGCCCACACATAGGGTATTTTTAAACTATTGATTGGTATCTTCTGTGGGATATTTTAAAAGTACTTTGCATCTGCCAAACTCAAAAGTGAGTTGTTCATGTTATTTGGAACAGGTTAGACCAAATGGAGAGCCCCTTTTAAATCCCA